>NC_056739.1:1432899225-1432961725 GCF_019279795.1 Protopterus annectens | reverse complement strand
TACAGTTTTGCCATGCAGTGAAGACGTTTCTGTGGATTGTAGTGCATTCTTTCATCTAGAGAACAGCAAAGAGAGCTGCACTTCACTCGAATGGGTTAACATTTCATTTGAATCACAATCATTGGATAGTCATTTAGGTCAGTTACTCTGGTTTATCTTTGTTTCAACTAGCATTAGTTAATAACCAGGTTGCCTAAACCCACCACCCTGATCATTCACCTTGGAGGCAATGATTTAACTTTAGTCTTGAAGATCTTGTTAGCTACGATTAAATCAGACTTTGCCAGTCTGCACACTCCTCATTCACACATGGTCATCTTCTGATCTGTATTTTTACCCAGAGTTTCATTGGAAGGATGCACTTAGAGTTTCAGCTATTGAAGTGTTGAAATGTCTTATCAGTTTCTGAGTAGCTTAGGCTGAAGAAGTTGTGGGCATCCAGTTCACTGAGCACAGTGACTTCTCAATGCCATACAAGGACTTTTATACAGTTGACGAAGTTCACATGAATGATTTGGGTTTTAGATGTATACAATTTACAGTTATCTTTGTTCTTTGTTTGTTAATGATACTTTTGTTCAGAGATTTATTTGGTATTTATATGGTGTAGCTTTTCTAATGCAGTTATTTTTTTCATAATCCAAGGCATTTATTGCTTGCTAAATGGAAAGATGCCAAAAACAGTAGTACAGAATGTGCAAGCAGGATAGTGTGTGATTGCTTCACAGCCTTAGAACCCTTGTATTCCCGCTTTATAGTTCATCGGCCTTGTGTTGTCCTGCTAGGTCTGAAAGACAGACATATTACAGAATTCCAAGTCAATTTGTTTAGAGGAAAAGAGGGGTAAGCTCCACATTTTGTGGGGAATGTGAACTATAAAAAGGGAGCTTGGTGTACACACTCTTGAACTCTACTTTGTGGGGCCTGCATGAGCTAGGTGACACCAACTGGATTCTTAGCTATTTCAAGCTTATGGCTTATTAATGTTCATTATATTTATAATGAGTCATTACTTAATGGTGTTGAACAAGCTGATGTCACCTTAATAAAACTAGTCACAAATGCAAATTGGTGTGTTTTATTTAATCAGCGCAAGGGGAAAAAATGGCTTGCCTGCAAGCCTATTGCCTCTGTGCAAGTCACAAGTGGGGCAGAGCCAAAGGGATTTAAATAAACCACTTGGAAGGTTTTCACTTCACTCTGGTGGTTGACAAATCAGAACACCACCCACACTTGCATTTTGCGTTGTGCTGCCTTTTGACCCAGCAGGTGGTCTCTTCATGGATTTAACCCACATGTACTCTCTTTTTAAATTTCATGGGCAGGTCAGGAAGACCAATGAGTTTTGGAATTCTATGATAAGTTCTTTAGGTACAAAGTGTAATAAGCCCCAAGTTTGGGGAATAATGTGGACTATCTGAGGGGGCCTGGTATATGTTTGCTAATTCTGCTGTCACACCCTAGTACCCTATAAAAATGTTAAGTGATTGCATTCTTCTAGATCTCATAATGATTCATTGCATCATATCCACTTTAGGCTGCTGCAAGTTCAAATACACAACTACCCGTGCACTGTGTTCAGGCTAAGTACCGGCACATTCATTGTTTGTGCATGCACAGTGAAGAGATATATATTGTGAATGTCCTGCATCACTGCACAGGGGCAACAGCATTGTTTTGAAAAGTAGGATGTTCTGTTTAAAATAATGTCATTGTATCAATGCAATGCAACATGGAAGAGAGAATGCTAATTCATATTTTATCCCTAGGTGGGGATGGTTTGGCAGCAACAGTTTGTTTACTTGGCCTGCACCTTCATAACTAAAGCTATCCCCATGTTAAATAATCTCTGAATTACCCATTACATGAACTGGTGTACTTGCTAAATATACACTGATAAAGCATTCTGTAAAAAAAGGACATGACAACAGCTGTCAATTCTGTTTAGATTCACTATTTGCTTTTATTGCCAAAATAATTAGAAGAACATTAAGACATGACAAATTACATTTCTGAATATCAAAATTCATTGCAAGCTATTCTAACTACATATTCTAACTACAAAATGCTAAATAAAAGTATGAAGGAAAACGCAGTCTTCTGAAAACATGAAGAAAGATGTACTTTCTTGTGTCTAAAACACTTCTGAAATTTTCAAAGAAAACCTGGAAAAGGCATTGCTGCACAATAGATTCTAAGCCACATGAACATCTCTGTCCTCGGGAAAATAAACTGGGAAGAGAAGCTGTAATAAAACAGAAGGTGATTTTTTTTCTTGTTAATGTTAGTCACAATACATTTCCTTTCTATAGTGTCACAGCATTTTAATATCAACATTACTCAGCAAATAATAATAGAAGGAATTAGCACATGGTGAAATATCATCAATGTAAAATGTGTTTTACAAGCACTACATCCTTTATATTCAGTATCACAGTATCAAAAACAGAAAGGGGTGTGACTAAGCCTGCAAAAATTAAATAATTAAAAACATGAAATGCATTTTTACAAAATTGTGCAACACCTTTAATGAGCATTGAGAACTTTTAGCATCACAAATTTCTTAAGATTTCATCAGATGTCTGATGCTATCACAAGAAAATTGTGAGATCAAAGTGTTCAGCACTCATTAAATGTGTCTCTTAATTTCATGAAGTATTTTCCTTAACATGATAATTTACCTCTTACTGTATTTATCTAACATATGCAGTGCGTATTAAAGGCTTATATGTTTGTTGAATATTTTGTATTATTTTAATCGTGCTCCAGTATCATAAAAGAACAAATTATTATGAGATTATTTATTCTGTAATGGCATATTGTCATTTAAAGAAATGTGTGAGCACAAATCCGTGCTGATATGACTCTTGTTCACGAGGATCATAAAGAAACGTAAATTTCTAATATTTGTAGAACACCAAGAATAGATATTTACATCTGTATACATTTTGTCATTTTTGCATTCACCCTGCATAAAGAGAAAAATGTTTTGTTAATTTAACTTTAAATCACTGAATACGCTTTAAAAATTTAGATGGTGTACACTCAAATAAAGGTGATAGACTCATGACATGGCAAATAACACAGAAATTATGGGTTTAACAGCAACAGTTTCATCTAGACCTGGCTGAACAAGAATTCACTTTCATGGTGCAAATAAGATACTAAATAGAACAAGTACAGGATAGTATATCTGAAGACAAGCTATGAGAAATGCAGTTCAAGTTAAATCATACGGGATATTATATGAAATACTATTAAACCATCAACTCTGGTAATGTAAACATAAAGACCAATCAGAACAAGGTATACAGTACGTAAAGGATTTATTAACATGTAACTCATTTCATACTTCCCTTTTCTCTAAATTACATCCAGTAATGCAAAACAGTTTATAACAAGCATAAGCTCACTGGTTCTACCAAAAAAATGCAAAATGTAAACAAGCAACTGTTCACTCATCAAACACAAGCAAGCAAGCTATATATCCAAGTTCAGGAAAACAGATGCCCAACTGAGTAAACACATATAGGAAACAATAAGCAAATACATAAAGAAAGCAAAACACTTGTTTTCGGGGATCAACCCCCTAACTGCTCCAAACACTTACATTACTAGTCCCTCTCTGTAAAATCATGCCATCTTGGAGAAAGTACAATCTCTGAGGTGGCAACTTCTCATGCATGAGCAACATTTAAACCAAAATCAAACCTGCAAACAATGAAAAAACAGCAAACTATCCCATTGACCATGATACGTCTAGCCATAAGAATGTCCAAGCTGATACAATTAAAAGATCATATCATCTTTTTCAAGAAATTATTTCTGCTCAGCTCCCAAAATGAGCATGCTGTACATGATAAACCTTGGTGTAAATGTCTGTTGATGTATCCTATTATCAAGATTAGCTTTAAAATAGGCTAAAGTGTATGTCAAGTTAGGATTTAGGAACCTATCTCTGCAGTATGTCTTGTTTACTTATTGTGTAGGTTAGGTCCCTAATGCAGGTGTTTGCAATGCCACTGGTTTTGTAAAGAAACAGGTGATCAAATAGGATTAGATCTTACATGGCTTGGAAAGCAAGATACATGTCTCCTTGGAGCAGCCTCCAGGCTACTGAGCATAAAAGAGGCCAGGATTCACGAAGTCTCCGTGTAAGAGTTATAACTCTTACACGGAGGCTGCAGTTAAACGGAGTGATGTCAGCATGCTCTGCATATTCATGAGAGCATGCTGAATCACACCTAAGGCTAACACGGTCTGTGTAAGACAGTAGGGGGCGTGTCCGTAGGCCGAGCCCTGTAAGAGGACACACCCCCAGAAGAGTAAAAGTGCCCAAAGTAAACACCCACGACAGAGTCCATGGAAATGTGAATAGACACAACACATGCCCCCACAGACTATGAACAGAAAATATATAAATGAACATGTTATAAATTTTTTTTAAATCGTAAAGATGTTTGCCCCTGAGTGCGCTCATTTGCGCTGGCGTGCCCGTAGCGCAGCTACAGTTAGCAGTCAGTGGGAAAGCATATAAGAACTAAATATGCAAAGTAAGCCAAATAGCAATAGCGTAGCGGTAGAGATGTTGGCTAATAAGCAGGCGTTCGAGCCCCCACAACACCAATTTTTATTTTTAGCAAAATAAGCATGAAACAAGTCCCTGACAAACATGTACACATATAAAATCACATTTTATGTAAAATGTAATGAAATAGCCCATTTATATTGAAGAAATGTGAGGTAACAAAACAATAAAAAATGCCAGATGTGCCCATAACTGAGCTACAGTTTAACAGGGCAAGTGCATCTGCCCGTAGGTGAGCAGTGGTTTAACTGGTACAAAATGACTGCCCATAGCTGAGCAGTGGTTTAACAGGTGCAAAATGAGTGCCCGTAGGTGAGCAGTGGTTTAACACGCTGAAACTATGTGCCCCTAGCTGAGCTGAGCATAATATGCGTGCTGATAGCCAGGTGAGGCTTAAACCAGCGTACCCCATTTGCGCGGAGCTGCGCACCGCGCAAACAAGCTAACCAACGGGCAACGTTGAGCAAGCCGTATCAAAACTGCCTTTACACAGACACACCCCTCAGCTTGTCTAGACAGTCATAAAAAATAAAAAGCAGTGGCCAGGTTCGAACCCAAGATACTATACACCATAGTCAAGGTACTGAACCACTAAGCCATGACAGCAGTGCCTATAAATGCAATAATAGCAAATATATAGGAATGAATACAAACTGGAGCATGACAAAGCAGGTTTAGTGAAGTTGATGCAATTCCAAAATGGCCAATCACAGATATGTGCGGGAAAAACGGCCTATATAAGCCCCATAGGTGGGAATACACAGCATAAATGATTGTAGAACTGACTTGCAGCCAGAATGACAGGAGTAGATGAGGGTAGTTGCTTTCGAGCACAGAGGTGGGGCATTGAGGAGTCCAGATACATGGTCTGGCTCCTAGTCCACAATCATGAGGCCCAATTCATGCAGGGCCAGGTCCTGTGGGGAGCATATAGGGCTGAGGCGTGGGACCGGTTGGCTCATGATCTCACCAGTGCCACAGGGATTCCAAGGACTGGTGAGCAGGTCCGTCACCACCATGCGGACCTGAAGAGACACAAGCAGGACCAATTGAACCTTTGGATCCAGGATGCCCGGCAAATGCCCAACGCCCCACTACTGAGTAAGTTACATTTAATTATGTATGTAAGAAATTAAACTAGCTGATATTATGGAGATGTGTATTCCAATATTACTTCATTTATATTTCAGCTGCAGGTGTCCGTTCTGCGAACCGCAGAGCCTATGGCGATAGGCTGGTGCGGTTGCGCCACCAGGCAGGTCAGTAATCCACTCCCAGTAACGGTAAAGAAATATAAAAGTATGACAGTTAGCAAAAGAGTGCAGTATAGTCACTAAGTAATAAAATGTGCAAGTAACAGTGTAAAAGTGTTTGCAAGTATTGCTTGATTACAAAAGTGTGTTGCAGTCTGTAATCCAAACAGAAAAATGAAAATGTCTGAAATAAAGTCTGAAATAAAGATGCCCCACCTGTAATAAAATAGTGCACAACCTGCAGCAGGCTGAAAAGTACAGCTGCAGAAGATGATCAAATCACGTGTGAAATATATCCCTGTTGAAATACTGAAACATGACAGAAGTGAGACAGCTGGAAAGGATTGTAATAACTACAGGTAAAACATGTCAATAAAGCCTAGAAGTAAGTACCATCCTGAATAGTAAAATGAAAACAAGTGAGAGAGTGTGAGAAAGTGTCATGAATCCAGCAATACAGTAGTAATAACCCCTGAATAAAGTATACTACAGTCAGTACAGAATGAAATGCATGTGAGAAGCAAAACCAAACAGCAAAATCTGTTCAAAGTGTTGCTGCAGCTGGAATGTGTGTCCCAAAATCTGGATATGTTGCTCTCAGTCTGCAATATGCAGATAGTATGATTGTCTGATATACCAAACATCTACAGTTGTCTGTAGCTATATAAAGCAAATGTAGCAGGATGATGTAGCTGAACAAAGCTAGATATGAATGTGTATGAAGAACAATAAAATGTATATTGATGTAGCAGTAACAGTCCTATCACCAAGATGAAGTAGTTATCATATAGGAAACTGTAGTTAGAACAGTAGTGTGTATATATGTGCAGCTATTAGAAATGTACAGCATATGTATTGGTATTCGAAGGTGTTAATATTATTTTCTTCACCCCACCCTATAACCACATATAACCCATTCCACGTGAAAATGGTATATGCAATCACAATTAACACCCCTGGACATTTGTCCTGTTGGGTCATATATATTTGCATGTCCGTTGATGCATCTGCCCTGTTCATACATCCAAACCTGATGGCGTGTTGCCATCAATCAACCCTGCATGTTGTTGGACTGTGTATTGCTGTTCAGATTATGCATGTGTTATGCTCGCTGTTCAATGGTGTGAATATCTGGGTGTTTGGTTAATGGGAATACTAATGCATGCTGTTACAACTAATTGCGAATGGTATTGTATGTTACTAACCCAAACTGTCATGACATAATGCAAAACATAGGACGACAAGGAAGGCGGGTTCCAGCGGACCCACCTCTCCCACCTCAGCTGGCGAGTGCACCTGGCACTAGTGCCCAGTCTGGACCCTCCTCCGGTGGCCCTGTGCCACCTGCGGGTGGAAGCACTGCAGGGGACAGGGCTCGTGCCCCCTCTGCAAGTGTTGCCGGAGGAGAACCACCACTCACTCTCCGTAGTGTCCGGACTGTGGTGTGTAGGGGGATCCAGGACTCTGTTCTTGGGCCCCTACACCAGCTTGAGGCACAGGTGGCATGACTTACGGGCATGCCTGTTGCCCGGCCTACACAGCCCCCAGCACAGCCCCATCATGGGCAGTGAAGGAACAGTGGCAACTGCCTATGGGTGGGGATATCAGTTCCACTGTTGCCATCTGTGGGCTCATGGGCTCTGGATATCCAAACCTCCGTCCCCGTCAATTGTGTAACCCCCCCACACGTGTCATACACCGCCCCTGTATGCGTCTTGTTTGTCTTGCCTGTTGACCTACCCAACCTACCTCCCCAGTTATACCGACTTCCTTCACCTGACATACCACTCTCACCTGAAAAAAAAAAAGGGCACTCTGTACCCACAAAAAAATTACGCCCCATACATAGCTGCCCATTCTGCACACATGTCTGCTGGACATGGAAACTATCAATTACAATTGGCTGTACAACAAGTATTATTGTTGTCCTGACACCTCTCTCAGGGGTGGAAGGTTTCAAATGTCACACCAAATTACATACATATGCACAGCTGTTGCTGATGAAGAAATGGGCAGCTATGGGCCTTACCTACATCCCTCCTGCAAATCCCAAGCTTGTTTCCCTACTGTCTTACCCTCTTTGTGACCCCTTTTCCACTACTTTCCTGTCTCCCCATTTTCATTTCTTTCAAAGAAAATAGCGCGGGTGTGCGCCAGAGTAAGCACTGTTAAGCGGTTGTAAGCGGGTGTGCGCGTGTGTGCGTGGAGCTGAACACCAGTGCGCATGCGTGAGCTCCACGCAAACCAGCGCTAACCCGGTTACAACTGCTTAAAAGTGCCTTAGTCACTCTGATTGACAGGTCCTGTAGTCAGTTCAAAAGCAAAATAAAATCCCACTGTCAGTCCCGAACCGAGGACCTTGGAAACAGTAGTCTGTATGACTTACCACTAAGCCATGACTCTAATACAAGAACACTGTGCTAAAATAAATATAACATGTAATAGTAGGAATGAATGTAAAGGGAATATAGGATGTGTAGTACACAAAGCATGTCATTTAGAATTACTGTCAAAACTAGTGGATTCCCATAATAGTAGTGGGTGAACAGAAACAGCTATGCTAGTTGGTAGCTAGTAGGTAATAATGTCAGTTAATGTACATATATAAATGTATGTATATTTACATATATATATATATATATATATATATATATATATATATATATATATATGTATATATCTATAGTTGTAGGTGTCATTGTGCATACACACTTACTACAGGGAACAGGAGAGAGGAATGGAGAAATGTGAATCTACAACACAGCCTGAATCATGAGAGAGATACTAACCTTTACACTCACAGAACAGTGTCCACAGCATACCAGCATGGTCCGTGCCCTTACAATCTGAAAGGGCAACGCCTATCTCACATACCCTTTTATAGCACTGTCCTGGAATCACAGTGAGAACTGCAATCAGTACACAACTGGCTGCATGCAATTAGCAAATGCTGGCTTACAATTGGTGCAGAGGCCATCACATGGACCTATGCAGATACCTACAAAAGCATCCTGTACTAACACTCCACACATGCAATACGTTCATTGCACTGCCTGGAAGCAGACAGAGGGAGAGAGACAGACAGAGACAGAGAGATAAAAAAAAAAAACACACGCTACACACTGTGAGTCTAAGCTGTCAGCAGTGACAGTAGCAAGCTATGCCAGCAGCAGCAGGAAGCAGAAGTAGTGGTAACGCAACCAGCTGCGACAAACACAGGTAATGTAAAGTAGCAGGTTAATAGTCTGCATACTGTGAACCCTCCAAATGTGTCATAGGTCTGTATCTATAGGTTTGTCCATGTGATATGTTGTGTGTACGTAGTTCCACCAAAAGGGGATAACTATACATTACATGTCAGTCAGTGTTAGGCCATGATCCTGGCAGCAGTTGTCTGTGCATTGCCCTCAGCAATGGCTGTAGTGACTGTTTTGAAAGGTCAGCCAGGTTCAAAAGGCAGGATCAGCCCATCACAAAGGCAAACTGGTGGGGAACAAGTGTCTGCAGGTACCCAATATCACTGTATATACGTCCCATACTGAATAATTCCATAGCTTAGCAGACCAGGCCGGTTATGCATATGATGTGGTAGTTCCCAGGGTCAGTAGAGGTGCCTCCTTAGTGGTGTGGGACCACTGTTGCTGTATGCCAGTGTCCAGGTACATATCCTGTAGTACGGCCAAGATTAATTATCAGTCTTATATGTGGTTGTATGTCCTCTTGGAGTGCATGTAGCACACATCCAGGGATACCGTCAGGTCACAGTGATGCTGTGTGTTCTGCTTTGCTGAGGGCGGCCCTCACCTGGACATGTGAGATGATAGGGAGGTTACATACAGCTGTGATAAGTATTTCAACTTGTGAGGGAGAAGGAGGGGGGATACATGCACCGAACCTGTCTGCAAGAATGTTGCCAATATCTGTGTGTTTGGTGAATGTTAAGTAGGTGTGTATTAACTCAGAGCATATCTGAGGCATTTGGTCCATATGTGTAACATAACTGAAGAAGGCCTTGTGGTTATCTATAGTGTTTGTGGCCATTTCCCTCCCAGAGTAGGCCGTGGCCGTTGTTATGAGAGACCGTAGCATATTACCAGTGCTGACCACAGATGCCTTCCCTTAATGTGAATCTGCTCTGTCCTGCAGTAGCCTCCTGCTATTGTTATACAATCTGCCTCTGTCTGGGGTCCACCAGACAGGATGCCTAACCTTTGTGCATAGGGTCTGGGTTAGAAATGTGTGTGCAAGTTCCATGCAATCTGTGGGATGTCCATGGTAAGCATTTGCAAAGGGGTCAGCAGTGTAGGTTGTGGCATCCACTGGCCCAGTGTGCTGCATGGATACCATCTCAGTCCTAACAAGTGAATAACTGTCTAATCACATACATATCAAAGTAGTCTACTGTGCTGGTGGTGGTGGTGGGATATGTATATCCAGGCCGAGTAACTTGTGTCCACATCACACTAGTGGATGGCGTTCCACATACAGTACCTTAGGATGAACCCCCAGAGTGAGGTTGTGTATTGGACCTGTCGCAGTGTGCTGACCGATGGGGCATGCTACTATGTTGTATGGAATGTGGCAGGTATTGTTGCACAGGTGTTTGCTGAGCACTGATATCTGGCCATGTACTTGTGTATCCACCACGAGACACACACATGCAACATATGGGAGTAGTAGTATATCACTACACATGAGTATCATGTATAGTATGTGTGCCATATATTGCTGACATAATCTGCTGATATCCTGTTTGTGTTCTCTTCCAGGGAGATGGCGCGTCAGTGTAATCCCGCCTACTCTGCAGCGGAAGATGAGGAGATACACCAGAGCCTGGTGCGGGAGTATGACATACTGTTTTCCCGCACCAGTCAGAATCAGCAGGAGAGGGCTGCACTGTGGCAAGACCTTGTCCGTAGGGTAAATGACATTGGCATGCATAATAGGACATATGAGCAGGTACGACATCACTGCAGTGATTTAATCAGAAATGTCCGTCAGCGCAGCCGGATATCCACAGGCAACAGGTTGCCACAGGAGGTGGGGTGGCCACACATCCCCCCCTCACCAGACTGGATGGGCTACTCCTAAGTGTTGTGGCTCCAGCCCCGGAACAGCAACAGCAATACACCTGCATCATGATGGAGGCTGGATCCACACAGCAGCACGACATGGAGCATGCAGGTAATATGCCATATGTACACTTGACTGTTCTGTACACTGTTAGTTTATGCATGTGTAAGGTGTGTCCGTGGTATGTAGCTGTCAACATAGTATGTAATTGTGCATGTGTGATATTGGCAATATCAGCAGCTGACGTGTGAATGGCAACTGGTGTACTACTGCACTGTATCATATGCAGTATCAATGGCACAGTTGTGCCCACTGACATTAATCTCATCATTTCTGCAGGTCCCTCCGGGGATACAGCAAGGCAGGCCATCCATGCTGGTGAGTGTGTTTAACAACACCTATAATAGTCCTGATAGTGCTAGTAACACTAGTGTAACTCAGTAGTGCTCTGTGTGCATACTGCAGGGTGTGTATTTATGCATGTGTGCAGGTGTGCCTGTGTCCATGTGTGCATGTGTGCAGATGTGCCTGTGTCCACGTGTGCATGTGTGCATGTGTGCCTGTGTCCAAATGTGCATGTGTGCATGTGTGCCTGTTTCCACGTGTGCATGTGTGCATGTGTGCATGTGTACATGTGACTACGTGTGCATATGTGCACATGTGCATGTGTGCCTGTGTCCACGTGTGCATGCGTGCATGTGTGCATGTGTGCCTGTGTCCACGTGTGCATGTGTGCATGTGTACACGTGACCATGTGTGCATGTGTGCATGTGTGCATGTGTCCACATGTGCATGTGTGCATGTGTGCATGTGTGCATGTATGCATGTGTGCCTGTGTGCATGTGCGCATGTGTGCCTGTATGCATGTGTCCACTTGTGCATGTCTGCATGTGTGCCTGTGTCCATGTGTGCATGTGTGCCTGTGTCCATGTGTGCATGTGTGCATGTGTCCATGTGTGCATGTGTGCATGTGTGCATAAGTGCATCACTGGTAACATTGTGTGGACACTGTAAACTGTGTTTCCTGTCTTCCTCCCACAGGTTCTGGTGCTGCTCTGGTGTCCTGCAGCAGGGAACCTGAATCTGGTGCCACAGGTACTGGTAATGATGATATCTTTGTAATGGTACAGGAAGGTGTGTCAGGGTCCACCATTGGTCAGCCAATTGACAGTATACAGCTGTCAACCCCATCATTGCGCACAGTCATCCTGCCAGTACATCCTTTGTCACCATTGTCCCTAGGTGATGGACAGGATACAGTGGGCATTGACCAGGGTAATGTGGTATCTGTGGCACATGCTTCCCCACACAGCAGCCATGGGCACGGTCCTGCGATGGTACCACACAGACAGTTGCCCATGCGTTCTCGTGGGAGCATCCGTGGGCGTACTGCCTCTGGCAGATGTGCCAAAAGAGGTCTGTCAACCTCAGCTATGTTTCGGGCTGTCATGCAGGCACAGTCGCATATGGAAAGGTACACCAGACAGGGTCTGAGGGAGCTGAGAGCATGTTGCACAGCCATGACTGACAGTATGCGTGACATTGCAGATGCTATCCGTAATTTCACCGATGTCATAGACAGATGTTGTGGGGACATATTACAGCAGTTCCACAACCAAATGTCCATGAGCCAGGGCAATGGTGGGTGGTTGCGGCATCAACGTGGCCGTATGCCAGCAACAGCAGCAGCTGGCAGTCGGCGCAGATGACAACAGGCCTGCACACGCCTCCATAGGGCCAGCAGCAGCCCCAGCAATGCTGGGTCTGTGCTGTCATCAGAACGCCCCAGGAGACCATGTGCACGTGGCTCTGGACAGTCCCAACAGGGACCTGTGTCCAGTTAACACACTCCCGCTTCTGATGACAGTACCCAGTCTGGCTTAGTACTGGATACGGTCCGTAGCATCCCTGCCAGGCACAGGTACCGTGTCCATGCCCACAGACACTGATCTGTATGACCTGCCAGGTGCAGTCTGTGGCTGTCCACAAACCCCTGTAGATGGCAGCCATGAGGTGGAACTGTGTGCATGCATACACACATGCGAAATGTTAACACCTAGGGTGACCACATACACGCACACACTGCACCAACAGTGCCCCACCCTGTTCTGCTGCCCCTCACCAACACACATACACACACATGTCAATTGGTGGTATTAGTGGCAGACTCAGGCATACCTAATTCACACCCTGTGCATATGATGACACTGTGCCACCTCCTGCAATCTCCAACATCATTGCGGGAACAGGTAAACACGTTGCTGATGCACAGGGTGACTACATAGAAGTGTATTAGTAGTATCATGTTGGTAACAGTACGGTGTGCTGATATGACTGTGTGTATATCCCAGCATGCCTGATGCAGTAACCATATGAATGTCCTGAATTGTTATCTGCACCCATAGTACGTACCAAAGTGTAACAGCTGCACATTATTGCATGCCGGTGGTAAGGATGTCAACAGATAGCCACATACATGGGTAGCACAGGGGGGAAGCTAATGCAAGTAGAGATATGCAATTATGGACATGTACAGTAATGGTGTCAAGTTGCCCACAACGACTATGGAATGTGGATGTTTGCGCATGTTGATATGTGTGCACTACCAATGTAATCCAAATCACAATTAACTATGACATAATATTACTTCTACCATGGGCATCTGCGCTGTGCATTTTCGGGTACATGTTGATAGTGCCTACATATTTGCACTGTTACTTACTGTTAGTGTTACCACTTCTTTGTTGTAAAATGAACTACTTCCAGCCCTGCTTACTGTAGCTTTGTTTGCATGCATGTTCGCTTGGGGTTCCCTGGAACACTGCTTCCACCTGCAATGCAGAGTTACAGTGCTTCTGTGGACTCCTAGTGACATCTGCATAGTGTACAATACGTATGTCAAGTTTACACATGACAGAACGTCACTGTCCGTCCTGTTCGGATGTACGTTGCCTGTGACACATTGCACATGTCTTACCTGGCACTTACCCACGTGTGCAGTCATATATGCCAGTGCTATGAAACAGTAGCAGTACACTCACACATACACACCTTCAGTATATTGTTCCCCATTGGCCCTATGTGTTGGTACTCACCATGGCAATCACACTACTAGGGTAGCATGTGCAAAAGTAACCTGTGAATCACCTCTATGGTCCAGTTGTGGTTTATGTGAGTCATGTGGCAATGTCACAGCTGCCACATGTATGCAGTCAGCCATCACCCTTGGCCAGGAACGTACAACACATGTGTGGGATGCCACCACATAGCCAATCTGTGGACTGAGCTCTCTGAACCCAGTAATGCCATACCCTGTCAGGTGGCATGTCATACTACAGTGACTACAATACAAGTCAGACATAGACACGCACTGACAGCATGCTGAACACACTGGGGCATACGTGGGGACTCAGAATAGCATCCTGCCTGAGCATCACACACCTCCGCAGCTGGCACACAGGCATATGTTACATCGGAACAGAGCACATGCCACACATGGCACACACATCCCATGTGCCACACACTCACAGCCTGTAGGGCTATACAACACACCTGCTACAGATGTGTCAGGTACCTGTCTTGGGCGCTGCACTGGGGTCCCGCTCAACAGGTTGTATATGGTGAAGGTCACAGTGATATGCCTCAGGGGCACCATGGTCCACCACAAAACACATGCATACAGGTCAGTCAGAGGCATGGACACATATGACTCAGTCATTGACCATGACACTATGGATGACCTGAGACATACCTCCCTGGACTACATGATAGGGAAC
This sequence comes from Protopterus annectens, assembly GCF_019279795.1. NCBI lineage: Eukaryota > Metazoa > Chordata > Ceratodontiformes > Protopteridae > Protopterus > Protopterus annectens. The sequence goes on along the minus strand of NC_056739.1, from coordinate 1,432,947,035 downwards.
ATAGAATGGATCTCTCAGCATGTGGCATGGGCCAGTATGAGCCTGATCTTGGTTGCCAACATACCCTCACCAGGTATGCTACCACTATATGTAGGAAGGGTGTTGTATGTCTACATTCTGCTCAGTCTCCAATGTCATTCATAGGGTATCCGCTGGCTGTCAATGTGTGCTTACATGCTAGGGAAGCCACAATGATGTGCAAGGGGCAGCTTGCACGTGACACCCATGGCCTGATGTATATTGGCGAAGCTCCTTGATACACACATACTACCTTATGCTGCAGGACACGGATTACATAGCCACCTCCGCGGGTATCACACAGGTTAGGACACTAACAGTGCTGCTACACAACACCAGCAGTGTACACCGCAAGATGCATGCACTGGACACTGTCCTCAGCACGGTGAACTGCAATGTCTGTGCAGTACCAGAGTCCTGATTCATGGTTCACAGGTGTAACCCATCACTGCCAGGTTATGCCTCATACCATGCCTGTCGTCCCCTACACATGTAACACACATGGACAGGGGGGTGGTATCCCAAGGCACCATAGATACACACACCTCCAGGTTGTTGGCACAGCACAAAGCATCAGGGCCTATTCATGTGCAGCTAACAGTGTGTCAGACTGCCATCTGGTTCATAGCCTGGCACACACAACCCTCCCATACACAGGAAAACCACCTATCCTCCATAACAACACTGGCAATATGACAGTCTCAAGAACTGTCTTTATATGGCTGGACTGCATCCATCCAAACATTGTGCGTGAGCATTACTGTAGCTGTAACACACTAGTTGACGGGATCACAGCATGTGGTCACTGAATTGCAGTGGAATGACATGTTACCACTCCCACAACAGGTGGGAACATGCAGCACCTGTACATCGACTACATGTAGACTATATGGCCCAGACCAGATGTGTATCCCCTGCTGTAGGTATTTTACCATATACACCCACACTGTATAGACACATACCGCATGTGGCCCCTGCACAGTAAGACACAGTCATACTATTATGTATTGCAAATACCATTTATCCACTTGAGGCATGTGTCAGACATGGTAACTACTGCAGGTCACAGGTATTTATGTGTATGTGTCACACACATACATCATGTGTGCAATGCCATTGCTGGTTTAGGCAATGGCATGCATTGTTATGCACAAAGACCCACACAAGGTCATAATGTGTGACACAACCACACGTGGCAGTTGTGGATTACCAAAGCATACCTATCTGTACTCTGACAATGGTAATAGACCCAGTAGCAGAGTGCACTATTGGCATTACTGGCCAACTAGCCCTGTTTGGCTGTGCTGATAGTGTGGTGACATCCCCTGTGCTTACTGGGGGAATATGCAGCATCTGGTGTATTGTAGTATTTGACAAAAGGATCTGTTCTCTCACACACACCCTACTACCCCCACACACACTTGCCATTTGGAGGATTCATACCCCTACCTAAGTAAGTCACGACATGTGAAAAAGACACATTAGCGAAGCGCACTATTCAGATTACTAGATGGTTCCTCTTCTCTGGCTGTACTTATAGGGTGCTGACATCATCAGTGTTTTGAAAGGGTAATGTGCATCAGGTAGTGTGATCTCCTGATTGCCAAAACTAACATGTTTTTCATACAGAATTGCACACGCACAAACTCCCCACATCCAAACACACACACACTTGCCGGTTTCAAATCTCTACCTAAATATGTTATGGCACTTGAGAGTGACGCTGTAGCAGATTGCGGTATTCTGATTACTGGTAGATGTTTCTTCTCCAGTTGTATGTATAGGGTGCTGACATCATCACTGTTTGGAAAGGGTAATGTGCATCATGTAGTGTGATCTCTTGATTTCAAAAAAGCACATGTTTTTCATACAGAATTGCATACACACAGAGTCCCCACATCCAAACACACACGCATGCCATTTACAGGTTTCAAACTCCTACCTAACTATATTACGACATTTGGGAGAAACGCATTAGCAGAGTGCGCTATTCGAATTACTGGGAGGTTTTCTTTCTCCTGCTGTACTTATAGGGTGCTGACATCATCCGTGCTGAGATAGGGGAATGTGCATCCTGTAGAGTGCTTTCACAGATGCCAAAAGGAACATCTCCCTCACACAGACACTAATCCCCCTCCACACACACTGGGCAGTTGCAGGATTCAAACTCCTACCTAGTTATGTTATGATACTCGTGATAGATGTATTAGCAGACAGGGCTATTCGCATTACTGGGAGGTTTCCTTTCTCCTGCTGTACTTATAGGGTGCTGACATCATCAGTGTTTAGAAATGGGAATGTGCATCCTGTAGTGTGTTCTCCTAGTTGCCAAAAGGTTTATTTCTTTCATACAGACTTGCATACACACTAACCCCCTCCCCACACACTGAGCATTTGCAGGATTTAAACCCCTACCTAACTATGTTATGACACGCGAGACGGATGTATTAGCAGAGCGCGCTATTCGCATTACTGGGAGGTTTCCCTTCTCCTGCTGTACTTATAGGGTGCTGACATCATCAGTGTTTAGAAAGGGGAATGTGCATCCTGTAGTGTGTTCTCCTAGTTGCCAAAAGGGATATTTCTTTCATACAGACTTGCGCACATACTAACCCGCTTCACACACACTGAGCATTTGCAAGATTCAATCCCCTACCTAATTATGTTATGACACTTGAGACAGATGCATTAGCAGAGCATGCTATTCACATTACTGGGAGGTTTTCCTTCTCCTGCTATACTTATAGGGTGCTGACATCATCAGTGTTTAGAAAGGGGAATGTGCATCCTGTAGTGTGCTCTCCTAGTTGCCAAAAGGGATATTTTTTTCATACAGACTTCCACACACACTGAGCATTTGCAGGATTCAAACCCCTACCTAATTATGTTATGACACTCGAGACAGATGCATTAGTAGAGCACGCTATTTGCATTACTGGGAGGTTTTCCTTTTCCTGCTGTACTTATAGGGTGCTGACATCATCAGTGTTTAGAAAGGGGTATGTACATCCTGTAGTGTGTTCTCCTAGTTGCCAAAAGGGATATTTCTTTCATACAGACTTGCACACACACTAACCCCCTCCACACACACTGAGCATTTGCAGGATTCAAACCCCTACATAACTATGTTATGACACTCGAGACGGATGCAGTAGCAGAATGCACTATTCACATTTTTAGGAGGTTTCCCTTCTCCTGCTCTACTTATAGGGTACTGACATCATCAGTGTTTAGAAAGGGGAATGTGTATCCTGTAGTGTGTTTTCCCAGTTGCCAAAAGGGACATTTACCTCACACAGACAAACCCCACTCACCCACACTGAGCATTTGCAGGATTCAAACCCCTATCTAATTATATTATGACATTTGAGGGAGACGCATTAGCAGAATGCACTATCCGAATTACTGGGCATTTGTTCTGCACCTGCAGTATTTATAGGGTGCTGACATCTTTATTTCTACAGAGGTATGTACATGTAGTACTACCTGTCAGGTGGGGGATAGCATATATATGCATTTGCAGCCACCTACGTCAGGGTCAGATATGCACATCGCACTGGCAGGTTATGTTCTATACCATGCTTTGTGACCACAGGACCTGTAACACACAACACAACCAGTCCAGAACACCACACCCACATCCAGGACACACACTTAGCTTCCCTGGGAACAGTGCCGGGATATGCAGGTGTTCACATACACCATTCCAGTTGTTAACATCAGGTACAGGCATATTGTGTGTGGGAACTACTCAGGCCTCTACAACATTACCCTACAGCCACTAAAATTTGTGGGTCCATGTGCTATGGCAGAACCACACACCACAGCCACATGGGGGAATACATATTGCACCTGTCCATCTGCAACATGGGTACTCACTGTTCCACACCAGAGGTAGACCACCATTGTTGATATCTGACCATACCCACCTTTCCCTGGACATCCATATCCCATCTCCACCCCCAGGCAAGGTTGTCACTGCACACAAACTGTATTTAGCACAAGCAGACTCTACACTTGTGAAGACTGGGGTGGACGACTTCAGAGGACCCATGCTGGGGGACTATACTGGCCACTCAGCATAATCCTTGACAATTGCATTCTATGAGCATGTGTACGGTTTGCATTGATCATGCTATCCCACATATACCCATGACTGCTCCACAACAAGACACCTGTCAGGTGTACACCAGCCATATATGAGCCATACAACAGACAGAGTGAGCTAATACATTGCAGAGCTGTAGCCCACAGAGGGAGGACATCTGTGAGCAGTTCCGGCACGGCACTTCATTCACACATAATCATCACAACACAGTGTTGACAGTGAAATTGTCCAGAGAATGCAGATAGTGCTCCCCTCAGTCTGTTATTGATGGCCACTTACTGTTAGAGATCCTCAGCAACCCTCTTCCAGCACACTCCGACAACATAGCTGTGGCTTAGCACATTCAAACCCTGGGATCTCCACTGTGCCCCTGCTTGACAGAGGCACAGCTCACTAGCCTCACACGTTGCCTTATGTGACCTACTTTACAGTGGCACAGTAGCCTACTGTACTGGGGATGCAGATGCCAAGCACACTCTGGCTGAGCTGTCATTCCCTAGGGCAACAAGCCTAGTATTGACCTCTACACCCATATGTTCAATTGTCGGATGCACAATATTTGTTGTGCTATTCTATGTTTGCAGGTCTTTATTGCCATAGCATTCCCTGTTCCTATGACCAACTTGTGTATCTGTGGAAGATGTTTGCATATGATGGCGATCCACTATATCACTTATGTCTCTGTAGTCATTTACTGTGTGCACTGGGCAGATTGCTGTGTTGTGGTTGGTTCCTGGACTGACACGTACAAATAACAGATATGTGTGGCCAACTGCTAAACGGAGATATGGCCTAAGTGTGTGAGCATGCCCAGTTCAGCCTTTCCATGGCATGTTGTCTGACATATGCCTCATTTATCAAAGTGTGCGAGCATGCCCAGTGTGAGCTTTCCATATGTTGCACTCTGAAGTCTACCACATATTTGGGTGTGTGTGAACTTCAACAATATCTCACGTTTATGGTTGTGTGTTGGGTGTCATGTTGTGTACTAACTGGCCAACTGCTTCATGTCTGCCACAACAGGGATTATATTGTGCCTGCAGGGATTGCATGGGATACTTTGCAGACAGTTGTCAACATACTTTCATAATGACCTAACACTGTAGTACCGTATAGTGTACTGGTTCAGTACATTCACTGTGGTGGACAGTATCCTGGGCTTTAGTCCTATAACTGCTTGACATCTTTATAGTGAGCACAACAGACTGTGTAGGGGCCAGTTATGCACATATGACCATGTTGCATTATGTTCAGATATGGACTACCTACACCAGGCTCGTCCAACATTGGTAGTGTATTCCACAACATGGGTGGACATTGGCAAACACTAGCGATGTTCCCTAGGCCATTTCTGATGCTAGTCACAGGGTGTGTTTGTCCTTCAACACACATTGTAGCTGGAGTTTGCCATGACATATGTCATGGTTAGTATACTGTGCCTCCGTCTACCTCTGACATAACAGTGATACCCAGGGTTAGCCTGCCATCTCCCATCCACTCATCAGGATTCCTCTTGAGGGGTGTCGATAGGTGACTCTCTGGCTGACCTGTACCAGGAGTTTACTGAAGAGTGGGGGTGCCTTCTGTGTTATGGATCATTCTGTACAGCTTGTCCTATGTATGTCAGTGCTGGGGTTCAGGTCTCTCATGTGCATAGCTCACTGCCATTCAGATTGTACAAGGTGTAGCATGTTCATTGATTCCAGGTTGGACATGGCTTCATACATCAGGCACAGCTTGCCTGTAGCTGGGCAGTATGGCAGTGTGTGGGGCTGCAGTTTGTTTACTCAGGAAACACATGGCATCTGTTCATGCTCTTTGCTACTCCTGGTGGGGTACTGTTGTGGACTTTACAGTTGATGGAGGTGTCTGCTGAGGTATATCCCACAGGGGCTATTGTAGTCAATTGTGACGCTGATGGAGGATGACTGCAGAGCCACAGTGACCTCCCCTTATCTACATCTGCCAACCTTCATGTTTGGGTGGGTATATAGTATGTTTCTGCAAACACTACAGCCACATGTTTGTCCAATGCAGGATATCTATCACCTTTTGTCCCCAGGTCTCTCATTACATGTTAGGTACGTAATGGGTTAACACCTGTGTGGTAATTTGTGGCACTTACTGTATATCCATTGTGGTTGTCTATACACAGTTCTGCAATTAGCTTGCTGACATGGCTATGGCTCCAGTTGTCTGTTTGTAGGTGGCCCTTTTGTGGGTTGCTTGTGTCAGCTGGGGGTCGGATATGGTGGGCTGTTTGTACTCCTCTGCATACATGTTCAGTCACAGTCCTTCCATGTTGGCCTATACCTATGGGACATATATACAGACCAGGGGGGGTGGGCCCAGGACCAGGCCTTGTGGGATGCCACTCATATCTGCTTTGTAGTCTGACATGGATGCAGCATGTCTGACCATGTCAGTTCTGTCCTTGGTCTGGTTTGCTACCCCTCTACTGACATAGGGGTATATATTTAAGCTGGTGAACATATCCATACTGAACTCATAGGGTATTGTCTAGAAGCATATGCACGGTCCAGCTACGCTGTGTGGACCACATTGCCCTCATCAATGACCTTAATGACTGCTTCAAATGGGTCAAACATGTTTAGGGGCAGGATCTGCAGTTACGACAGCCACACTGTGTAGGGTCCAGTATCAGTAGGTCCACAATAGCTTTCTGTCTGCGGTACATACTGATCCTTTCCATAGCTGTGCAGACCAAGCTTGTCAGGATCCTGGGGTGGTAGTTTGCAGTATCCATTCAGGCAACACCTTTGTTGTGAAGGACCACTGTTGTTGTACACTGCTCTTTGGGTACATATCCTGTGGTAAGGCTGACATTGGGCAGTAGTGTGATTTGGCATTCCATTATTCTTGGAGTCCATGTTGGCCTCAGCCCAGGACACCATCACATACCTTTGCTGCTGTGTGTTTTGCTTTGCAGATAATGTCTGTTACCTCAGCATCTGCAATGTCAGGGGACCAGCAGTCTGCTGGGATAGATATTTTGCATTCTGGGGGGGTGTTTGCACTGCACCTGTCAGGTTGTATGTTGGCAATATGTGTGTGTATTTGGTATGTTGTTTGTAATATCTGTGTGATTCGGAGCATATCTATGGATGCCCAACATGGTTCCTACCATCAGTTAAGTAAGCCTTGTGATTATCCTTAGTGTCCTGTATAATTTGTATCTTCATAGATTCATGGGTTCATACTAGGCTATCCACCCTAGGGCATTAGTAAGCCTAGCCAGAGTGTGTGTGTCTTTCGCCGCCCCTTGCTATGTGACTATTATGGCCATTTATGACTTTCTTTACTGTGCCTCTGTCTGGTTGTGACACAGTGAAGACCCCCAGTAAATATGTACGATCATCCATCCACTTGGCAATATTCCTGTTGAGGGGTGTCAGTGAGGGGCTCTGCCTAACATGTATTGGGATCCTGTTTCTGGGTGTGGGGAGCCTCTGGGTTATGTATCTGTCCCTCCAGCACATCCTATTTCATTATGTGTTGAGGCTGACATCTGTCACTCTCACAGCTCCAATGGCTTTGATTTCCTGTGGTGGAGCATGTCCATTACTCCTGTGTTGGACATGGCCTTGTACAACAGACATACAATGCCTCTGTGTAGGCAGTCTGTGACTGCATTCAGCTGGGGTGTCTACAGCCAGGCAGAATATGACATATATTTCACACCCTTTATCCTCTTGGTGGGGTAACTATGAGGTCTTCTGAACCACTGCAGGTGTCACGTCCGGTACATCCCATATGAGTCATTGTACTAGATTATGGGTTTGATAAGGGAACAGTACAGCGGCACAGTGACCTCTGTTGATGTAGATGGGAATCCTTTCATGATACGGTGTCCAATATCAACAATCTTCCTAGCCACATTGGCATTGTGAGTGTCACATGACAGATTACTGTCGACTTGTGTCCCTAGGTCCCTGATTACTCCTTGCATACATAATGGTTTGCCACCTATGTGGTAATTTGTGTGTACCTTGTCTGGTATTTGGTGGGACATTCATACTGTCCAGTGTCTTCAGGATGTCTGGGTGGAATTCTTGTGTGTGAGAGTGTGGTCTGTCGCATGCTACAGACTGTACAGCAGTTTAGACTACACTTAGGTGCACATGGGTGGTCTCCGCTGCTTTGTGCATTGTCAGTTACCTGGCCGTATGGGTGTCTGTGCTGCATATGGATGCTCCCCCTCCTTTGATGTTTTGGTCCAGGTGTTGGGGCCATAACGCATGATATGTGGTATAACCTGGTAGTGCTGGTGTGCTATCACTAGGCTTGCAGCAGGCTTCTGTCACTGCACAGACATCGATGTTCTCCATAATGGGAATGCCTCAGGGGCATGCATATTGCAGTTTACACATCTGGCATTGGTCAGCATTACCCTTATGATTACCCTTATGTTTCTTACCACTTATGTTTTCTAGGGTGGTGGGTAGTCTTTTTGGCCTTGCCTACATATGGCTCTATGGAGGTGGCAAAGGCCTTATCCAGTATCCAGACGCACAGGGGTAACAGGTGCAAGCCATCCCTGGAACAGCAGCATGGCTTGTCATGCTTGACATCTCAAGCAGACAGACATTAGACCCTCTTGGACTGAGAGCTGTAACTGTGCCAGCTGTTAAACATGATCATTCTGTGTTTGTACTGTGGCATCATTCTTGGTGAGGGTTGGATGCTGCACACGGCCAGTGTCATACTGGCCTGGGGTACATACTCAGAGAGCTCATCCATGTCGCTTTTCATGTAGACCAGGGAGGTACATCTCAGGTCATTCACACCAGCATGGACATTGAGTGCATCATATTTCTGCTTGCTTTTGTGTGACCTGCGTACTTGTGTTATGTGGCATTTTGTGGCAGCCTACAGGCAGCTTACTCTACCCTTAACCTTGTTCAGTCTGGTGAGTGGGAAAGCAGTGTGTCTGCCTATACAGACACCTATTACAACTGTATCAGGCATGTTGTTTCTCCTTCTGGCCTGTGACTGTTTGGCACACCAGCTTTGTGTACTATGCGTTGCATGTGCTATGTTTGGAGGTTGTGGTTGCTTGTGATCTGCTTTGGAGGCTTCTGTTGGTGTGGTGTGTTTGTAATTAGGGCCTCCGGGAATGTTTTTCTGTGTTTATGTGTTTGGTTTACAGTTGTGGTAGGTCTATGTGGGACTGGGTTTGTGGTGTATGTGGTTACCTTCTCCTCCTGACTAGTTTTGACAGTACTGAGTTGGGGGAGCTCAACCTCTGGTTTGGGTACATGGTTGCATCTATCACATATATTTGTATTTATTGCAGGGAGTTGTGGTTGTCTGTGTACTTGGGACAGGTGTCACATTGCCTCTGGATTCACAGATTCTACTTGTTGTGGCTGGACTTAGTGGATTGTATGTGTGGACATATGTTATTGCCATACTACTGGTCAGTGATTACTTCCCTTTTTATGTTTGCTCTATCATGTGGTAGCTTCCTCATTCTCTTGCATGGTTTGGTAATGGCTGGAGTCCAGCATGACAGATGCCTGCGTGTATGGCATTGTGTGTTGTTGTTATTTGTGATTGCATACTCCAAGCATTCCTGGCTGTGTTCATGGAATGCCTGTATAACATGTTCTGCGGTGTGTCCCATATTCTGCACTTGCACAGGGCCTTTCGTGGATTCCACATTGGTTTGGAGGGCTGCAACCTATGCTTTACACATGTTTTTCACTGTGGTATTCTGGCCAGGGACTGGGGTCGGGATATGTATATCCAGTGTGATTACTCTATGGTCTGGTCTTACCGGTGAAGGATACACTTCTCATCTTGCCATCCAGTACACATGTTGCTGATTATCACATCCAGTATGCTTACCCCTCTTGTGGGAGTGGAATGTTATTCCTGGGCATTTTGGTTTATGGATTCTGGGAACTTTTCTCCGACTGTGTTGGTGCTAGTATAATACTCCCGGTGTATGTCTGGGTATTTTCACTCAAGCAATATAATGTTGTTTTGGGGGCTTGATATATTCATGTATTCCAACATAGGCCAGGTGCAGTTCCTGGTATTAGGACAGTAGTCTGCAGCAGGCTATATACTGGGAGGCGGTTTTAGCCATTGGTATTTGACCATGGCTAATCCATGCTGCTTCTTGTTGTTGTACCAACATGGGGGTGTGGTTATCCTTGACATTTATTGCTAGTCACCCTCCTTTTGTAGCTTGTTCCATGTTTTGCGGCTGTACAGCACAGTATGAGGTGTGCCCTGGTAGTGTTAGGGTGCTGATGTGAGCCTTGACCCAGTTCTCTATTACAGGACTGATATCTACATTCTCCATACTGTGTGCGTTTACACTGCACACATCTTGCTGTTTAGACTTCTGGCATTTGGTAGCATTACATCTAGGTTCCTATCCCTTGTGGTACCTATGAAGGTGGGTTTGTGTTTTGAAACTTACCTATTCAGGGCATGCTGTGGGTACTGACAGCCTTTGCCAGTATCCATGGGGCATGGAATGATAGGTGCACACCACCCCTAGCAGGTGGTACATCATGTCATGCTCCGCATGTCTTCCCAGCCTGAAACACATTGGCTCCCCTTTGACTAACTGCATTACTTCAGCCAGTTATTGCACTTGATCATCCCATCATCATTTTGTGGCTTCATGCTTGGTGAGGGTGGATGTTAGTCAGGGTACTCAGGTGTGCATATAGTACATGGTGTTACATTACTTAACACATGGCATTCATGCCTCAGGTGGTGCTGCAGGGCTGCCTCTGTCGGATGCGCATATTACACTTCCCTGTACATGTCGGTGAGCAGGTCATGTCATTTTAGTCATCCCTGTTATTATTTGAGTGAGTCAGAGGGGGTATCATTCCCAGGGTTCCTACTGAGCCAGTGTATGTGCTATGCGTTGCCTCTTTGCCAAGGCCAGGGCATACTGGGCACGCCTCCTTCTGCCTACTGGGGCAGGCTCAGGTTGTTCCTCCTCCGAGTCACGCTCTGCCTGTGATGGCCTTGGCAATGGTGGGGGGCTGTTTGGTCCAGCCCTATGCTGGTCCTGCTGCAGCTGTTTTCGCAAGATCATATTATGTAGCATAGCACATACCATGACAATTTGGGTACATGTAGTTGGTGTGTACTGCAAGGCTCCACCAGATGTGTCCAGACACCAGAACCGTGACTTGAGAAACCCAAACACACTCTCTATTACATTACGTGTTTGTGCATGTGCCTCATTATGGCGTTCCTGTTCAGGTGTGTGTGCGTTTCTGATGGGCGTCATCAGCCACGGCTCCAGTGCATAACCTGCATCCCCCACTAGGTGTCCGTGTGGGATGTCCCCATTGGCAAATGTCTGGTATAGCTGCGTCAAATGCCAGATGTGCAAATCATGGTAACTCCCAGCGCAGCCAGCACACACATTCATTATTATGTCTTGGGCATCACACACGACCTGGCAGTTGATGGAGGGGAAGCCCTTGCAGTTAATGTAGGCCCTACTCTGCTCACCGGCTGGTGCTTTGATGCGTATGTGCGTGCAATCTATTGTACCCACTACCTCAGGGTATTCCGCTATTTGCTGGAAGAGACGCATATTGCTGGCCAATACCTCACGGGCATTGGGGAAATATACATGATCACCGACATGTGCTGACATGGCATCCAGGAACTGGTGCATTACCCTGGAGGCTGATGCCTGTGATATCCCCATCATATCGCCAGTTGGTCTCTGGAAGGCATCTGTTGCTAGTATTCTTAGGCCAACACATACCTTGGTTTCCACTGGGATGGGTTCCCCTCTGTTGGTTCTGTGTGTGAGGCGTGGCCTGCACAGCTCAACTATTTGCTGCAGGAGCTCTCTGTCCACTCTATAGCGCTCTACTATCTCCAGCTCATGTAACCCGTGGTAGGTGACCCTGGGCCTGTACACTCTTCTCCGTCTCCTCACTGTGGGTTGTCTGGCACCATCTGCATTGTCACCACCCTCAGCAAGTCGCCTATGTCTCATTATGACAGCTATGGCAGCCCCTAACATTTCTGCTCTGAGTGAAGCTTTTTCAGTTTTCACTTCTATTAGCTTACTCCTGTCTTGCAGTGTCTCTTAAGAGAAACATCCTGCACTACTGTTTGCAGAGTTTTAAGTGCTGGGCTGGGCTACTATTCTGCCTGTGTAATTGCCTGCTTCTAATTGTTTTCACCTGCAAGCTTCAGCAGTAATCCTTGCTAGCTTCCTACTAATTCTGTTGCTTCCTTTTTCCTTTCTGTTTCCTCAGGGGGGAGCAACGTGCATACTAGCAGAAACACGCTCACAGTGGCTTACACGCGCGCACACGTGCTTACACAGTTCAGAATCTACTTATTCGGGTTAAAACGCGCGCGCACCCGCGCAAACAGTGTTACAAGTCTGCCAACAACCTCCTACATGCTCAGCCTGCCCTACACATGCGCACACCGGCGCAAACAGTGTTAAACATCTACCAACACGCTCCCACATGCGCAGTCTGCCTTATACGCGCACACACTGCCCTACTTGCGCTTCATGGCCCACACACGTGCGCATGCACGCCCAGCAAGAAACTTTAGTGTAAGTAACAGTGTACACCTTCCATTTCTTGACTTTCCCACACTTATCTTGTGGCACTCCTCTTTCCCTGATCTGTGTCTGTCATCTGTCATGTTACACTGACCTCCAATGAACTGCATTTCTTTCTACCATTCTCCCCTGTGATGTCACCTATCTCCTACTCTATTCCTCCCCCTTATGTATCTCTTACACTACTCAGACTGTGCTCATTTGCTATGTGACTGTGAGATTCGGTATCCTAACCCTCATTTACATGAGATTGCCTACTAATGCTTAGTTACATTTCTTACACTCAGCTTCCCCCCTTAGCAACCACTACACGGTGGCCATGTTGTTTTTGGTCTGCTGGTCCCTGCATTGTCATTCCATGTATTGCATAAAACCCACATTTGTGGGTTTATAATCTTCATTTTTATGTTTTGTACAGCGCAGCCCGTTTGCGCGGGAAAAAATTATATTTTTATTATTTTTGCATCGGGTTACCTGGCCACATATTTGGCCATTGGCATGCTGCCTGACACATATGCACCCTTTATTTGGAGCTGACATGACTCCGTTGTGAAATTTGCAGAAACTTACTCAGTTGTCAACTGAGTACATTTCTGCAGCTAAAACGTCTCTTACACGGGCTGGTTTCTGCTTCGTGGATCGCTAATATACCTCATTTGCATACATTTCGGCTGCAAGTGAGGTATTTAGCATGTTCACGCCCAGTCCGTGTAAGAGACGTTTTAGCTGGTCTCTTACACAGAGTTTAGGGCTGTTCCTGGATCGCGAGGCTTGCATGGAGTGTTACACGTCTCTTACACTCCGTGCAAGCCTTCGTGAATCCTGCCCAGAGAGTTTTGCTAATCTAATATGATAGCTGACAGATTTAAGGCCTTTAAGTTTATTTGTCTGAAATCTTTTGGGACATTGCTGTTAAGTTATATGTCTTGTGTAATAGACGCTAAAGGGGTGTTTTCAGGGAAAAGTACATTGGTAGGATTATTTCTTTGAATTGTGGAGATATTTCCTGGGAAATTAACTGGACCAGATAAAAAGATTTCTTGACATGATGATTGAATTTGTGAGTATTAGCTACATTTAAGACTCTGACGGTCTGAAGAAAAGTATGATTTATAGTGTGTGAGGTGGAAACAACTTTTTTGCCAAATGTACCACTCTGTACATGTTTGCATTTAGTTGGGTTGGAGACTGTATTCAGTATACTAGGTATATACATTGTGCAGTCCTTTCTGTAAGTGATTGGTATTAGTAGATGAATAGATAATAGTGCCCAGTCATCAGCAAACATGGTCAGATACAGTTTAGGATATTGTCTTGGATATCTCCAAAAATAAATACCAAACAGGAGAGAACCCAGCACTGATCAGTGTCATACCCCACTATTTATGATTTTATATTTAAAAATTGCACCTCAAACATTCATAACATGGGATCTGTTGAACAGATCGATTGCAACCCAGTGGACAATGTAAGCGTTTACTAACATTTTAAGAATGCCAGCAGGGAAGTAAATATTGTGGGAAGAAATAGCCAGGGAATTGTTATGGCTAGGCTTGTATAGGCCCTAGGTCGATAGCCTAGTACCAACCTATGAACCTATGAAGTAGTGTCAAAATCTTTGGCCATGTTGAGATAAGCAGTGTGTACAACATCTGTAACCTTTAGATGAACCTTACTAGGTCTACCCTCCAAAAATTTAGCTCAGTTAAGTCCTAACAAATGATGTCTGTTATGATATGTTCCATGGCTTTGCATATAAGGTTGATGAGCCTTTAGCTAACTGGATGTATAGAGGGCAGCCCTTCTGTAGATGAGTCAAAGTGGCTAAATAGTATAACTGATGAAGCTGCACATGCAAGCTAACACTTTAGTAAAACCAACTGATGGTACATAAAATTATTCTAGGAGTGAAAAATGTCATATAATCTTTAAGTCTATGACTCTAGGCCCAAAGTAACTAAGTATCTATATCATATCAGTTTGGAAGAGGTCAATCATGTATGCAAAAGTGGGAATACAAATAACCCTAAACTTCTTCCTGTGCAAGCTGAAAAAACATTAAACTGAATTTGTTCTCTATGAGTGACCTCCATTATACCAATGGAAGCAGCACTACCTACAACTGAGGTGGCTGAGGTCCGATTATTAGCACTGAAACCCAAGGGGTTGATGATTATAGGACAAGGAGTGAAAAAGCTGTGTCCACGCAACTGTCTTTTGTGGAAGGAATGGGGAGTTATGCCAGGGAGGAATGTAGCAGCTGCATTGCTGGGGCACTACAGAATACAGTAGTTCACAACAGGCTTGGAGGCTGCAGGTCAGTGAAGGAGGCAATGCGTATCCATGCAGGTAGAGCATGACATACTACTGCCCCACTGCAGGTGGGGCCCTAGATAGCCATATTACTGTAGAGGTGTAATATGTACCTTATGAGGTTTGATCATGAGCATGGAATCAGAAAATGAGATTTGGGAATAAAAATTCTGCCTGCCAGCAGTGCAGCACTCTCCGCCTGGTCAATTCAACCCTCACCTCAAGCAACTGAAGGGAAATGGATGGGCCAGCTGGGTGAGTGGGGTAGTAGAGCCGATGGCCAATGCAGTCAGAGAAAAAGTAGAAAAATAATTTGTTGTGGATGCAAAATCAGGATAGCAACATGCATTTTTATTTATTATGCTGCAACTGCATATTATATTGTGAGGGTGAACTTGCAAGCCTGTAGCATCTGACTGTATTGAACAGAACATGTACACCAACTATAGAATAGTAGATTTATGGCATCTAATATTAAATGAGAAATGCTTATCCCCAATTAGTAATAAGATAAACTGTCTCATTCATCTGGGGGAAAAAATCATGTTTAATTTAAAAATCTTTTTTTATACATTAGATTAGTGCCTTCATCCTGCAAGGCTTCACTGGCTCTTAAAAAATTAAAAAAAAAATAAAAAATAGTAAAAAAAATGTGCTGATAATAAAGTTGAAAAAGTGAAGAACAGAGGTGGGTATGGGTACCAAATCGGTGGTGCTTAACAGAAGCCTTTTCAACAGAATAAACTATATGCTATTGAACTGGCAAAATTTGGGCTAGAGTAATGTCTGATTGGGAATGTCACTTTTTGGCTTCCATTTGCATCTAAAAAGGATATGATGCATTGGTCCTCCTCAGCCTGGGGCAGGCCAGCTGTGAGCTATTTAACAACAGTTTGCAAGAGCACTAAAAATGTTTTATTACAGTACAGGAATTGTCAGATTAGTAACCTGAAAATTGTACTGTCTCTGAAGGTGTCCAATATCATCAGAAGAATATTATACAGATGCACCCTAGATACAGTGAAGATCTCCTAATATCAGACTTGCTCATATATTCCAATGGACAGGACTGTTCCAGGGATATACTTGATGACAGCGGAACCTTCTTGCTCAGAAGTACACTCATAGCTGTTCAGTTGCTCAAAACCATGTAGCTCATCCTCCAGTCACCTTCATAGAGTGAAGCTTAATCTTCCTGCTCAAAAAAACTTTGTTTGGTTCAGACATGAGAAGCATAATCGGTTTTAGCTTCACTGCCCATCTATATCCTTTCAGCTCCAGCTACAACTGCACATGAACCAGATGTGACCAGATCCAGTACTACAAATGTGACATAAGTGTTGGAATCAGATGATTCCTGCATATCTTTAATTAACATATACTATACAATGTGATGTTGTTTATCATGAACTGCCCTCATGTCTTAGCTGCGTCACATCTGCACTCATGGCATCATGCTACAAGATACACTGTAGAATAAGGGAACCAGAATGATACATTAAATATTTAAAATTTAAGGAAGACTTGAACAAGAATTGCACTATAGGATATGTCTGGAAATGCATTTCTTGAGAATGAACATCTAGTGTTATAAAAATGTGACAGTAAAGTAGTCCATTTTTTCCCACCGGAACCACTGCTCTAAGCAATAAACAGCAATGTGAGCAACCTTTGGAGGAGGAGGAAGCCATAGATGAGATTATAATTAACCCACTGAGAGATATTTTTTTTGAGAAGAGAACAAAAGTACACTGGCTTCCAATTATATACAGAAATTGTTTTCTTCTATGTGCCTAATACTCAAAATTCTATCACTTGGAAACTATTATTATCATCATCATCAACCCCCTTTTCCCATTTTCTACATGGGGTTGGGGTGTTGTGTTAACTGTCACCATCTCTCTTGATTTAATGCCACACTCTTGCCTTCTGCAACACTCACGCTGCTCACACAATCCATCCACCACTTTGCTAGATGCCCTCATTTCCTCATGCCTTCTTCCCATCTGCCCAAAATCAACTTCACTAGATTGTCTTCTGCTTTTCTGCAGAAGTACCCAGACCACTGTAATCTGTTTTCTTTGATCTTTTCTGTATTTGGAGCTACTTTGGCTGCTGCTCTTATGTCCTCATTTCTTTGTCTGTCCTACAGTGTGCATCCTACCACCCATCTCAGGCACTTAATTTTCATCACCTCTAGCTTACTTGTCTGCTTTAGTTTTATTGTCCAGGTTTCTGTACCATACAGTACCACTGGTCTGACCACTGTTTTGCACACCTTGCTTTTCAATTTTTTTTTTTTTTTTGGCATTATTCTGTCATACATTGCATCTGACACTGTATGCAAGTTGGCTGCAGTCCCCTGATTCTAGTTTTGACCTCTTCATTCAGACTTCCCCACTCCTCAACCACCCCTCCTTGGCACTCAAAGCTGTCATCCTCTTCCACTCTCTTCCTTTCTGTCTCAATTCTCAGAATTTTCTGATTTTCCCAATTTGCTGTCATTATCACTGTCTTATCTGCACTCAGTTTCGTCACGTGTCCCCAGCTTTGCATTCCACTCCCCCATCTTCTGCCAAAGATCCTGCTCAAAGTCTGCCATCAATGTCAAATTGTTTGCATACAGCAATCTTGTTGATCTGCCACCTCTGACCTGTCTGCTAATGTAATCCATCATCAGCACGAACAGCAGTGGCTTGATGCATACCCACTTCCACTGGGAACTCCTCTGAGAGACTGAACACTTTTCGCACCTGAGTCACTGGATCCCTGTACACAACACTATTCCCACCAATGTTTCTCGTACTTTGAACCACCACAGGACTGCCCAAATCAGCATTCCTGGGACCTAGTCATATGCTTTCTCCAAGTCTAGAAATGCCCAATTAGATTCTTACCTCATCTCTAGCTTCTTCTCAACTATCTGTCTCACTGCAAACACTGGGTCAGTTATAATGCATTCTGATCTGAATTTGAACTGCTCAATTCCAATCTTACTGTCTACTACTCAGAGTATCCATTTATCAATAACCCTCTCCCAAACTTTCATGCAATGTGACAGGAGTTTGATACCTCTGTACTGACTGTGGCTGTGTATGACCCCTTTGTTCTTTTATGATGGCACAAGTATGCTTATTCTTCAGTTATTGGGGATACACCTTTCTCTCCACATTGCTATGACTACCCTCAGGTGCCATTTCTCCTCATCTCCCCGGGCATCTTTATCATATCTGCTTTGACCTCATCTGAGCCTGCTGGTTTCCCTGACTTCATTTTCCTTATTGCTATTCTTACTTCTTCTGTGGTAGGCTCCTCTTCTTTTCTCATCATGTGCTATGTCTGTGACAGTACCCCTTCTTTGGCCTTTTCATAGGTTCATAGGTTGGTACTAGGCTATTGGCCCTAGAGTCTATACAAGCCTAGCCATAACAATTCCCTGGATATTTCTTCCCACAATATTTACTTCCCTGGACCCCTGTCTTCATTCAGAAGCTGCTGGAATTACTCCTTCCATCTGCCTTTGATGTCCTGAGGACTGGTGAGTAGGTTGTTGCTGGCATCCTTTATGAAGGGTGTCTGACTATCTTCTTTATCTTTTTGACAAAGAGTGGCAGGGCTAGCAACTCAGCAGTGTAAAATATACCTCTAGTTGATTCAGTCATGTTGACTAATATCAGTTGGATCCTTACCACCCCTTAAAATAGTAATACAAATTACAGACCAGAACTGCTAACTTAAAAACAGCCAACATAACATAGTCATACTTTGCTATTGGAGGAAGAAGCCTTTTCAAGAATAACACCTGCTATATAGAACCAGCTATCCACTCAGATAAAAAATGTTGAGCACCAAAGGTACATTTAATTGTAACCTAAAGTATTAGCTACTAAATAAATCTAAATTAACCTGCTTTCTGGACAATGGCTAGATCCATGTTAACTTTCCCATTACTGACAACTCTCACTTTTTCCATATTGTCTTTGCTCTTCTGGTTCCTGGTGGCATCCATCCTAATCCTAGTCTCTCCCCTCTCTCCACTCCCCCTCCATCTTCATCCGCCCAAAAACATCCTCAATATCTCCAGCCTCAAACATCTCTCTATCTCTGCAATAAACATCCAAAGCCTAAACAACAAAACATCTGAACTTCACACATGATTGGCTAAACACAAACCTCACATCCTGGCCCTATCAGAAACCTGGCTAAAACCGCATATCAATTCCTCTGAATTTCTCACACCTCAATACAATATCTATAGGTCTGATAGGACACCCCAAAAGGTGGTGGGGTGGCTATCTTGTATTCTGTCTCACTGATGCTGACACCTATAGACATTACCCTGCGTAGTTTCTCCCCTGCTGAACTACTGTTCCTAGACTGCCACATCGATAACTATAGGAAGTTTGCTATTGCCTCTATCTATATCCCCCAGGTAAAAAAATCCCTATCCTTGAACATATACACTCCTGGATAAACACCTCCATCCCCTATGAAACCATCATTCTTGGAGATGTTAATAGAGATTGTAACTCCCTTATTGGTAACTCACCCAAACATTTTATAAACCTGTATGGATTCTCACAACTAATCACTACCCCTACCCACTACAGTAAAAATGCTACTGGTTCCACAATTGACTGGATCGTGGCCAACTCCCCAAACAACTATTGTAACCCTTCTACCTTCCCTGACTCTATTAGTGACCATTCTCCCATCTCTATCTTAAGGCACTCTCCTCATCTCTCTAAGCCCCATATCTACAGAGATTGTAGGAAACTGACTAACTTTTCCTCTGAAACCTTTAAGTATAGATTCTCTGCCATCAACTTGTTTTTCCTAAAAGCTCACCACTCAGTTATGCTGTTACTAAAATCAACCACATTTTCCTTGATGTCCTAAACTGTCTTGCCCCAACTCGCAAAATCAGAATCAGATCTAATTTTGCACCCTAGCTCTCCAAAGCTACTTAAGCTTTGATGCATGAAAGATATGCTCTATGGAAAAAGCAAACCACTAAAACTCCCACCTTTATCCACCTTTATCCAAGGTTATAAGCAACTCAGAAATTGTGTAAATTGTGTAAAAAAGCGTATTATTTTGGATAAATGTCAATATTTTACTAAATTTCAAAGCTGTCATCCAAATGACACCAAAAAATTATAGAGTACTATCAACTTCCTGCTCCACACTGGTTCTCCTACCATCCAAACCCTTTCCTCTATCACCCTCCCTTTGAAACTGCAGACTTACTCAACAAACACTTCATAGACAGCATGTCTAAACTCCTACCCTCTGGTAACTCTACTCATCCAAACTCTTCTGTGTCACCCTTACCTCCCCCTAAACCTCTATGCTCCTCTGTCTCTCAGCCTTTTACCTTGCGAACTGTTTCTACTAAATATATCAAATCCCTGCTTCTTAAACTAAAACCATGCCCTCCCTCCACTGATAAACTCCTCCCTCAATTTCTGAAAATTGCTGCTGACTCTATTGCATATCCTGTATCTGTTTTAATCAACCGCTCCATTCAGGAATCTACCGTACTGGAAATATGGAAATCCTTCTATACCACTCCTCTGCAAAAAGGTGGCAACTCTGTTGAACCCTCTAACTATAGACCAATTGCTATTCTCTCATCTCTCTTTCTCTGAGACCCTTGAAAAATGTATACATGCTCAACTACTGTCCTATCTCATTCATGAAAATCTCCTCATCCACTCGCAACATGGTTTCCATCATAAACACAGCACCTCAACTGCCTTACTATCCTTTACTCAAAAGGTTGCAGAAGCTAGGGACAACAACCTCCTCATCTCCTGTCTATTCCTTGATCTCTCTAAACCCTTCGACACTGTGTCTCATCCCATCTTTCTTAACAAACTCTCAGACCTAAACCTCTCTCCTTCTACTGTTGGTTGGTTACAATCCTACTTTACTGGCAGAAGACAAGCTGTTAGATGGCAGCAGGCTTTCTCACCCTTCCTTGCTCTTCAAACAGGAGTACCACAAGGCTCTATACCTGGACCACTCCTTTTCAAAATTTTTACCAACAACCTACATTCATCCTGCAGTTTCTCATCTGTAATACAATACGCAGACAACTCTACTCTGTTACTATCTGCAATACTATCTCTGAACTACATACACTAACACAGAATTCCTTTATCTCTGTTGAAAAATGGCTCAGAAACAATCAACTAATCCTTAACTCTAAGAAAACTTAGCTCCTTCTCTTCCTACCTCAGACACTCTCTCACCTTAAATCCAACTTTTCTCTTTCCACCTTAGATGGCACCACTATCTCCCCAGCCTCACACACCAAATTCCTTGGGGTAATAATTGATGTTTTTACCTAAGCACCAGCTTGTCTTTGTTTCAGCAGTTTGCCTTTACTTCGTTTGTCTTAATAATTGATGATCAACTAAAATTTGACTTGCACATACAACAGGCCATCAAAAAAAAAAAAAAAAAAATTTGGACTATTTTACAGGAACAAAAAAATCCTCACTACTGCCACTAAATGCACTTTTGTGCAGGCATTTCTCTTACCTAGTCTTCTATACACTTCCCCCATCCTTACCAATATCCAAAGTACCTCAGTGCAGAAACTGGAATAAACATACAACAAAATTGCCAGATTTATTCTAAATCAACCTCTCTCTTCACATCACTGCCTCTCACTAAACAAACTTCAGTGGCTGGAATTTCCACACCTTTTCCTACAATCGCAACTCCACACAACGTTTTCCATACTCAACAACCCCTCTGCCTGCCCTGCTCTTGCCTCCCATGTTACTTTCTACTCCCCCCCCCCCCAGCCTCTCCAGAGTGCTGATCAGCATCTTCTCTCAGTTTTTAAACCCAAAAGGAATATTGGCAAAACTTTACAAACACTCTGTCTCACTAAATTGGAACAAACTCCCTCTCCATATTATATCCAATCTTTCCTTTCCCTGTTTTAAAAAGGAGGTTAAATCCCACCTACTAAACTTGAAATTATGCCATTGCCTTGACCACACATAGTCTTAGTCTGTTCTACTGTATAACCTATTGCATCTCCTAAGTTTCTTTCTCTGTTAGTAACTTCTGCTTAAACTAACCTCCTAAACCCTCAGCTCTACTACTATAGCCCTTCCTTTCTCCCCCCCTCCCATTCTCCACACTATTTACTTTTTTACACACTTCCTATCAATGTCTATATGTTCTTCTTTTGAGCAATGATTATCTTTTTGTTTTTACTCTCATATGTAGTAAATTTTTAGACCAATGCTACCAGTGCAACCCTTACATTTTTTCTTTTATTTTTTTCTCTTTATAATTAATTTCATATTTACAGTGTTATTTCTTGTCCTGTATGTTTATCTTTGCTTATGTTTTCTAGGACTCTTTCTCCTTGTGTCTGTACTGAAAATGGGTTGTTTACTATCAGCGCAATGCAAATAGTTAATAACCTTTTCTTTTTTACAATTATTTTGTATTGTGACTGTTATTTAATATTCATAGGTTGTCACTTTATCTTTACTTATGTTTGCTGAGGCTTTTCCGCTTGACTCTCCACTAAAAATGGATATGTTTGCAAACTCAGTTGGAGTAACCCGGTTAACAAATGTGAAACAAGTAAATAAATAAAACTTTTATATCAACAGCTGTTCATCTCAGCACCTATTATTTATTGCCTATATTTCATTTCCATAGAATACTTCCAGCTCCTATTATGTTGAAATAAATACAATTTAAATGCTTAGCAACTTCAGTTCTCTTCATGTATCTTCCTGTTATTCTTTATGACAGCATTCAGATTATTACCTTTGTACCCAGGTTATGACTGAAAACCAGCTCTCTCACCTGTTAATCAAATTGTAAAATAAAATAAATAAGTAAATAAATAAATAAACTGATATTTATGTTGGCATTCTACTTGTCTGCCACATCCAAGAACTAAGTGCAGATTTTATGGGACTGCACAGGATAGATATCACATTTCCAAATGGCAAGATTAAATGCTGTGGAAAGCAATACCTAGCCTATGTATTTTTTGCAAAAATGAGAGTTGTCAATGGTGTATCATGCCCAAAAGAAAATGATTTTTATATTTTCCATGGGACAATGCATGATAGGAACTTAAAGCACTAAATAATCACCACTTTACAGCAGAAAACAAAAAGAGTGGCATATATGTCAATCAGATGGTTTTCACCTTAGAAGAACAAATTAAGCTGTGTTGAATCTCACATATATGAATTAGAATAGCCTGGAACAGACCTATTTTTTCTTTTAATTGTAAAACAACTTCTTATACATTAAATTATTAGAGCCCAAGTGACTGTTATTACACTTTTTGCAGTGTGACACTATTCCTTGTACTAATTCAGATCATTCAGTATGTTTCCTTGAGTCATATCTGCGCAGACTTAAAAACAGATGAATAAAACCATCATAACTTTGTCCAGATAAAAACGACAGTGTGAAGTATTTCTTTCAGAGGGTCAGAACCTTTGTACCCCCAGTATGTGTGGGAATTTACCTTAACACTAGCACTCACTTATTTATGTATACTAACTCTGCTGAGAAAAGTCAAAGAAAAATAGTGAGTACCCACCCAGCAAACTGGTATTGCTACTGTGTAAATCTCCTTTACTGCATATTGGCTCTTGTTCATTTTCCCAGAGTTCCAGTCTGCTTGGCATTCTTACCACACTCTGAGAAGGTTCTGAAATAATCCTGCTCCATTCTTGGCAGTTAAGAGACTTATTTCATTGTATTGCACTTCCATTACCTGTTTTAGAGTATTAATGCTTTATTTTTGCTTTTTTGCTTTATTTGTTGATTTTGCACTTTAAATAATTTTAAAGGTCCCTAATAATTGAAATTGCTGTATTCAGATAGTTTTAAGTTGTCTTGTGGTAGTATTACCCTCTCAAGTCATCTTTTAAGAGGACTGGGATATCTATAAAATGTCAGTAGCTAGAGGTCTAGTCTTAATAGGGGTACACATAAGAAAAGTGCAAGCCAGGGACTTAGTTGTTTGTTGTTGAATTGCACATGAAAGTCATTTTTGCTGTGTGTTTACATCAGGAAATCCAAGATCATCCCTCTTGTGGCAGAAGGTGTATGCCTGATATCTGAGTTGGGAAGCACTCCAGGAGAAGTCAAAGTACAGTTGTTTTTTGTTGAGAGGGCACATGAATAAGTTTATAGCTTTTTTTCTGTTTGTTATAAATTAGGCATGTGTCTGTTTCTATGCCCATTTCCCAGAGCTCAGCAGCACTCGGTAACCTTGCCTGAGAGTGTTTCTACTGCATCCTGAGCCACCCAGGACAATATAATCTATTTTACTTGATTTCTGCACTTGCACTTGTTATTAATTGTGATCACTACTATTTGATTGCTTTTTAAAGCATTTAATCCATTTTGTGATAGAAAAAAAATCATTATTTTTCTCTGTCTGTTGGTCTTTTGAACTGTTTGGTTTATAAATATCCTTGCAGAAGTGCAATCTAGCCAGAAGCTTGGCTGTTTGCTTTTGTATTGAACTTGACAGTCATTTTTGCTGTGATTCTTCATTTGGAGGTCTAGGATTATCCTTCTTGTGACATAAGGTGTTTGCCTGGTCTCTCTGAGTTGGGAAGTATGCCAGGAGAGCATAAAATGTAGTTGTTTATTGGTTGGGAGCACAGGAGTCAGTTTTCAGCTTTTTTCTGTTTTCTATAAGGTAGTTACATGCGGAGCTGCTATCTGCACAGCATCGGTTGGCAGTGACTTGTACAGAACCAAATCTATAAAACTAGTATTAAGACTGTAACCTAATATAGTGAAGCATTGCATGGAGTTAAGCTTAGTGCAGCTAGTTTGTTCAATGAGCAACACTAATACAATATTCCAGCACTATCTAACACATGCCCATAAACCTAGAACCCACCCTTGGAAACATTTATAAAATCCAGACTATAAACCATAATAGACCAGCCTAATACAGGTCTGGACAACATGAATATGCAATTTCCAAATGTCTCCGTGACCAATTTGGTAGATGGCAGAGTCCTGAGATAATGTAGCAATTGTCTCATTCTCAGACAACCATTTAATCATTAAAAAAAACTATCACAGTATGCAAGATATGTACATACACAACTCCCTTTGTGGCAAATATTTCACTTACAAAACAAGTTTGTCAAGAACACATGCACTATATTGTCTACATATACTACTGATCACATACATAGGCCATCTTAAGCTGAGGCACTTAAAATAAACCTTCCCAAACCTCAAGACCTCCTAAGCCTCCAAACAGCAATGCCTATCCTCTGGAACCTCAGAAACATACAACATAGGCAATGATACTGCACATAAGCATACAGACACTCAATAGTCCCTCAAAATTTAAGCTCATAAGGCAAGCAAACACTGTACTTAGGACCATTGCCATAAGAGATTCCATTGTATGACACACAGATGCTATGACCACCGAGAGAGACAAGGAAAAGATAAAGGTAAGCTGTTTATCTGGAGCCACTATCTGCAAGATCATGCACACAGCCAAGTCACTCCCCTAAAGGTACACATATGATTCTGTCATAGTCAATGATGTGGGTGTAAATGACCTGAGATCTACCTCACTGGACTGTATGAAAAGAGACATTAATGGATCTCTCTGAATTTGTGTTACAGACAGGTATGCGCCTTGCATTAACCAGCATTCTACGTTCACCAAGCACCAAGGATAATATAACAGTATGAAGAAAAATGATAGATTTTAATAACTGGCTTTGTTTCTGGCATATTTTCTGGGGGCTACAATATCTGTCCGCATGGGAGGACATGGTTAACAGATCATATTCTTTACCAAGGATGGTCTGCACCTGTCCCCCTAGGCTTTTGGATATTGACCAAAAGTTTATTCACCCCCTTAAAGCCTTTTTTAGGCTTTGACAAACCTTCCAACAAAGCAAAAGAAGCTCCAAGTGACCTTAAAGTGAAATTGCTCATGGATAGGAGTCTCAGCATAAAACTCCACACCTTACAACTTTCCTTACAGAACATAGACATCTGTGCTTTTTCTGAGACTTGATTTAAAGCTACATAAAATACTCCTGTAGTGCCTTCCACACATTTAGACTAATAGCAGCACATAGTCTAAAGGTGGAGATGCCTTGATCTACATCAGCACCAAATATACCTCCAGGCTGTAAACCAAGAACCAAAACGAAAAGTGATGCTGTGTAATAAAGTAACAAAATAAAAACAAAATATGCCAGGAGTGATACCGCATACAGTTTTATTGGAAGAGCTTATACTTTTTTATCCTGATACAGCATCAGGACTTCAACAGATGTAAACAGCCAAAGTAAAAACCTTCACATAACACCACAGTTTAATCACATGATCACCCCATTCCAATAATATCAAAATAAAACCAATAGTATCTACTTGTAACAACTATACAAATTATATAAGTTACACTTCTAGTAAAGTAATAAAATATTAAAAAAATGTTAGGGTCCAAACTAACACTCTCATACTAGGTGACTTCAACTACCCCTACATTGACTGGGAAAACTACTCATGTACCAATATACTTGCCCAACATTTCCTGGAGTTTATTAATTCCAATGCCCTGGACCAGCTCGTTCTTACCCCCACTAGAGGTAGCAACATCCTTGACCTGGTAATTACTAAAATGGGTAACCGTTGCTCTACACCATTACTCAGCTTCTCCCTGGTTAGATCCAACCACAACTTAATCACCTTGGGAATCCACATCCCCCCACCCCTCCACCCCCCGCAAAGGTAACCACCATGAAAAACTTCTCCAAAGCTAACTTTGGGCTCCTAAAAACAGAGGTGGCTAACTTCATGGCACCCATGCAAATGGAGAATAGCTGCATGACCACCGAATCATACACCAATGCACTGTACAAATGCATACACAAATGCATGGATCTTGTCATACCCAATAGAAACAAGACACTCTCCTCCAAAAAATGGAAATCAATCTGGTGTTTCCCTGCGATAAACAAACTCTACAACAGAAGGATGAAACTGATGTGGAATAAGGTGAAGTCCCAAGACTGGAAAATCTCCCTTATCAGCCTCAACAAAAAGTTGAGATCCCTAATCAAATCCTCTAAAGCTAGCTATTTAAACAGAATTGCAGCGGATAGTAAAGACAAACACAAGGCCTTCTATAATTATGTAAAGAATCTCCATGGCAATACCCAGATTTGCTTTGAGCTACTGCACAATGGTGCCTCCTATACCGAGCCAACAGATATTGCCAATATACTGGCCAAAAGATTCAGTGCCAACTTTACCACTCTTTCCCTCACAAAGGACCAGTCACAATATTAGTAGAGTGCCAGACACCTAGTATTACTGCTGCACAGGTTAAAAAAAGCATTGTCCAAGGCCAAGAATACATCTTCTATGGGACATGACAATATTCCTGGCTGTGTTTTATATGAACTACAGAGTGAACTGGCACTTCACCTGTGTGCTCTGTTCAATCACAGCCTCACCTCAGGCTTTGTTCCTGCCAAATAGTGCACTGCTACAATAATCCCTCTCCACAATGGAGGAGGGAATGCAGACCCTGGGAGCTATCGCCCCATTAGCTTAATGAGTCTGATATGCAAAGCTATGGAACACATCATCATGAACCTAATAAACAAGGATATAGGGAATCTCCAAACTCTGCATCCCACACAGTTTGGTTTTGTGAAGAGTAGATCATGCCTGCTCAACTTGGTCAACTTCTTTAAGTCAGTCACCAGAGCTGTGGAGGAAGGCAAGGTGGTTCATACAGCCTACCTTGATCGGGCCAAGGCCTTTGATACCATTCCTCACTCAGGAATCATACAAAAACTCACTAAGCTAGGCATCAACCCCTATATCACTAGGTGGGTTGCAAACTGGCTCAAAGACTGAACCCACAGTGTGAAAGTAGCTGACTCCAAGTCAGACTGCTGACTATTCATGAGTGAAGTCCTACAGGTTTTGGTGCTGAGTCCTCTCCTGTTTGGTATCTACTTATCTGAAGTCCAGGCCAACAGGAAGGGACTCTGGCTGACAAAGTTTGCAGACAATTTCAAGTTGGGAGCTATTATTAACTCCCCAAGTGATTCTGACATCCTACAGAATGGCCTCACTAAGACCAACAACTGGTGTCAGAACCATGGCCTTAAGTTCAATGCCAAAAAAATGTGTCATCATCCCCTTTGAGAAAAACCCGGCTCCCATGAATTACCACATTGTTGGTAGTCCACTGAACACAGAAGGCATTACAAGAGATCCGGGAATACAGACTGACAGCAGACTCTCTTTTGATCACATTGCCACAGTGGTCAGAAAGTCCTTTTATGTGGCACATCTCATTACTAAGGGTTTTGCATCCAGGAAGAAAGAGGTCAATGTCTCCCTTTACTCTTCCCCTCATTAGGCCAGTCATTGAGTACAATGCCCCATTTAGCATGTACCTCACTAGACACCTGCAACAACTGGAGAGGCCACAAAAGTACCTCACAAAGAGGATCCTAGGCCTTAAAGACTTGTCCTATATGGAAAGACTCAAAAAACTCCAACTATTCTCTGTCTCATATCGCCTACTTAGAGGTGATCTCTGCTTGACTTACAAAGCCATGTCTGACCCAGCTCTGTTAGAAATGCTACATCTAAAGAAATTCCAATCCCTCTACACCACACGCTCCAGAGACCTCAACCTCATTACCACAATCAACAGAATGTACTGGAGGAACAGGTTCATAACCCAGAGACTGCCCATGCTATGGACTACACTTCCCATACATGTCAAGCAGTGCACCTTGCTGACCCTCTTCAAGAGAAATCTTGATGACTGGATGGTAAATAGAAAATTCACCCTGGGAATAACTCCAGTGGCTCTACTAGACAGAGGCACTGGGAACTAAGGTCAGGTGGTATTATGCCAGTGTAATCCTATGGCTAGGCTTGTAAAGCCCCCAGGGCCATAAGCCTAGCACACACCTATAAACCTATGAAAATATTAGTAAATTAATAAAGCATAAATAAATAAACAATAATAATGATGATGCCTAAAAGGTAGATAGTATTATTTAAAAAAGTGACACCCAAATGCATCCATCCGTAATCCCCCTTTTCCCCATTTTTGTACATGAGGTCGGTATGATTACATCGCCAGGGGGTAGCCCCATCATTGTAGGTCTTCCACATGACACTATCACCTATGGCCAGTTTAGAGTGCCCAGTTGACTCACTGCATGTCTTTGGAATGTGGGAGTAAAATCACAAGAACCAATAATTAAATATTCATAGCTGTAAGTTGTAATAATCCATACAAACTAATCCTGTCATTTAGACCAGGGGAGTTGCATTGCATTCAATTTCACCTGCTAGTGTAATTCTCTAGTTTCAATCATAGCACGCCAACCCCCCCAAAAGCAGGTAATGTTACTCGCATCTATATCACGTTATCAAAATCGTACTACATTGAATCACTAAAGGTCAACCTCTAGTGATCGATGTAGTAAAACATCAAATAATGCTTAAAAAACAAAAAGCAAGCAAAAATAAAAACTAACTAGCGTAGGCAGGGAGGCAAGCCCCCCTGCAACCCCCCTACTTAAATATTCCAACTCCGAGACTGCACTACATTGAGGTAAATGGAAATCTCCCCCCTATGGAGTTTTCTGTTTACCTGCACAATGTTCTGTGCTTTCGATGCGGTGGTGCCAACAATATCAACTTCGATATTGTCGGCTTTCAACATCGTGAAGTAGACCCTGTTACTCTCTCTAATACATAAAATAATAAAAAAAAAATAAAATTATTACATAACAAGGAATGACAATACATTGCATGTGTGATGTCCCTATTCTTAATGGCATAGTAATGGTTACATATTCTGGTCTTTAACTGTCTCTCATTTTTACCAGTATAAAAACTGTCACATGTCTTGCACAGAACAATGTAAACCTCACTTGGTGTCCTACAATTACTCCTTACATTATTTCTTATAATAAATGGATAAGACTTAACCACAATATTAGAACCTTATAAATGTAACTACACTGAGAAGAGGATCCATATTTGGTCACAGTGTACATACGAACACTCACAGGAGGTTTCTCCACTATATTCCTAACATTCCTTCCTCTTTTGTAAATAAATCAAGAAGTCTCTAGTGTCTTCCTAATTGTATCACTAGATTCCATTGCTATCTTGAGTTTTTTTTTTTTTTTTTTTTGTGTAATATTTTTTACCTCATTATTACAACTGGAAAAGGACAATACCATAGCTTGGTCAAATTTACAACCTAGAGAGCTGTCAAATTTGAATTATCATGAATTTCTTCAAAACTGGACTATATCTTTTTTCCCTACCTTTGTACCATATTATTTATGTCTACTAGTAGCTGACAAAGGTAACATTGCTCCAAAAACATATCTAACAATTTACTGGCCACTTCCAAAAACATACGATCTTCAGAGTTCAGTCTGGAAAATCTTACAAACTGACCCTTCACCAAATTACATTTCTGTCAATATGGATGGAAACTGATGATATGTAAATAACAATTGTTTCTGATAAATGGTTGATTCAAAGGTATGATCATCATATTTTATATCTGGTAAT
Organism: Protopterus annectens; assembly: GCF_019279795.1. Classification (NCBI taxonomy): domain Eukaryota; kingdom Metazoa; phylum Chordata; order Ceratodontiformes; family Protopteridae; genus Protopterus; species Protopterus annectens. The sequence goes on along the minus strand of NC_056739.1, from coordinate 1,432,916,373 downwards.
ATCTAAATAATCAATCTGACCAGTATTAGTAGTATTGGTAAACTTTAAAAAGGAACAGTATCATCAATGTATTCGATAAACTCAAGGACTGAATTCTCCCTTAACAAAAAATCAGTATATCAAAACAAAAAAAAAATATCAGGTACAATAACATATTTTGCCAAATCTGGGATTTTATAACATATTCTTGATGCCAGTACCATGACATAATGTTGACAAATACAGGAACTGCGGCAGCTACCATTGATATTCCTTTGGTCTATTTAAAATATTTGTTGAGTGCGGGATGCCCTGGGACAAATCCTTAATGTCAATGATTACAAATACCTCTGGTTTGTTATTATTAGTACTTACCATCATTCTCAAGCAACTATGGTTCTGTCTTAAATCCATCTGTAATGACAGTAGATCTAGTTCATTTTTGTGAGTTTTCGAATACCAAATGTAGCCAGAATTATTGGGTTGATAATTGAGCAATGTTTTATATCAGATGAAATACCATGATTATATCATTAAGCCATACATCAATTTTGTGGTAAGCAATATTAATCTCATTCCTGGGAACCGATTCAAATAATTCATCATTAGCCAGATACTTATAAATATTAGCTATATAATCCATGGTGTTCATGATGAGGAATTTCACTTTCATTAGACTCCATAATCCTAAGATAATGGTATTGGGACAAATATTTCTATACCAAATGTTCTTGCTTCATAAAAATATAGCACCTACATTTAATTCCCTTTTCATTTAAACACCTTAAATCATATTCAAAAAGCTTATCAAATAATAATAGCGGTTGGAGTGATGGATTCTATGTGATTTTCTCTGTGTAACGAGGGGACAGAATTACTACCTTTCATTATAAGGATAAATTAATTTTCCTCACATATAATTTTATTTCAAGAATTATATCTACTAAAATCAAATTTCTTCACTGAAACAAATATGAAGTAATACATCATTTATTAAAACATCACTGTAATCATGAACTTTAAAATACACAGCTTTATATATAATATTAATTAGTTTCCCCTTCTCCATCCCCATCCTTTCCCTCTCCCCATCTTCCTCCTACCACTGCTGGTCTGCCAAGTCTGGTACTGGGGTCTTTGGACATCCATGAATGCACTGTTGAACCCTGCACTCTTGGGGATCATCTGAATGGTTGGGGTCAGGGGTGATAGTTATTGGGGATGGTGTGATCAAAAAAATAAAATTGTTTGGTTCAGCATCTTCTAAATCCTCCACTACCTTTTAATCTATTCTGGTATCAGAATCCACATCTCTATCCTGTAGATTAAATTCCATGGTACGTTTTGGATTGTTATTTGTTTTTTGATATTTAGGTCGGGGATATATCTCTTTTTTATTTTTCCTTTGTTTTATGATGTTAAGTTTTCTAGCTACCTCATAAAAATATAACATTCCAGTTCATATTGCTTAAACAATAAATCAGACAATATTTCCTTTTATAACTTTGTAACTAGACTTTCTAATTTAATTAGTGTCATCTTACAGTCCCTAATAATCAATTCCACAATTTCAATTCCCATTTTATGAAATAAAATCCACAAATCATTTTGAAGAATAGAGCCTTGCTTGAGCCCATTAGGTTACCTGTATATTCTAGGCACCTTGGGTATCTTCAATTTTTTCAAAGAGTCCATTAAAAATGCATTGTCAAGTTACAGGCTCCTGAAACCCATCAGAACTTTTTCAAAATGTTGAAATTTATCCCCCAAATGGAGTTAAGTATTGCTGCTGTTCACACTACAATTAGTGTTCATTAGCACAACTGTCTTATGTAACCAAGTCTTAAAGCAGTCATTGTTTTAACTAAATAAATTATTACTGAAAGTTAGCTGCTTACTAGGTTGGGGAATATCTGCAGTCTGGGATTCCTTCCAATGACATGGTCACATCTTTTAGGAGAAGAACGGCAAGAAACAGCTGCCAGGGTTTGAAAATCTATACTGTTAGCAGACTTTGACTGACAATTATTCCTATAAAGTAAATCCTGCATGGCTGGTATAGTCAGGGCTGTGGCATAAGAGGTTTTAGACCCAGCAGTATCCAAGTACCCTGAAACAAGTATAGCATTATTGTGAGGTACCACAGTTTGTGAAATCATGTGGTCAGCAATTTGTTGTATATCCTGCATTGCTAAGGAAAGCTGGTCAGATAAATCATCTGTGATCCTAACTTGGTCATGCTGATTAAGTACATCCACAGATTTAGATAGTATGCTAAAATTTCAAGTATTAAGATCCTCTTCTTGAATATCTCCACAACTCAAATGGATATCTGAGGGAATCAGAACTGGATGCTATGCTATACTCCTCCCTGATGAGATGATTTCTTAAAAAATCTTGTGTGAGCTGCAATGATGACCAATAAGTCTGGTGAGATGCCCTTCATACATATGCACCAAATGACTAGTTGCAGTACTTTGAGCTGTTATCCTGGGGAGAAATAGCTTATTTGTCAAATAATTCCTGTGAAGACATAATGCAAAATACAGTAAAGTGATAGTAAACCAAGAACCAAAAACAAAACTAATCTGGCATAATAAAGTATCAAATAAAACAAAACATAGCAGGATCAGTGCTACACACAATTTAAATGGAAATATGGGCCTTTGTCCTAATATAGCATCAGAACTTCATCAACTACAAACAGCCAAAGTAAAACCCTTTATATAATGCCACAATTAAATCACATGATCACCCCAGTCAAACAAAATCAAAAGGACACCAACAGTATATATAAAAATATAAAATGTAGAAAATAAAATCATTAATTACTTATATCAAGTGCATGTATTATTACAATAATTAAAGACTAAAGTTATTGCGTTCTTTAAGTAAAAAGGCATAAATAAATAATCTTCTTTCTGCTTTTCCCAGTTAAGGATCGCCACAACGGATCACCTTGTCTGCTCATGATTGGCAGTGGAGTTTTATTGAATCGAGTTGCCAGCCCGGTGCCCAACCTTCCACAGAAGGCACACACATGCACACACTCACACCTAGGGCCAATTTAGAGTGTTCAATCCACCTACAGTATGTCTTTGGGATGTGGGAGGAAATCGGACACCAGGAGGAAACCCACACAACCACGGGGAGGACATGCAGACTCCGCACAGAAGGCACCCCAGCCGAGGATCGAACCGGATAATGATGCCTAAAAGGTAGACAGTATTATTTCAAAGGTGATACCCAAATATAAAATATTAAAGTAATTAAAAACTTTTGTTGCTCATTATTAAGTAATTAAATATTTGCAGCCCAAAGTTGTAATAGTTCATTCTAATTAATACTGTAATTTAGGCCAGGGTGTCTCTGTTATTGAGACATGGTTTAAAGCTTCACAAGGTACTCTGGCAAAGCAAGACTATTGTGCCTTCCACACAGTTAAACCAACAGCAACGCAGGCGGGGTTTACAGGTGGATTTGTCTTGATGCACATCAGCAACAGATATGCCTCCAGCTTGGCTTGACAGAATGATGCCTGGGAGTTCATCCACTTGCAAGTCACCATAAATAAAGTCCCTTACCATATCGTAGCTAACTATAGATCACCATTTCTGCTGCAAGAATCTCATAATTCATACTTAGACATACTGTAGATGCCATCCAGCCAAATACTCTATTCAAGGAGGGGGACTTTAACTACTCCTCTATAGACTCAGGAAATATACACTTCCTCACACTCACATACACAATGTTTCCTGGACTTAATGAACACAAATATCCTGGAAGAGATTGGGCTCACTCCAGAGATTCAAATATACTGCACCTAGTACTCACCAACAGGTGCTGCAACAATCCCACCAGCACCACCAACATGATACCTCATCCTGAAATAAAAAACAACTGGAAAAACCAACTAAACCTGTAACAGAATTATTCTAAAGGAAAATACAGACTGAGTGACAGATGCAAAATACAATATCCCCCCAAACACTGAGATCACAGCAACCTATGCAGAATTGTTCACGTAAACTCTCTACAGGCATGAGAGTGGCTGCATAGGGGCCAGTGACCTACCAGAAGATCACAACAAACAACAAAAGGAAACCACACTTGTGGAATCTCAACCTTAACAACACATATAACAAAAGGAATAAAAACCATGGCCGAACTCAGAAAGAGCTTCTTTCTTAAAGACAAGAGCTTAATGATTAAATTAAACAAGAAACTAAGAAAGTCAACTATGTCCAACAAGGCCAATTACAAGGTCAGCATAGACTCTTAGGCTAGGGACAAGCATAAGGACTTCTTCATCTATGTCCGAATCCTTAAAAGGCAACACACAGGAGTGTGTGCTGAATTGGTGGTAAATTGCAACACCTTCACCGAGCAGAGACACAACAATTCCTTATGGCTGACAAATTCAGCTCAAACATCACCCTCCACTCTCCCCCTACTGCCCTTTAGGAAAACCCTTCCAGTATATCTCAGCCCCCCCCAACTATCTGCAGGGAACATATCTTGGAGGAGATAGGCAATGCCAAAATCCTTGTCTCTATGGCCCTGACAGTATTCTGATTTGCTTCTTAAATAGCTTAAAACTCAGATGGTTTTCTAAATAGCTTAAAGCATGACCCTTCAGGACCAATTGAGGCATTTTTCAAATACAATCTCAAAACAGATTATGTACCAAGGATTGCAGCAGTCATCCCTATTCACAAGGGTCGTCCATCAGCTGACCCTGGAAATTCAGACCCATCAGACTGACAAGTTTAATATGAAAAACCATTGAATGAATTATGGAAATAATCAGCAAGGACATTGGCAAGCTACAGATTTTAGACCCATCCCAGTTTGGCTTTCTTAAGAGCAGGTTTTGCTTACTTAACCTGGAGGAATTCTTTGAGAGGGTCACCAAGGCAATGGATGAGGGGTAGATGGTGCTTACTGCCTACTTTGACCAGGCTAAGGCATCTGATATGATCCCCCACTCACATATTATTGACAAACTTATTGTATTATGCATAAAATCACTGGATTTCCAACTGACTCCCAGACAGGATACAAGAAGTTATGATTGGTGAGACCACCTCCACCAAGTGATCAGTCACCAGTGGAGTACCTCAGGAATCTGTGCTGGATCAACACCAGTTTGGAATCTACTTCTTGGAAGTCAAAGGGCCTCTGGCTTACCAAGTTCACAGATGACTGCAAATGGAGAACTATCATAGATTTCCCCCACAACACTAACATCCTGAAAGTGGATGTAACACAGACAAATGTGTGGTGCCAGATGCATGGTTTAAAACAGAATGCCAAGACATGTTCTAGTGCCCTTTGGAAAACATCCACACAAGCAAATTACTCCATCGATAAAACACTCATAAGGGTTCACTCATTAGTTAGGGATCTGCGTAGATGGTGATCTGTTATTTGACCAACTCATAGCCAAGACAGTAAGAAAGTCATTCTATGTCACCCAACTTATAAGTAAAGGCATGGCATCCAGGTCTAAGGAAGTCATAGAAACACTTGAGTGGCATCCAGGTCCAAGGAAGTCATAGAAACACTTGAGTGGCATCCAGGTCCAAGGAAGTCATAGAAACACTTGAGTAGCATCCAGGTCCAAGGAAGTCATAGAAACACTTGAGTGGCATCCAGGTCCAAGGAAGTCATAAAAACACTTGAGTGGCATCCAGGTCCAAAGAAGTCATAGAAACACTTGAGGTGGCTCTTATCAGACCCATCATTGGTACAATGTGCCTTTTGGTATGTACCTGACAAGGCATTTGCAACAGTTGCAATGCCCACAGAGATTCCTCACCAGGAGAATCTAGGATAGGAACACACTCTCCTACACAGACCACCTTAACCCCCTTTCTAATACTCAGCCTCTACAGGTTACTGAAAGGTGACCTTTGCCTGCATCTTCATATCCAGTACTGACTGATCTTTTGCACATCCACAAAACAAACAGCCCTGCTAGCTTACAAGAGAAATGCAACATGCTAGTGAGATGAGTATGTGTCTCAAAGGATCTCTGCACTATGGAATAGGCTCCATACCATGTAAAATTGGGTAGAAAATTATAAATTCATCCCTGGTTTCACCCATATGTCTGTAATGGACATAGGAAGACAGTAAGTAAAATATTACCTAACATAGCATCCCTTCCACACACAATGCCCCTAGTGACCTCCAAACTTACATACCCTCCTAATAGACACCCATGGTACATGAGGACACAATTGGGTTTGATTACACAGCTAGGCTTATAGAAACCCTGGTGTTGTTATCCTACTGTATACCTATAAACCTAAGAACCTAAGAAATACTGCTGTTGTTGTAAATTAAACAGTAGTGGAAAAGATTTTGGGTGAAAATGTAATCCATAATTTGTGTGTTATGCAGCTGGGATTGACAAGCTGCAGACTTGTTCACATCACATCTGACCTTTGGAAAATCCTGGTCTTAATATATTTTGGAAAAGGAGTTGGAACATATCATCTACTTCGGGAGTATGTGATGGTGCATGTTATGTGCAACATGTCTTAATTTTACTTCTTACCATTTATTAACAGTGTTATTTGACTTTGTTTAACATTTTATGATCAGTGTCTTTTATTACTAAACTTAGTTCTTATGTGTAAAGTTTAATATCATGTAATCATCCCATTTAGTGCAGTTTGCTTTCTGTTTGAGTGTGACATTTCAAACAAACATGAAATTATGTGTAAATGGCATTCTGAAAAAATTACAATACTTCAAAAAAGTTTAAATGTGAACATAAATTGAACTCATCTAAAAAATAAAAAAGTACATTTGGCAGAATGAAACTATTTCGGTGAAAGATACATTTTCATAGAATTACATAACAAAGCAGACATGATTTCAACAGTCCAGTTAAAAGAATCCATATAAAAGTAATGTTTCAGAGTGACTCATTAGTGAAACTCAGAGAAGCAGTGTATGAGATTATTTCAATGTGAAACAATGGGCTGGATTCAATAAAGCCTACACAGCTCGCTAAAACTATATGCACGGCTCAGTGCAATGCACACATGGTCAAGCTTTGATTTGTATTCAGTAAGCAGCTGTACATGGTGTGTAGAGCTGCACAATCACTGGAAACATCGTAGCCTGCTATTTACAACATAAGCAGCTGAAATGTATGCATGCATGCTAGTAAACCAATCCAAGATAGAGGAGCTATTCAACAAGTTATAAAGCAATTGTTTACACTCAGGTGTTGGAATTCAAGGCCAAAATCTGCACTAATGGAATACAGCCAAGGAAGCTACTCCACACAGAAAGAATGTTAGGAGCTGCTGCTGCTCTTCTGTTATGTGTATGTGGAACAGGCTCAACTCTATGCTGCTGCTGCTGCTAATAGACTTCAGACAAGAAGGAGAAGGGTGTTTACACCCCATTTAACTTTTCATGATCTGCATGAGATGGAAACAGTAGAGCACTATTGGGTGGATAGAGACACACTACAGAAACTCTGCAACCACTGCCATCCTCAACTGAGAGCAAGGGCAAACTGAGGGGAACCAATACCTATGGAGAGTAAAGTATGTGTAGAACTTAGAGTTTTAGCTACAGGAACCTTCCAGTGATCAATAGGGGACACGGTGGGGGTGTCTCAGGCATCAGCATTCAGGATCCTGCATCACTTCCTGAAGGCTATGTTACAACATGCCAGTGACTACATACATTTTCCTATACCCTTGAGAACAGAGCTACAACTACAAAGGATTTCTACCCTGTAGCACACTTCACTGAAGTCCTGGGTGGCATAGACTGCACGCACATGGGGATTAAAAGATCACCTGTGAAACAGGAAGGGCCTACATAAACAGAAAGGGCCTCCACTCCATTAACTATCAGGTTTTGTGTAACGCTAAGGGAATCACCCTGAATTTGTGTGCTGGCCACCCCAGCAGTTACCACGACTCCGATATCTCACACAACTCTCAGCTCTACCAGACGTTTTTTAGGTGTGGGGATATCCCACAAGGTAGTTTACAACAGAAAACTAAATTTATAACTGCCAGTCACCTCTCACTGGGCTCAACACTCCCCTGATGGTGGCCTTGGGCCATATAGCATAACAGCTGAATCAGTGACACATATATTACATGTCTCTGCAATAACACAGACAATTGCAAAATAATTTTAACAATAGCATTTGTGATGAAAGTTAATAACCTGTCTATCTGAGAAATGTAAATGCCTTCCAAAAATGACTATGCCAACATTGAACTATAAGAACTGCATACAGATAAAAGTTCAATTTTCTACTGGATAAATAAATTGCTTTGCAACATGTTACAAAATCTAGAATATACTCGAAAAATAAAAGCATGCCTAAGCAAAATTAGAAGCCTTCTCTGCAGATAAATTGAAAGGAATAGCAATCTTCTTTATTGTCCATATACACAAATCTCCTCACATTCAAGTTCTCTAGCTACACTTTTCCATTTTTATAATGTAGATTCAGACCTCTGAGCATGGTAAAGATGCAAATGAGGTGTGAACTCATTAGAGTTGCTGAATACCAAATGTATGACTTTGTACAGAAAATGTAAGCATAATATAGGCTCTACAATTCTGTTAATTGCTAATGGTTTGCAACTGTGTATGATTAGTGGAAAAGAGAAGGATGACACAGCAGCAATTCAGACTAACTTCCCTGCAGTAGGTCTATCACTCAGGATACACTTACAAAGTGTAGAACTAACTTTAGCAAGCATTTAAATCTCACAAAGCACACATTTATAATTTATGTTCAATAGTAGCCAAACTGTGTTGCCTGTGCTGATAAATGTTTTTCACTGCCATGCCGTACTAAGAGACATTCAATACTTGACTGGATTCTGACTAACAAACCAACTCTTATCTGCCACTCAGACTGCCTCCCTGACAGCCTGAGTAACCATGTATCCACATTTGTAATACGACATCACACAAATCAAGAAAATCACATAAATTTACAGACAATCAGAAAAAAAAAATTCAATCCAACTTGCTTTACTAATACTCTGAAAGCCTGTAACTAGCGTCCTCTCAAGTACCTTAAACTAGATGAAGCTGTTCAATACTTTAACTCTACTTTATTAGATGTCCTAAACTCCCAGGTCCATCCTAGGACCCTCAGAATCAAACCTAACTATACCCCCTGGATGAGCAAAGAAACTAGATCTCTGCTGAAATCCAGAAATAAAACATGGGCCCTTTGGCACAAAACTGGATAATAGATAAACGGGCATTTCTAGAACTCCGTAACAAGGAAAAAAAGTGTCAAAACAGATAAAACCAACTATTACCACAATACACAAAACAGATATCAAAACAATCCCAAAAAATTTTGGGCAGCAATTAGTAACATTCTCTACCCTGGAAAATCAGGTACTCACCCCCCCCCCCCCCCACCATCACCACCACCACAATAGCAGATATCTCACTGAATGCTTCAAACAAAATCTTTACTGAATCCATTCTGGCATGTGCCAATTCTCAAACCTGTCCATCCTCCAACCTACCACCTAATTTCCTCGATAAAACCAATGGTTTTACCTTCCATCCTGTCCCCATGGAAAAGATTAAAATAAATCTTTAAAAAATTAAGACCTACCACCTTAGCAGCTGACAAACTGCCAGCCAAATTTGTGAAAATAGCTGCTGACACCATAGCATACCACAATATCTATTCTCATCAACAGATCGATATCAGAATACCTACTCCCTGAGATGTGGAAAGTTTCTCATATTATCCCCTCCACAAAGGGAGTAACCAGCTATTGGCCTATAGCAATACTCTCATCTCTGTCCAAAATATTGGAGAGGTGTGCTCACACACAAATTATGAATTACCTTAATACCCACAATCTTCTCACTAATACTCAACATGGCTTCAGGCCTCACCACAGCACCACAACAGCCCTTATGTCATTTACTCATACAGTGAACAACCACAGAAGTAATGGCAACATTGTCTCTGCTATTTTTCTTGACCTCTCTAAGGCAATTGATATGGTCAACCACAATAAACTCATCAAATCCTTCTCAGAACTACATTTCAGCAAAGACACCATTACCTGGTTTCAACGTTTCTTAACAAACAGTCAGCAGGCTGTGCAGTGGAGCAAAAACTATCTCCTTTTCTACCAGTTAATCTAGGTGTTCCACAAGGCTCTATTTGTTGTCCCTTACTCTTTTCTATCTTCCCTAACAACCTCCACACCTCTACTCTGCATGCCTCAGTCATCCAATATGCAGATGACTCAACATTAATTTGTTCCTCTCCCTCACTCCAAGAACTGCACCTAAAGACACAGGTCTCTTTCTTTTCTGTAGAAGAATGGCTTACTAACTCCCAACTACTACTAAACCCTAATAAAACCAGACTTCTCATATTCCAACCTACTAACATTGCCACCACTTCATCCTCATTTACAGTAACATCTGACAATAATACTATCTCTCCTGTCCCTCACACCAAACTCCTTTGAGTAGAGAGTGACTGTAACATGAGATGTGATACTCACATTTCACTCATCATTAAGAAAGTACATAAAAAACTAGGGGGATTATACAGAAGTAAACAATTCCTCACAAACAACACCTGGGCAGAAATACCACAAACACATCTTCTGTCCATGCTCCTGTATGTCTCCCCTATCCTCACCAATTTTAGAAAATCAGAGATAACCAAACTTTACACCTGCTATAACAAAATAGCAATATTTGCCTCCTGTAGCTCACATCACACACATCATTGCTCTGCATTAAAATGTCTCAATTGGCTAGAACTTCCACATCTTCTCCTCTACAACCAACTTATACTAACCCACAAAATACTTTGTCACCTCAAAACAACCCCAGTATTACAGAACCTAAAACAGCCACACACCAGTACTAGGGTCCTATGCTCCAATAACAAACTTCTCCTTCACATCAATAAATTTAACAACTCTGCCGGAGCTTCCCTCTACTCGTGTTTCATAGCTAAAAAATGGAGCACTCTGCCGACTAATATAGCAGCCACTACTTCCTTAGCCCAATTTAAAGAATCTTTAAAAACACACCTACAAGCAAACTGGATTTCCAACTGCGATAAACCAGGCTAGTCTACCTCCATCTAGCTCCTCTGACTCATGGTGTCCTCCCCTCCCCGACTACCAGGTAGCACACCTTTCATCATCTTGCAAGCCTCCTTCTTCTTACCCCTATTTCCTGTTCTTAACATAAACAGGTGGACTATACTGCTCCTTAGCTGTACTGCCCTATGTGGCTCATCCTTTCTCTCATATAGTATATAGTATTTCACCTTAAACATAGGTGTTTGCTTTTTTACTTTGAAATATTATCTTCTGTATTCAGTGTTAAAACTGTACTTGTAATATTGAATTTTATGTTAAATGTATTGTCACGTGGCTCTGTACCTGTGATATTCCACTATATTAAATGTATTGTATGTGGAGCATTTCTCCCTGGGCCTCTCCCGAAAAGAACTTGTGTCCAGTCAGACTTTCCCGGTAACCAAATGTAAAACAAAATAAATAAATGTACTTGTCATCATAAAGTTAAATGAAAATGATACAGAATGCACTATAGAATGCCATGTCTGAAATTACTGTAGAGATAACGGAAAGAATAAAAACACAATACAAAGAGAAGACAGAGCTGCATTTGTGCAAAGATATTCATAAATGGTTATGTGATCACTTATTGCCCTGAATATCTAAGCAACACATGTACAACCAACTGAGAATGTACAAGTGTAAGTCCTGTTAATACTGTAGAGGAAATGGGGACTTGCTGGTATGCACATGTTTCCCTTTCCTGCTATAAAGTTATGGCTATGGCAAGGAGAGATAATAAACGTCCCCTGTTTTTTGTACTTTCATTAGTATGATAGTTCAAATTTAGAGCTATGTAAAATTTTTTAACATGTGTTAAAATGTTTTTTTTTCCTTCTGTTATTAATATTTGCATGGCGCGGTGGTATGGCAGTAGCATTGTTACCTCACAGCAAGAGGTTCTCCCGCTCGATTCTCGGCTTGGCTTGGGAGTGCCTTCTGTGTGGAGTCTGTATGTCCTCCCCGCGGTTGGGTAGCGTTCGAAAAACATACATGCGTAAATGTGCGTGCATTCGTTGAAGGTTGGGTATCGAGCTGGCACCTCGGCATTTCATAAAAATCTACTGCCAATCATTAGCGGACTGGAGTTCTGCTGTGGTGATGCCTTACCGGGAAAAAGCTGAAAGACAAACAAACAAACATTAATATTTGCATGGCACACAGCTTAGCGCACACATGTGAAAAGTGTAAGTATTTAACATTTAATGTCATTTGCCTGAAGAAGTGCAATCATGTTTAGTGTCACTGAGTGGCATTCAGTAGTTTGGATAATAAGGATGTGGACAGTGTAAATTATACTTATGAATGAACTGTGTGAGTAGCACACATTGTAAAAAAGTTGAGTTGTACATCACATAAGATTGGTAGGTCATGGTTCAAGTTCCACATTATTTTTTTTAGCATACTACTAAAATTAATGGATTCTCGCATAAAAGATTATAATTGTAAGTTTTTATGATATATTCCAGTATATCTGGAATATGTATGCATGAGTTCTTGTACAAAAGTATATAATTGTCAAGCTATTATGTTTGTATGTATTTCTGGAGCTTTTCTCCCCGGGCCAACGCTGAAAATGAATCAATATCCACTCGGACTCTCCCAGTTAACAAATGTAAAATAAATAAATATTAAGAATTTTTTAGAAAGAAAATGTATTTTCATCTTTGCCTGTCTCATTTTTATGTTGCTCATCTGTGTGGAAACATGCCTTATGGCTGCATAGAAAAAGGATGCATTGTAACTTGTAAAACAGATACAGTGCAAGTTGTTCCTCCTTACTGCATGTAAACACAGTAAGCTGTGTTGTGTGGCAGTCAGCATGCTGAACAGTAATGACTGCAAAAAATACACCTCCTGCCTAGTTTACTATAAAGCAGCAGGTGTAAGTTCATGACTACAATATAGATGAGCCAGGGCTCTAATCCAGCAAACTCCAAATTTTATTAATCCTGTTCCACTTAATTTTAGATAAAAATTAACGATATAAAGATAATTATCCTGGCCCCCCTTTGAACAAACGACACTGGACACACAAAGCCATTTGACAACCTTTATTATAGATTATCATACATAAACTTCAGCATATAACCAATATCAATTGCCATCAGCCACAACGATCCTCAGGGCGGCATAACAACTCATCCTACTAGAACACCTCAGAGCAGCATACCTGCTCACCCTAAAACTTCCTCCACCGGGGCAGCGTACCTGCTCACCCACCTCCCACAAATAGCTAGCGTACCTGCTCACCTTCCCTCACACAAACCATTTTCCAAATCAAACCACATACTTAGAGGGGGAACACAAGAAGACAATCCTGTCCCACGCCTCCACTCCAATCAACCAAATCTTCTTCAACCAAAATGGGAGGGTATGAGGGACCAACTCACTCCAAATGTAACTACTTCCTTTAGCTCCCTACACTTAAACCCTTCCTGAGTCCCACCCTTCCTTACCTCACTTCCTTAACTACTCCAATCCCCTTTCACTACTTACATTACCATGACTTTAGTGATTAGCCAATCCCTTAAGCCCTAGCCTAAGCTATTCCCCACCCCCCACCCCCTCCCTCCAGTTATTCGTGGGTCCAGGACAACTTTGTTTGTGCCAAACTGCATTTGTCCTGGCCCCCCTTTGAACAAACCACTCTGGATATGCAAAGCCATTTGATGACCTTTATTATATATTATCATAGATGAACATCAACATATAAACAATATCAATTGCCATCAGCCACAATGATCCTCAGGTCAGCGTAACAACTCACCCTGCTCGAGCACCTCAGGGCAACATGCCTGCTCACCCTAAAACTTCCTCCACCGGGCAGCGTACCTACTCACCCACCCCCCAAAAATAGGCAGTGTACCTGCTCACCTTCCACTGCACAAACCATTGGCCAAACCAAACCACATCCTTAGAGGGGGAACAGAAGAGGACAATCATGTCCCTCTTCTTCACCCTCAGCCTGATCCAAGGCTGTTCCCCCCCCTCCTAAACCTTAACCTACAGCATCTCTTCTAGAAAGAGCTTGAGATGCAAATTAAACAAATACAAACCAATTTCATTCAGATGAACTCCATCCGTATGATACCACCCTACTTCTCCTTGCCCAAAGTCCCCATGTTGAATGATATGCATCCCCGATTTTCTTAGCTGCCCCTCCAATATATGGTTAACAAACCTCCTAGCCCAATAGCTTTACAACTGCATGCCTCCCTCCAAAACAATTGAGGAATCAAGACCGACCACAAAATTAGCATACCTGGGTACCTATCCTGTAGTCTCCACAAATCCTGCAAAATAGTCTCTGCTAAACACTTCTTAGTCAAAATACCCAAGTCCTTACCTCCCAAATGAATTATTACTATATCAGGACACCCTATCCGAGATTTATCCTTCTGAAATTCAAACATTAACCTATCCCCAGTGCATACCCCTAACCCCATGCCAAAACACAGAACATCCTAAATAATAAAATCCCAAATTACTTCCATCCTCCCTGATTAAGGCACACTTCTCAGCTCAGTAGATATACGAATGGCCCAAAATGAGTATACACTTTCCTAAAAGAGAAAGAAAAATTTTTAATAATCACAAGCAGTACTATTGAATAAAAGATAAAAATGCATTTGAGGACCACCTGCCTGCCCTCTTAATAACCTCAACTGAACTACCCTTTTAGCCAAATCAGAAGCCCTCCCAATTCTGAAAGAATGAGCTGTAAACTTCTCAGCCAGAAATCCCATTCAACCCAAAATCCTCCTAATTAAAGTAATGCAGCTACTACTGGATACTACTCGGCCATCCTTTGAACAAAACACAAACCGCTATGAATACCTCAACCTCCTACTTCCAAATTCTGTAATCCAAGCTACTGGGCAAAGACGAAGGTTCCTGTCCACTTTGAGCACTACCGTACATCTCCTACCCAACTGATCCGTCTTGCTTTTCTGTATTACAGTGTTGACCTCCTTCTCAGTCACTATGACATCCTTCCAACATAAGGAACCTAACAATTCCGATACCCTGAAAGTGCCAAAATATAACAACATGCATAGAGTGCCCCACATAAAGTGATCCAGTGACCCACCATGTAATAATCCTAAACCCTGTAACAAAATCTTCAATATTCCCCTTGTAATTGGCAACCGTGTATCCCTACGCTCCACCATCACCCTCCCCCACCCTCTCAACATATGTCCTAATGTCCAGGACTTTGTAAAATCTTGCAACCCCCCCAACTTAGCAAAATTACTAATAGCCACCAGATCCACTTTAACTGTCTGCAAAGCCTTACCTTTCTCCCAAGCACTAGCCACATATCTTAACAATAATTCCTCTGACCATACCCCTACCTCTTCTGGCAATCCCAAAACAAATTGATTAAAATAAAAAAGAGCCCTACCATATACCTTCTTCATAGAAGAAGCCAAGAAATGCTGCACCAGATGCCTGACTATCCTGTCCCAAGCTTCCACACCTCCTCTGGCAATGTTTCTGGCACTTCGACCGTCCCCGGAGCCAACCCTCAAAACTTGCAAAACTGAAAGCAGGACAAACTATCAGCAATACCATTCTTAACACCAGGCACTTGTATTGCTGTAAAGGAAAAATTTATTAACAGGCTCTGCAATATCAACTTCTACAATATCCTCAACAACAATTCTGCCCTAGCTGTCTTCTTTTGTAACACCTTCAGCACAGCCATATTATCCGAATGAAAAACTACCCGCTTGTTCCTCAAGTGCTCCTTCCACACCACCGAAGCTGCCCATATCGGCATTAGTTCTAAAAAAGCGACATCACACCTCCATTCTTCATCCCAATCTGGAGATCATTGTGCTGCAAACCATCTTCCCCCAAAGTAAGCCCCACATGCTGATATCACCCGCTGTGTCCGTAAATAACTGAAGTTCTTCCTGACCCACCCAATCTGATTACCAAAAGGAAATCCCATTAAATTATTGCACAAAACCATCCCACAACTAGAAATCCTCCAGCACTAACCTGGTCACCCTAACCCAATGATGTTTGCTCCTACCCCCTTTTTGAATATAAGCTAACGCCCTGCAAAATGTCCAACCTGGATGTACCACTCAACAGACAAAGTTCAGAAGACCCAGCAGTTCCATGACTGAACCAACCCGAATCTTATTCTTGTCCAACACCCCCCGTTTAGCTGACCACAGCCTATCTATCTTATCCTGAGGTAGGCTAAACAATCCCCGTTCTGCATCTACCATTAACCCCAGCAACTCCGATGCTCTTTCTGGACCTTCCATCTTGGGCTGTGCCAAAGGTACACCCAGTTCCTCACATATACTGGTAAATTCCTGCAACCCCTGTTAGGCCCCCAGCCTCCCTTCCCCGACTAACAAGAAATCATCCAAATAATGCACCACCTTCTGCATTCCCACCCTCTGATTCCAAATCCAATGTAAAATGGTACTAAATTTTTCAAACATTGTACATGCCACGGAACAACCCATCGACATGGCAGTGTCAAAATAATACCTACTACCTACCATCATCCCAACAACGGCCAATCCTCCCTCCTAATGGGCAACAAACAGAAAGCTAATTCAATGTCAACCTTAACCAACCATGGCTTTCAAAATTCCCTGATCACCTGCACTGCATCGTCCAAAGAGGCGTAATGCACCCAAACTTCTTAATCCCCAATAAAATCGTTTACTGACCACCCTTCTGGAAATAAAAGATGATGAATCAATCTAAACTCCCCAGGCCATTTCTTTGGCACTAAACCCAATGGCAAAACCTTGTAGCTAACAAAAGGCGGCATTTCAAATGGACCCCACAAATGCCCTGCCTTAAACTCCTTACCTACAACTCTTCCAAAACATCCTCTTTTCCTTGCACTGAATGGAGGTTCTTACAACTCCCCCGCAACCCCACCATGGACTGAATAGGAAATCCTCGTTGAAACCCTTGAATGACCTCAGTCTTAAGCATGGAATCAGGACACTGGCAAAGCATATCCTCCAATACCGCCACCTTAATG
>NC_056739.1:1432851725-1432894225 GCF_019279795.1 Protopterus annectens | reverse complement strand
TTTTTGTCTTATCTCACCTCTTATGACTTTTTTTTATTTTTATATGTGTGACCACACCAATCTGTCATAATTTTCTAACAACTGACAAAATGATTTCCAGCACAGGGAAGTAGGCCAGCCATTGTGGCTCAGCCTGGCACCCCTCAAATGGCTAGCACATCAATGCCCAGCACATTTGGGACACAACCTGGCAATAATGCCTCTGCAGATTCCTCACTATGTAGGCCCTTAGCATCAAGTATAGTTACCTCAGTAGGTCATATGTCAAAAAATAAATAGCACAATTACAATGGTATATTATTTAAAGCTTTACACTAGCAATAAACATTAAGATTTTTTTTATACATGTCTTACTATGGACATCAATTCATCACAGTATGAACACACGTGCATCAACACTTGCATCCATGCTGATCACAAAATGTGTGTGTGTTTGTGTGCGTGTGTGTGCGTGTGTGTGCGTGTGTGTGTGTGTGTGTGTGTGTGTGTGTGTGTGTGTGTGTGTGTGTGTAAAACTGAAAGTCTTTAATGTACCCAACATCTTGAGAAACAGGTGCAAGTATGTCTCAGTTCTGCAACATGCATTCTTTACAGCTTATTGCATATAGTTTAAGAACCTGTCTTTTAAAGTATATCTGCACATTGGAACCAAAACAGAAAATCCAAAGTCCATACTTTGCACATCAGTCTCATATAACAGGATATGTTACCTGCATCATAAAATGATGATGTCATCATCTATAAAGACCACTATGTCAAGGAAAAATCAAACTTTGGTGATGGCGCAAATATTAACTAATGTGTTCTGTAGATGGGAACAAAATAATTAGGTAGGGGTTCAATTAACACAACAGCCAAATTATGTGTGTGTCTGCATGTGTAAATTTGTGTGTGCATAGTCTAAAGAGCATGAGTATATATCCTACTGTCATCAATCAAGTCTCATGGAGAACACAGATTTGTACAGTTGTACATACCCACACAGCCATTTCATGCAGGCCTCCAAACAGCTTCTCACAAACATACACTGTGATGTCATCTTCTATAAAGTGTTCTGCAACATTGTCAAAGTCTGACTTGTGCCGTGGAGCTTCTATTAATTAATGCATTCTTTAGCTTGTGTAACTAGTTACCTAGGGGTACTAATCTCCCTGAAGTTAACTTGCATGTGTGTGTAGTCACAAGAGCATGAGTATGTATCCTACTGTCATAAATTAAGTCTCATGGAAAACCAACATTTTTACAGTAATACATGCCTATATAGCCATTTAATACAGGCTCCCCAACATCTTCTTCCAAACATACATTAATGATGTCATCTGATATAAACTGTTATACAACAGTGTAAAAGTTGTACTGGTACTGTGGCGCTTGTGTTAAGTACTGAGTTCTGTATATAACTAGATAGGGGTTCTACTCTCCCTGCAATCAACTGGTGTGTGTATTGTCAGTTAGGTTATATTCAGGAGACCATTGTAGAATAGCATGTCAGCCAATACTACTACCATCTTCTTCTCACCAGACACTGATGATGTCATCTTTTATAAAATGCTGTCTGACACTATGAAAATCAGACTTCTGCTGTGGTGCTTGCATAAAGTAGTGTTTTCTATAGATAGCCAAGGAGGGGTTATAGTTTCACTACAGGCAATTATTGTGTGTGTGTTCAGTTAGCTAATATTCTGGATGACATCTTAGAAAAGCATGTGAGACACTCCTACTATCATCTTCTTGCACCAGACACTAAAGATATAATCTGCTATAAAGTGTTTTCTGACACTTTAAAAGTCAGATTTGTGCTGTACTGTTTGGGTGAAGTACTGTGTTGTGTAGATAGTTCAGTAGGGGTTCTAGTCTCACTCTGGTCAACTGGTGTGTGTGTGTGTGTGTGTGTGTGTGTGTGTGTGTGTGTGTGTGTGTGTGTGTGTGTGTGTGTGTGCTGATTTAGTTTGCATTTTGGAGAGCATTTTAGAACATCATGTGAGACACACAGGGTCTATATCACCAGTAAGATTGAAACTAAAACCGTGAATGACTTAGGGAAAGACTTCTGTTGGCCACAAAAAAAAAAACAACTTTATACCCAAATGAAGTAGGGGACTTTGCACCCCACACCCTCCTAACTAAGTATACCAACTCCAAGATCATTCTACAGTAGACAAAACAGAAAAATACGGCAAACATTCAAGGGAATTCTTTCCCTGCCTTTAATAGGCTGTTCACATTTTTTTCCTTTCGATACTACCAGTTCGATGTTTAGGCGATCTATAACCTAAACATTCAATCTGGTAATATATACTCGACACTAGTACTACTATGTTCTTCTCAGCAGACACTGATGATGCCATCTGCTATAAAGTGTTGTCTGATACTATGAATGCCAGACTTGTTCCATGGTCCTTGTATTAAGTATTGTGTCCTGTAGATAGGTAGGTAGGGATTCTGAACCCACTGTACTCAACTTGTGTGTGTTTGTGCTCAGTTAGCTGTCATTGTGGACACAATTTTACAGCAGCATGTGAAACACTCTTCCTAGCAACTTCTTTTCAATATATATACTGATGATGTTATCCTCTATAAAATGCACTCTGACAGTGTTTAAATCAAGTTTATGCTGTAGCACTGAAGTTAAGTACTGTGTTCTCAACATTCTAATCTGATAGCAGTAAACTAGATTATCTAATCTGATAGTAGTAAAATAACATTGTGGAGACAATTTTACACCGACATGTGACTCTACATCTATGTCAAACACTCATCTAAACATCTACTTTTCAGTATACAGTGCTGCTATCATCTTCTATAAAGTGTTAAAATCAGACATATGTGATGATGCTAGCCCTACATTGTAGGGAATCCATCTTCTATACCTATACATGTTTAATGGTCAAATATGACCTTAGTAAGCTGCTGTGTGAGTTGTTGGTGGCATATTATGGTCATTGTATGATCTTTTGAATCACTTTTCATTTGACTCCCACTCAGGAGAATCTTTAATATAACCCCATGAAGCCAACCTCCCATTTCCCCTCTGTCCACATAAAATACTTACTGCAGAAGACTGGGGATTGTCATCATCTCAATGATGCACACACACATCATGAAACAGAGTCCTTCCAAAACTCTCTGTAAGCCATCTTTAGATCACTGGATGTGTGGTTGCTAATTCTCTTATGGTGTGTTTCATATGTCACATATGGACAGAGGTATTATTTAATGCAATCAAATGCATACACTCAAAAGCACATGCCCGTACTATTTTCTATCCTATAGATATTGCAATTGTTTAAATGCCATAATAATGGCTAAAATTGTAATTGATGTTAGCTCTTAGCCTACAAATGTTCTATGACCTAATGAACACTGCACACATCAATGTTGCTATCATCAACATGTGCTATATAGTGGTATGGATGTATGGTATCCCTATAACAGTGTATTCCAATCTGTGGTTTGAGGTAATGTATTGATGTCTGCTGCAGCTATTTGATTACATGTTCACTACATAACAGCTGTAGTAATATGCCTCCTGAGAATGGTTGAGATGGGATGATGCTATGTGTGTTGTTTCCTTATAAAGGCATATGTACACCAACATTCTAGCCAGTCTTCATTCAACCATCAAAGTGACACTTGCAATATGGAACAGGTGTGCACATGTATATCTACTAGCATTCAATGCTGTATGAGATACATCAATATAACACCATACTGATTACATGGGCACACATATCTAGTTTCATTCACTTATATAAGTAGTTTAGATTCACTTGCAACCTTTGTGAATTCAATGTATTCACAATTGTGCTGCTGTTCACAAGGATTATTCAGGTCGCCCCAGTAACATTGTGTGACTGACAGTATGTGTATCAGTATCTGCTCAGTATGAACCACATTTATCCCATTTGTAATGTGGTCATATGTGGTATCAGGGCACTCACATGCCCCTTTACAGTGAAAAACATATATAGGTTCATAGGTTCACAGAATGATATGGGGAATGCACAACTAAGTGCAGAGCTGTTTGTGGGTGGCACTACATATACTCAACTGTAGGAAATGGACAATCTGCTAGCTGACAGATTTGGATCAAAATTCACTCCCCCTGTTCACACTAGTCATTCCCCCAAATCATACATGCAAACATTACTCAGATTATTTTCTCAAGAGACCAGCTCATCTGTGTGCTCTCTAAGGTAAGCATCATGGCATCACTAGGCCCTGACAACATCCTAGGTTATCTTTTCAATAACTTGCAATCTGATCTAGCAGACACAGTGCTATATTCTAGCAAAAGGGAGTAAAGCAGCAGCAATCCATCTGAACAATGGGGTACTGTCATCTGATCCAGGAAATTATAGACCCATTAGTCTAACTTCCCTCATCTGTAAGGCAATCAAATGAATCTTCATGGACCTTATCAAAAAGGACACATATAATCTCCATACTGTGTACCCAACCCATTTTTGAATCCTTAAGCATACATCATGTGTTAAGTCTGTTTGACTTCATCAAGAAGGTCACCAAGGGCATGGATGAAAGGAAAGACTGTGAATCCCACCTAACTAGACTGGGCCAAGGCATTTGACACAAATCCATACTCAGGTATAACAGATAAACTGTCTCAGCTGGCCATAAACACATACAACAACTAGCAGATTGTCCATTTCCTACAGTTGAGTATATGTAGTGCCACCCACAAACAGCTCTGCACTTAGTTGTGTATTCCCCATATCATTCTGTGAACCTATGAACTTATATATGTTTTTCACTGTAAAGGTGCATGTGAGTGCCCTGATACCACATATGGCCACATTACAAATAAGGTAAATGTGGTTCATACTGAACAGATACTGATCTGCACCTGTCACCCTTGGGATTTTCTATACTGGTTAAGGCTCTTTCCACCCCTATAAAGCCTTTTTTAGGCAAGATTCAAATGACAAATTCACCACCGTAACAGGTACAAGTAAGCAAAATCTGAGAGTCATGTTACTTAATGCTAGAAGTCTAAACCCCAAAATGCACTCACTCAAAGCACTCCTTAAAATTGAGAACATTGACATCTGTGCAGTGACAGAGACCTATTTCAAGTTTCCAGAGAGCACCACTGCAGTACCAGGCTATAATTCATACCACACCTTTCGGCCACCTAACCTGGACCGAAGCATTAAAGATGGAGGCACGTCCATATTCATTAAGGATATCCACACCTCCAGGCTAGTTGCTCAGCATAATGCATCTGAGATTATCCAAGTGCAACTAACTCTGGGCAAGAACACAATGCAAATTGTAGCTTGCTACAGATCCCCTACCATGCCCGGGGATTTCCACTCCTCATTTCTTGATACCCTGGAAAATATTAGGGTACAACCTAACACACTAATAATGGGCAATTTCAACTACCCCACCATTAACTGGGAAAACTACTCATGTACCAACTCTTGTGCTCAATGTTTTCTGGAATTCATAAATTCCAATGCCTTGGATCAACTTATCCACACCCCCACCAGGGGCAGCAATATCCTAGACTTGGCAACATGGGCAACAGGTGTTCCACACCAGAGGTCAATTCCTCGTCGGTCAGATCCGACCAGAAGCAAATCACCCTAGACATCCACATCCCACCCCACCCCCCATTAAGGAAACCACCATAAAAAGTTTCTCCAAAGCCAACTTCATGCTTCTTAAGACAGAAGTGGCAAACTTCACGACACCCATGCTGACAGACAATAGAGATATGACTTCTGAATCCTATACAATTGCACTTTATAAGCACGTATACAAGTGCATGGATCATGCAATCCCTAACAGAACCAAGATGCTATCCTTCAAAAAAAGGAAGCCAATCTGGTGGTCCCCTGCTATAAACAAACTCTACAACAGAAGATAGAAACTGTTGCAAAAAAAAGTAAAAATCCAATGATTGGAGGAACTCCGTGGTCAGCCTCAGTAAGAAGCTGGGATCCCTCATAAAATCCTCTAAAGCTAGTTACGAAGACAAAATTGCCACTGATTCTAAAGACACCCACAAAGCATTCTATAGCTATGCCAAGAATCTCAATGGCAACACTCAAATATGCTCTGAGTTACAGCACAATGGCACTAAATATACAGAACCAACTGATATTGCCAACATCCTGGCAGATAAGTTCAGTGCTAACTTTACCCCTCTCTCATCCCCTAAAGGGCCCATCTCTATACCAGAAAAATGCAAAGTACCTGTAATCATGGCTGCACAGGTAAAAAAACACACTCTCCAAAGCCAAGAACACAGCATCCATGGGACCTGACAACATCCCAGGCTGCGTTCTACATAAACTACAGAATGAACTGGCACCCCACCTAAGTACCATGTTCAATCATAGCCTCACCTCAAGCTTTGTGCCCACTGAATGGCTCACAGCAACGGTTATCCCACTCCACAAAGGGGGAGCCACCACAGAGCCTAGGAACTGCCACTCCATTAGCCTGATGAGCCTGGTCTGCAAGGCTATGGAGTATATCATCATGGCACTTATAAATAATGACACTGGTAATCTCCAAACTCTGGACCCTACCCAGTTCGAGTTTGTAAAAGGCAGATCATGTCTCCTAAACCTAATGGAATTCTTTGAAGAGGTTACCAAAGCCGTAGATGAGGGTAAGGTGGTTTACACAGCCTATCTAGAACCCGGCAAGGCTTTCAACACCATCCCCCACTTTGAAATTATAGAAGAACTCACTAAACTAGGTATAAATCCCTATGTCACAAGTTGGGTTGCCACCTGGCTCACTAACAGAACCCACACTGTGAAAGTAGCAGACTCTAAATCCAACTTCAGACCAGTGACAAGTGGAGTACCACAGGGTTCAGTCCTAGGTCCTCTCCTGTTTGGTATCTACTTCTCTGAAGTACAGGCTAACATAGAAGGTCTTTGGCTAACAGAGTTTGCAGATGACTGCAAACTAGGAGCCATAATCAAAACTCTTAACAATGTGGACATCCTACAAAAGGGCCTTACTGAGACAGATGCCTGGTGTCAAAGCCATGGCCTCAAGTTCAATGCCAAAAAGTGCATTGTCATCCCTTTTGGTAAAAACTCTGCACCCATGAACTACCACATAGGCGGTAGTCTACTTAACACCAAAAGAGTGATAAGAGGCCTTGGGACACAGGTAGACAGTAGTCTCTCCTTTGATAACCACATCGCCACAGTAGTCAGGAAAGCCTTCTATATGGCACACCTCATCACAAAAGGTTTCTCATCCAGGAAAAAAGAGATCATTGTTCCCCTCTACTCATCACTCATTAGACCCATTAAAGAGTACAACGCCCCTTTTGGTATGCACCTCACAAGCCATCTACAACAACTGGAAAGGCCACAGAAATACCTCACAAAGAGGATTACCAGCCTCAAACAGATGCCTTACGCAGACCATCTCAAATAACTTCAGCTTTACTCTGTCACATATCGCCTACTTAGAGGCAATCTCTGCCTAACATATAAAGCTATGTCAAACCCAGAGCTGTTGGACATACTCCATGTAAAGAAATCCCAATCCCTCCGAGCTACACGCTCTAAGGACCTAAACCTTGTCACGACAATAAACAGAACATGCTGGGGGGATAGATTCCTGTCCCAGAGACTACCCATACTCTGGAACAAACTATCTATCTATATCAAACAAAGCTCCTCATTAGCACTCTTCAAGAAAAATCTTGATGATTGGATGGGAGATAGGAAATTCACCCCATGGATCGCTTCTTTGGCTCTGCTTGACAGGGGTGCAGGAAAATAATTGTCTTGGTTGGCAAAAGCCAGGGTACCATTTGGCTAGGCTTATATAGGCCCTAGGGCCAATAGCCTAGTACCTACCTATGAACCTATGAACCTATGAACAACAGGTGGGTATCTAAATAGATCACCAGCAAGAAATGTACTGTCAAAGTGTGTGAATTCCTCACTAGCAGGGGGCCAATGACCAGTGAAATATCACAGTGTTCTGTTCTATGCCTTTTCCTGTTCTTCAATTATGTCCCAGAAATCAAGACAGACTTAGCTTTGTCTCAGCAACTTTGCAGATGACTACAAAATATGGCCAATCATTGAATCTACAAACAGTACTGATATACTGCAGAAACTGATTTGTGCCTGAGCCATGAAAACACTAAATGAACACAAAAGCATAATTATTCCTTTTTAAAAGCAAATACCCAAGAATACCCACGCTAATTACAATAAAGACAGCACACATCTATGAGTGCACCCAGTAGTGTGTTATCTGGGTACTTAGTTACATAATAATCAGAATGTCAACCATCATGTGTCCACAGTGGTGACACATCCCTTGAATGTGGCACAACTCAGAAATAAGGGAAAACTATCCACATCAATGGACATTTTAATGCCATTGTGCTCAGCCCTCATGACATCCATAATTGAGCACAATGCACCCTTTTGCATGTACCTCACCACACATCTGCAACAGCTGGAGCAACCCCAGATTCTTTGCACAATGAAGATAGATGGTGTAAACAAATAGGCATATGCAGAAAGATGTAAAGCTCTATCAGTGTATTATATCAACAACAGACTACTAATGGTTGATCTGTGTCTGGCATACAGGACACCATGCAAGCTGCCCTTGATGGCAATGTTACACATTAATGCAAACTGCACAAATGTCACTCATTCCAATTATGTTAACCTAGCCTCTGACATAATAAATCATATTGGAGAGATAGATACATCTCTCAGACACTACTCCTTCTCTGAAACATGCTTTCCATTCACATAAAACAAAGGCTTTTCCTGGCCCTCTTCAATTGCAACAAAATTGGATGGTTAATCATTATTATACTCCTGGTATTGTGTCCATGTCACTCATGGACAGAGACAGTTGGCATTAGATAACATAGCATAGGCACATCCCTGTGTGAACATTGCTCACATAGCTATTGAAAATTGTGTAACTCATTTTAAATATGACTAGGTTTTTATAGGATTTCAGGACTTTAGGCTAGTACTCTCCTATACACCTATAAACCTATGAAGTTCAATTATATTCTAGGTACACCTACAGTGTGACTGTACAGCATCATGAACATGCCAGTACCTCACATCAGCATTACCACTTGATAGTTTTCATGAACACATATGCATACATTTCAAAAATTTCATTGTAGCATAACATTTTCCATCTCACTGTCAGAGTGACAGTGATTGTGAGGCTCATTTCTTGGGTTTGACATGTGCTGATAGACAGTATGCTCCATATATTGTTTGGTATGTGAACAATATCAGAGTGACAACTTCATGGCCCTTTGAAGCTAGCCTTTGTAATGCTGGAGTTTCTGTGCACATGAGCATAACTGATGAATTGCCATGAGTCTCACATAGTGCTGCACCATTCATTATGAGGGTTCTTTCTGAACTCACACACCATTTGCAGATGTGTCAGACAATATCCATGGCTATTACGTGTAGCAGATGCATGCCATACACAGCTGTGTGTAGGGAATCCACTCATACTAGTGTGTTGTTTTTAAGGGTTGTTATCCAAATGGCTGAAACCTGTGTCATCCAGGGATGCTTTAATCAAGTGTATCATTTTTGCCACAATGATCCCCACACATCTTGTCATCCAAGTATTCTTTGTAATGCATAACCATTAGAAGTTGACAGTTCAGACTTTTCTTTAAGGTGTTCTACAAGATGCATGTGTGATACATCTTTTTTTTATATGCAACCAGTAAATACACAGCTCATTGAGAACATTGATTGCATGGGTTACATTCTTGAAAGTGTAGATTGTGGCTTATGTGTTAGTGAAACCTCTTAAATGACCAGGATTGCTTCTAGTTTAAACTATAAGAGTAACATTATCCCTCTTAACTCCAAAAAAAGTGGTTATTTTTGAGGAAGGTGTGTTGAATTTCCCTTATAGATTACTGACAAATCAGTATAATTGCATGAACGTATTCCTGCAGAACATGTATAATAACTTGCAATCACATATTTTATATCAGTGTCACAGATTAATGGTGGTATTATTTTAAAATTGTCCATGATTATGCCTGCTTCTTTCTTTCTAATGATGTCCATGAGCCTGTTGCTATGTGTCCCTGATTGCCTGAGAGCTATGCTGACATTTCATTCATATTCAAGCAATTAATTTTGCACACCTTCATGCTATGCACATACCCTATTGTAGATAATGTTCTTGCTATATGTCCTCTCCAGTGATCATGTCAGGATGTTTATGTCACAATGAATCATCTGCATTGTTATGTAACCTTGTGTGACAGTCACATAGCATGGTATAATGTGTGATGATACAAATATATTCACAGGAGGTGTAACAAGCATTACAGACTGTGCTATGTACATACATGATTAATGTTATGCTACTGACTTGTCTTTGGAGTGTTTGTACATTGACATGCGTTTATGTGGTGTACATCATCATGTTTCACATGTCTTCTTCCTCTTTCTTTATTCCTAACATTCATGTCTGTGTCCCTTTTCAATATGCACACTTCCCTAGACTAGTGTATTTATACTGAATTCTATGTACCCTTGATGATCACCAGAAATCCTTTGTTACAGCATGCCAAAACATTCTGTAGTGTATACATGTCAGAAACAAAAAAATGATATGAAATATATATTAAAGAACACCTTACAAGATTAAAGAGTACGTTTCCCCTTCAAATCAGAAGAAATTAATCTTTAATTTTCTTCAGAAATATTCTTGACTTATGTTTGGAAAGTAGCAAATATCAACATGAGTAACAGCAGTCAAGCTTCTTAAATGCCACTACTTTCTAATTTTGACAGTCAAACCTTTGAATCTTTAAACCGTAAATAAACACCAACTGACAAACTAATAAAAACAAACAAAAAAATGAAAGAATATGGAATGCACACAAGCAGCAGTTTATTGAAATGTTAAGTGCTTTTGTCAGTAATACACTTTTGACTTCATTAGAACAAAACTGAACACAAACTACCTGGTTTAAAAAGGTTGTTAACCGGAACACCCTTCCTAATTAAAATCAGTTACTAACCTAATACTTTTTAAAGGAACATATATCAACTTTACCACAAGTTTTTAAATATGTACACCAGCAGGATAATTAAAAAGCAAAACAAAATATACATGGACATAATTAACATACCAAAATAAAAATAAAAATGCACAAGTGTAAATATGAAATAAAAAATGAAAAATAGTAAACAAAGACGTGTGTACACAAATAAACAACAAAAATGTGAACAGAAAAACGTAAACCTATCCCCCCAAAAAGACATAACTGGAGTATCGTAACACTTTTTAAAGAAAAATAATTTCTTTCAATTTAAGGACACTAGAAATGGAGGCCACATCATTAATACCTGGGTTCTGCATGGCACTGCATTTTAATTGTCACTTCAGTTCTTTGTATTCCAAATACAGGTCTACTGGCCCACCTTTCAGTCCTAGATCCACCTTTAAACCGTACACAGAAAAACAAATTCCAGTACAGGCTTATCTGTTATGTGATTAGCCTACTAGTATCATTTACGTTTATTCAATGACAGACATATATTTTTGTAAATATGGTGACACTTGCAAGTTCTGCTTGTAAGTGATTATGAATTTTATTTTGTTCTCTTCAGTTATGAAACACTGCAGTGATTCCTCTGCTCACAGTCTTTTCTGGTAACAAAACTGATATGCATGCTTGGAGACAAGACAGATTTATTAAAACTCCAATAGGTTCAGATATATGAGTAGCTTGTGTATTCATTCTAAAAGTGTATCTGCTGAATCAAAGAACCCTAAGTGAATACAATATTTGACCTGTGGTATTATTTGAACATATTGACCAAGTTGGGGCACTGTCCCATCTGCACCATTTTCAGTCTGTGACTGTGTCAAGGAGAAAAAACATTTAGAGACAAAACAGACAAAACTTACAAATTGGCATATCTAGTGCCAGCACAAAAAAGTTTACAAGTAAATGTTTGACATAATGAGACTAAAATTTTTGCTAGTATTAATTATGTTAGAAATGGCAGCATATCAGTAGTGATATACAGTAAAATATTTTGGAATGGGATTAGCATGTAAGCAAAAGGCTGACTGGTAACTATTCCTACATTTATCTCTGGGATTTATGAAGCTTGTGCCAGGCGCAGGCGTAGCGTAGGTGGTCTAACGCCAAATAAGGCGGCCGAGCAATTCAGGTACGATCCAATTCCACGTGCACTACCAGCATACACTGGATCTGTGCAGCTCTTGGCTCATGTATACTAATCACCCCATGCGCAGTAGTGCAGCATGCAAATGAAGGTACATAGCAATTCATTAAGTGGTGCAGGTGTAGTGTAAGCATACAGAAATATAAACCAAAAAGAAAAAACGGTTTACATTTTTCCAAACAGAACATCGGAGCCATGACAGCATACCAAATTAACATATGCCAATGGCTAAATATACAGCCAATGGCATAAATAAAATGCACAACACATAAAAAATAACATTTAATGTCATGGCCACACTAATGCAAAGTACAACTGCAGGGCATGTGTGCGCAAATGGGAACACAAGGAAAATATATACAGATGTCATAAAATTGCAATATAACACAAATCATGATTTCACCATAATAGTCAATGGTATGCATGCTACACCACAACCAAGTTGCAAGGGTTGCTAAGGGTCTGTGACAGTGTTCAGCATGGTAACTAGGAATTAGTAGTCAATGCCATGCAAATGAGGCAAGTAATACTGAATTGCAAACGTCCCGCCGGCCTAAGGATGTACCACACGGCGCAGCGGTACAACACCGAGGAGTGGCCTGGAGGTATACATGACAGCAGAGGGGTGTGCCACCATAGCTGTAAGCACATTGGAGCATTGCTAATCTGGGTTGCCCATTGCTAAGCAAAGCCGCAGGATAGAGGTGTGGATGTAGCCATAGCTTTGCTTAGCTGAGAGAACACAAGATGACCGAAAGCGCATGTGTACGTGGATGACAATGTGATCGAAACACGGTAAATGGCTGCGCGTGGCATGCACCACAGCTGAAACAGGAAGGTTACGGGAAGACAATAAGGAAATGCTGCAGTAGGGTAATTGGAGTACAACTGAGTAATTAACACCTATTAACTCACAGTGGGCCATTGATAGTAGCTAACAAGGCTGCTAGTAGCAACCTGCAGAACAGGATAGGGGAGGTGCCAGATTGCAAAGAAAAGAGAACTGTCACAGCAGAGCAAAGGAAACCTGCAGTAGATCAGCTATAGAACACATTTTGCAACACAATCCTGGGTTGGGAAAGTACAAAACAAGAAAGCAGGCTGCTGGATGCATGCCTGACAATGGGAGGGGAATCGTTTTGAAAAGTGAAGGCAAGGGCAAGAGGTGATCCACGGCAGCTAAATGTAATTCAACATCAAAGGCACCAAAATAGCAGTACCTGTGGTAAAACACATACGTAAGATACCCTGCAGCTCTGATTGTACATACACACCCTATGACATCATCAGCTTCCAAAGTACAATAGTATAAATTGTGAAGGCACCTCACACACACTTGTGTATTTCCAAACACTGCACCATCGGTGTAAACAGACGGGGAACTTTTACAATGTACTTGTTGGGAGCTGCCATAGCTGTGATTCATCAGCATGTGTTGGAGACTGAAGGTGGTGTGGAGGATGATGCTGACAACCACCTCAGGCCCCTGAGGAGGTAAAGAGTTTTCAGACCAAGGGTAACCTACCTGGGGCTAGATGATCTTGAGATAGTAGAGCATTACAGGGTGGACAGGGACATCATACAGCAAATCCTTGAGCTGTGCTGGCCACACCTCAGAGCCAGAAACAGCAGAGGGGAACCCATCCCAGTGGACATGAAGGTATGTGTAAGCTTGAGAATACTAGCCACATGTACCTTTCAAAGGCCAACTGGAGATATCATGGGGATCTCACAGGCATCAACATTCAGGGTACTCTACCAGTTCCTGGATGCCATGTTACCACATGCCAATGAGCATATATACTTCTCCTGAACTCAGGGAGGAGTTGGCCAGCAATATGTGTCTCTTCCACCATGTGGCAGACTACCCAGAGGTACTGGGTGCAATAGACTGCACGCACATACATAACCAACCGGTGAGCATGGTAGGCGCTACATAAACTGCAAGGGATACCACTCCATCAACTGCCAGGTCATGTGCAATTTATCACGGATGTGTGTGCTGGCAGCCCTGGAAGCTACCACAACTCCCACATCTGGCATGCCTCACAAGCTTTACCAGGTATTTGTCAGGGGGGACATCCCATATGGCCACCTTGTGGGGATGCTGGCTATGCACTGGAGCCGTGGAGGATGACTCCTACCAGAAATGCACACACACCCATGCAAGAATGCCGTAATAAGAAACACACACAAACCAGAATCATCATAGAGCATGTGTTTGGGATGCTAAAATCATGGTTCCGTTGCTTGGACATATCTGGTGGAGCCTTGCAGTACTCTCCAGGCACGTGTGCCCACATCTTCATAGTATGTGCCATGCTGCATAATATGATCCTGTGGAAAAAGCTGCAGCAGGGACATAATGATGAAGTCCCTCACAGCCCACCACAATTGCCAATGGCACCACAGGCACAGAGGGATTCAGACCATGAACACCCTGTACCAGCCCCAGTAGGCAGACAGAGGTGTGCCCAATATGCCCATGCCCTTGGCAAAGAGGGAACATATAGCACATACACTGACAGTGTAAGCCCCTATGGACTGACACACTTCTCCACCTGCACACACAGTAAAATGGATGGCACACACACATGACCACTGTAATTTGTCATGTATAGGTGGTCTACACAGCCCTCAACTATTGCACACACAACAGCTATTGGTACAAGGTAAGTCAACACCCGAACAGTAAATTAAGCTAACAGCATGTGTTGATACTGTATGTATAGGTTCCTAGGTACAACGGTAGGTACATGCCTAATTGTCAGAGGCCATTCATAAGCCTAGCCAAAATGTGTCTGCTGTCACCACCCCATTGATTAACTAGCTGTCCCTCTGTGGAGCAGAGCCAATTGCGGGATCCCTGGTGTGTAACCACTGTTCCCCACCCACTCTGCAAGGATTCCCTGGTGTGTTAATGAGGGGCTCCATATAATGTAATCAGGGATGTAGTTCCAAAGCATGGGGAGTACCCATGACAGGTATCTGTCACCCCAGCATTCTCCAGTTATGGTTGTGGCAAGGTGTAGCACATTATAGTGTGTGTCTCACTGTGACATGGACTCCCATAGTTGGAGCACATTCGTTAGGCATCACTTGGACATACCATTAATAGGTATCATCCATATGTAAACTAACTGAGTTACACATATGTTTGCAGTATGGAGGAACAGCCGTAGTACAGTCCACATACTAAACACCATAACACTTGTACATATCCCAGATGCCCCAGTGGTAAAGCCACTGACTGTCTCATGCATGTTCCCTGTTCCACGACCTGCAAGGGCTGTTATGTAATTCCGATGTTCCAAATAATGGATGTTGAATGCAGGTCATTAGAGCAAGTTTAAGCACATGTTCATGGGTTTTTGTGCCGGCAAGTGCCGGTAAACATTGTTTAAACATGACTACACAGATATGCACAAAACAGGTCTAACCTTTGTTGAATATCGCACAGATCACGGGCAAAGCTGCCCAGAACCGCCAGAATGTGCGTTATTCACCCTTGTACTAATAGTGCCTGCTCTGAGAGGTAAAACGACCACTGTCAGGAGTAGAACATGCAACCATGTACACAATCACCTACCACTAAGCTACCTGAGAAGTACCAATGGCAGGTGTGTATTGTGACAGGTTAAAACACAAAAAAGCAGAGTTTGGGAAATAGTATACACTGCCATGTACCCAATGAAAGGTGTGTGTTCTCTCTCTCTCTCTCTCTATATATATATATATATATATATATATATATATATATATATATATATAAAAATAAAATATAGAGATAAAGGGTGATAGAGAGATATATGTTGATATATACGGATATACATATATATGCAAATATATAGATAGGTTAACAACATGTACACAACCATGGAGGTACATATAAATAGGATACTACCAAATACCGAATGCTTTACATACCGACACGCATAATCACAAGGCTTAAAGACCGAAAGACCACAGTACCGGAACACTAGAACTGCGAGTACTATTATCATGATGTTAACGGACATTTAGTTAGTGCTTCTGATGCTGCGATCCAGGTAGATACTGCGTTTAAGTGTGTTTCTGATTTCCGTAGTGTGTGTAAGTGTGTGTTCTGAGTGTGGTGTGTGTTTCCAGGGGACTGTAATGTGTGTGTATGGGTTTGCTTTGTGTGTCTGTTTGTGCTATCTCGGAGGTAGATTATTACAGTAGGTGTGGTGTGGGGAGTGCAGCCACTCACATGGGGTGTGTATGGGGGCATGGCCACTTGGCCATGCATAGTGTAGGATGATTTGTTTGGATGTGATGGGTAGCAGTGTTTCTGTGTGCGTGTGTGTGTGTTCTGTGTTTGCGTTAGTTCTGTGAGTTTGACTGTCATGAGTTTGAGTGTTCGGTATTGTGGGGTTTGGCAGTCTGGGAATGGTAATGTGGTTGTTGGAAGTGTGTGCATTCCTGAATCCATGGGTATGCCATATACAGTGGTTGAAGTCTTCAAATATGTGCACAATATGGACCAATGCAATCACACATCTGCCATGACCGAACGTTATGAACAAAGGATATGGAGAGTATATATATATATATATATATATATATATATATATATATATATATATATATATATATATATATATACACTATTACAAATATGTGCTATGGACATGAGCTAAAGATAGGGTTACCATCTGTCCCACCTTTCGAGGGGCAGTCCCTCTATGTGCGGTAGTGTCCTGACCAAAATGAGTACAAATACTAATGTCCTACAATCTCGAGATGTATTGCATGTTCCATATTTAATGTAATTGTTGCATAAAATAGTCATCTGTATCTAAAATACCTACATGTAACAAGAAACAGGATACCAAGTAAACCGCTACAAGAATATAAGCTTTTATATAGGCATATATGTAAAGTTCTATACTTTGTACTTACTGTGGGTATGTGTCAGCCTCTAAAATCTGACGTGTGTCCTGCAAATGTCCCACTATGGCCATTTGAAAAGGTGGAAACCCTAGCCAAAGAGGTTCAGTCACCAACACAACTCCAATAAGTGCAAATATCTGTGACAGAAATACACGAGACAGCTTTCATGTAGCAACATGTAGTTAATAACAGCCTGCATTTAAATTGGAACCTGTGTTCTGAGAGACAGCCTTACAAGACTATCTGCAAATATACAGAGCTGAGTATATTTTTCTTTATTATAGAGTTTAATTGTTGCTTAGATATCTGTTGTCTCACTGTTCTGAGTGACTGATCTGCAAATATACAGAGCTGAGCATATATTTTTTTTTTGGTTTTATAATTTATACTGTTAGTGGTTGCTCAGATCTCTGCTGAAACTGTCTTCCCCACCCCCATTTTCTGCCCTGTCTTCAGCTGATATAACTGGTTTTTATAGCTTGTGTGTTACCTAACTCAAGGTTCCCTTAATTTGACCTGTTAATAACAGCCTGCATTTAAATTGGAACCTGTGTTCTGAGAGACAGCCTTACAAGACTATCTGCAAATATACAGAGCTGAGTATATTTTTCTTTATTATAGAGTTTAATTGTTGCTTAGATATCTGTTGTCTCACTGTTCTGAATGACTGATCTGCAAATATACAGAGCTGAGTATATATTTTTTTGGTTTTATAATTTATACTGTTAGTGGTTGCTCAGATCTCTGCTGAACCTGTCTTCCCCACCCCCATTTTCTGCCTTGTCTTCAGCTGATATAATTGTTTTTTATAGCTTGTGTGTTACCTAACTCAAGGTTCCCTTAATTTGACCTGTTAATAACAGCCTGCATTTAAATTGGAACCTGTGTTCTGAGAGACAGCCTTACAAGACTATCTGCAAACATACAGAGCTGAGTATATTTTTCTTTATTATAGAGTTTAATTGTTGCTTAGATATCTGTTGTCTCACTGTTCTGAGTGACTGATCTGCAAATATACAGAGCTGAGTATATATATTTTTTGGTTTTATAATTTATACTGTTAGTGGTTGCTCAGATCTCTGCTGAACCTGGCTTCCCCACCCCCATGTTCTGCCTTGTCTTCAGCTGACATAACTGTTTTTTATAGCTTGTGTGTTACCTAACTCAAGGTTCCCTTAATTTGACCTGTTAATAACAGCCTGCATTTAAATTGGAACCTGTGTTCTGAGAGACAGCCTTACAAGTCTATCTGCAAATATACAGAGCTGAGTATATTTTTCTTTATTATAGAGTTTAATTGTTGCTTAGATATCTGTTGTCTCACTGTTCTGAGTGACTGATCTGCAAATACACAGAGCTGAGTATATATATATATATATATATATATATATATATATATATATATATATATTTGTTTTATAATTTATACTGTTAGTGGTTGCTCAGATCTCTGCTGAAACTGTCTTCTCCACCCACCCTCTCTGTTTTTGGTTTGTAGTTTTAATTTAGTGGCTTTTGCAGTGCCCGCCCCACTGTAGATTTGATCTAGGACACTTCCCCAGTCCCATCTCTTTACCTCAGTCTACCTAATAAACCCTTTCTGCACTTGCTTTTAGTCCTTTTTAATTTCATTGCATTTTTCAAACTGTGTGTGGTCTAATATTGCTACATACTCAAGTGTGCTAGCTTGCACTGCATGTGAATTGTTTTTACTACTGTTTTTGCTACTTTTCTGTAAAAAAAAAACAAAAAAAAAACTGTAAGCCTGTTTCTTACCTTTCCTGTAACTAGTGTTCCAGATACAGATTGCTGTATCCAGGACTGTTTATAAGCTTCTGAGCCCCCCAAGCCTTTCTGTGTTGGAGGGAAGCCTTCTAGCTTATCAGTGGGAGTGGTAAGCATTAGGTAACCTGTCTACCACAAAAGGAGTGGTTCTGGCCCAGAATTTGTAGTTACTGGCCGTTTGGGCAATCTTCCATCTCTCTCAACTTTCTGATTTGAAAGCTTGCATTTGCACTTGTTTCTGTCCTGTAACTCGTCTAGTGCAGATACAGATTCTTAGTTTTAGCACTTAAATTTGCTTATTCATGCTCAGCACTTGTTCAGAACTTGTAAGCACTAAATAAGCTACTAATTACTATAGCACTCAATCTTCCTCATTACCTAGAGGAAAACAGTTTTTGTACTTACTTTTCTCACTGGCACTGAGAAAAAACAGCTCTTGTACTCACTTTCCTCACTTATCGAGAGGAAAATAGTATTTTATTCAGGCATGTCCAAGGGTCAGCTCCCAGTGTTCTCCCCTGTCTATCTGATGAATCTGGGCATCTTGAGTCAATGTAGAAATTGCCTTATGTACACAGACAACCCTCTCCTCCTACCACCCAACACTACATCCTGTGAGAGATGCATTTATCTAGCCAAACTGGAGGTAAAGCTCTCTCCAACCAAGACTGAGCCTGACAGTCATGAGGAGAAGGTAAACATTTGCACCACTCCACACTCATCACATAGTCTCATTATGTCTACACCACCAAAATCCACACATAGAAA
The DNA here is from genome assembly GCF_019279795.1 of Protopterus annectens. Classification (NCBI taxonomy): domain Eukaryota; kingdom Metazoa; phylum Chordata; order Ceratodontiformes; family Protopteridae; genus Protopterus; species Protopterus annectens. The sequence goes on along the minus strand of NC_056739.1, from coordinate 1,432,874,528 downwards.
CTCAAAAACATTCATGGAGGCTCTCAATAATAAATTGCCTAAGCAACAGAGACCTCCAAAGCAGAAACACAAGCAACCTCCATGCCCCAACACAGCCCAAATGACACATAACCCACAGACTCAGTGTGCCACTCAAACACAGCCAAGAAGGCAAAACAACATACCCAACACACTAGTCATAGGTGACTCTATAGTCAGGCGCACTGATGTCCCACTCACCAGGCTAAACAAGGAGAAGGTTTCTGTCAGCTGACTGTCGGGTGCCAGGATCCACCACATAACCCACGCACTCAGGTCACTCCACAACAAGTACAAATATGACTCTGTCATTGTCCATGTTGGTGTGAATGACCTGAGATGTACCTCCCTGGACTACATGAAGAGAGACATGGAAGAGCTCTCCGATCTTGTAGCCCAGGCAGGTACGACCCTAGCCCTGAGTAGCATTCTGCCATCGCCCAGAATGATACCGCAGTACAAGGACAAAATGACTGACTTCAACAATTGGCTAAGCTTCTGGTGTCATTCTAAGGGGATCCAGTATCTGTCTGCTTGGGATGACATGGTTGACAGACCACGATGCTTTGCACCTGTCACCCCTGGGATTCCGGATACTGGCTAAGGCTCTTGCTGCTCCTATAGTGCCTTTTTTAGACAGGGTTTAAGTAACAAATTCACCACCATATCAAGAACAGCCAAGCAAAAACTGAGGGTAATGCTACTCAATGCTAGAAGTCTAAATTTCAAAATGCACTCACTCGAGGCACTCCTTAAAATGGAGAACACCGATATTTGTGAGTGACTGAGACTTGGTTCAAGGATCCAGAGAGCACCCCTGCACTACCAGGCTATAACTCATACCACACTTTTCGGCCATGTAACCTGGACCGAAACACCAAAGGTGGGGGTGTGTCCATATTCATTAAGGATATCCACACCTCCAGGATAGTTGCTCAGCATAATGCATCCGAGGTTATCCAAGTGCAACTAACTCTTGGCAAAACTGCAATCCAAATTGTAGCTTGCTACAGATCCCCCACCATGCCCCAGGATTCCCACTCCTCTTTTCTTGATGTACTGGAAAATATTAGGGTTCAACCAAACACGCTAATAATGGGTGACTTCAACTACCCCATCATTAACTGGGAAAACTACTCATGTACCAACTCCTTAGCGCAACGCTTTCTGGAATTCATAAACTTCAATGCCCTAGATCAACTTATCCAAACCCCCACCAGGGGGAACAATATCCTAGACCTAGTCATTACCAACATGAGTGACCGGTGTCACCTCCTCGTTGGTCCGATCTGACCATAAGCTAATCACCCTTGATATCCACATCCCACCCCCACCCCCCATTAAGGAAACCACAGTAAAACATTTCTCCAAAGCCAACTTCATACTTCTTAAGACAGAAGCAATGAACTTCATGACACCCATGCAGATGGACAATACAGTTACAACTGCTGAATCCTACACAAATGCACTCTATAAGCACTTACATGAGGGCATGGATCGTGCTATCCCAAACAGAACCAAGACGCTATCCTCCAAAAAAAGTAAGCCAATCTGGTGGTCCCCTGCCATAAACAAACTGTAGAACAGAAGGAAGAAACTGTTGCAAAAGAGAGTAAAATCCCATGAGTTCAGGAGCTCCCTGGTCAGCCTCAGTAAGAAGCTGAGATCCCTTTTAAGATCCTCCAAAGCTAGCTATGAAAATAAAATTGCCACTAATTCCAAAGACAACCACAAAGCATTCTATAGCTATGTAAGAATCTCAATGGCAACATCCAGATCTGCTCTGAGTTACAGCACAAAGGCACGGACATTTCAGACCCAACTGATATTGCCAACATCCTGGCAGATAGGTTCAGTGCTAACTTTACCCCCCCTCACCCCCTAAAGGGCCCATATCTATACAGGAAGAATGCAGAGTCCCTGTAATCACAACTACGCAGGTGAAAGCTGCACTCTCTAAAGCCAAAAACACAGCATCCATGGGACTGGACAACATCCCAGACTGCATTTTACACGAACTTCAAAATGAACTGGCTCCCCACTTAAGCACCATGTTCAATAATAGCCTCGCATCAGGCTTTGTGCCCACCGAATGGTGCACAGCAACAGTTAACCCACTCCACAAAGGGGGAGCCACCATTGATCCTGGGAACTATAGACCTATTAGCCTGACGAGCCTGGTTTGCAAGGCCATGGAACATATCATCATGGAACTCATAAACAAAGACATTAGTAACCTCCAAACTCTGGATCCCACCCAGTTCGGGTTTGTGAAAGTCAGATCATGCCTCCTGAACCTGATCAACTTCTTTGAGGCAGTCACCAAAGCCGTAGATGAGGGTAAAGGGGTTCACACAGCCTATCTTGACCTCGCCAAGGCTTTCGACACCATCCCCCATTCTGGAATTATAGCTAAACTCAATAAACTAGGCATAAATCCCTACATCACAAGATTAGTTGCCAACTGGCTTACTGACAGAACCCACACTGTAAGAGTTGCAGACTCCAAATCTGACCTAATAGCAGTGACAAGTGGAGTACCACAGGGTTCCATCCTGGGAATGCTCCTGTTTGGTATCTACTTCTCTGAAGTACAGGACAACACAAAAGGCCTCTGGCTAACAAAGTTCACAGATGACTGCAAACTAGGAGCCATAGTCAAGTCCCCAAATGATGTGAACATCCTACAAAAGGGCCTCTCTGAGACAGATGCCTGGTGTCAGAGCCATGGCCTCAAGCTCAATGCCAAAAAGTACAGTGTCATCCCCTTTGGTAAAAACTCTGCACCCATGAACCACCACATAGGCAGCAATCTACTTAACACCGAATGCATGATACGAGACCTTGGGACCCAGGTGGACAGTAGTCTCTCCTTTGATAGTCACATTGCCACAGTAGTCAGGAAGTCCTTCTACGTGGCACACCTCATCATAAAAGGGTTCTCATCCAGGAAAAAAAGAGGTCATCATTCCCCTCTGCTCGACACTCATTAGACCCATTATAGAGTACAACGCACCTTTTGGAATGTACCTCACAAGACATCTGCAGCAGCTGGAAAGGCCACAGAAGTACCTCACAAAGAGGATTACTGGACTCAAACAAATGCCCTACACTGACCGCCTCAAAAAACTCCAGCGTTACTCCGTAGCATATCGCCTACTCTGAGGTGATCTCTGCCTAACATATAAAGCTATGTCAAACCCAGAGCTGTTGGACATGCTACACCTAAAGAAATCCCAATCCCTCCAAGCTGCACACTCTAGGGACCTAAGCTTGTCACCACAATAAACAGGACATGCTGGAGGGATAGATTCCTATCCCAGAGACTTCCCATACTCTGGAACAGGCTACCCATCTATGTCAAGCAAAGTTCTTCATTAGCACTCTTCAAGAAAAATCTTGATGAGTGGATGGGGAATAGGAAGTACACCCCGGTGATCACTTCTGTGTCTCTGCTTGACAGTGGCACAGGAAAATAACTTTCTTGGGTGGTGTAAGCCAGGGAACCTTGTTGGCTAGGCTTACGTAGGCCCTTGGGCCGTTAGCCTAGTACTTACCTATGAACCTATGAACCTATGAACATTAAATTACATACCAATGTATTTCCAAAGGGATTGAAGGACCAACATCACCTGCATGCTATACAGGAACCAATTAACAATGACTTAATGAATAAGCCTGCAATAACCATAGTATTAGTCTACTAAATGATAGGTCTTCAATTAGGGAAGGAAACCTCACACACATACGGAATATGTATAAATGCAGTTCCTACACACCTTCATCTGCTATGTACACCCACCTACAGCTCCCCAACTCCCGAAAAAATTGCAATACAGACTGTAATAACATCACAAACATCCACTCACTCTATGACATCTGCAGAAGCCTTAACATACCTTGTGAGAGACACACTATAATGGCCCTATGTGAAATAATTGCTGTTGTACAATGGAACAGACGCTGATGTTACAGGGTTTGGTTACAATAATCCCGTATCAGACGGCTGATATAACAGCTACACTCACATGTAGAACTACATCTTCTAGCCGTTACACACAATCCACGGGGGCCATGAAGTTAAAATATCTCTGTGTGTCTCCATATAGCTGCTGCAATTCATCACAAACAACACATCCAGGCTGTCATCCTCAAAGGTAGGGCAAAGGGACAACGCCGAAGCAGAGTATTCAATTATACCCCACTGTTGCCATGTAATTGGCTAATGGAGTAGTTGCACAGCTGATGTGCATGTAATCATCTACTCTGGAACACCAATTGGTGGCAAGATACCACATGTTACTGGTATCTATTTATAAAAGGATGGCTTGTCATACATTCAAACCGTATGTACATATGAGAAAAATGTTAAAACAGAAAAGGAATAGGACTTATATTATTGTCAACTCGGGATAATAATAAGGTATGTAGAACACTCAGTATGTTAGTGTATGTAGTACCTGTTCTGTATTAATTAAAGTGTACGCAATGCATATAGTGGGAAAAGGTATTATGTAGTGATTTATTGTTGAGCATAGTAATGCTCATAGAAATTGTGTATACTGCTGTGGGCCACAAGTTAAACACCTCATACACCACATGGGATGCTACATAAGGACTTTAAACACAACAATTCCACTCCAGCCACTGTCAGTGGCAGGGTTTGTCCAACAAGTACGTGCCATAACAGGGGATAGTATATGTTGATATACTGTAACAGTAGGCATATGTATGGGCGTATAACTGAGACTAACATGTCTAAGGTGGTCCTGCTGTGCAATTATGATTTGCATTGTGGGGTATTGTTGCAAAAATGTGAAATGTATAGTATTGTAGGTAGATATGTCTAACATTTTACAAAGCATTACTGTTATATTATGCAAACATCAGGTATGTCTATTGGCATGTACAATACACAATAACAGGATACATATGACTTGTAGTCACCAGACAGTGTATCAGCATGATAGTTAATCAAAATGGAACAGCTAGTCAATTATCCATGCACAAAGGACATGTAATAGCTTCATAGGCTCATAGTTAGGTACTTTGCTGTCTGGCCAAATCCATTTGTAAGCCTAACTACAGTGTTTTCACTTGCGGCACCTCCATAGTTTAGTGTCCTGTGCCTGTGAACAGCAGAGCCATTTGTTTCCTGTGCCTCTGTACAGCAGAGCCACTGCAGTGATCCCTGGTGTACATGTCTGTCTCCCATCCACCCATAGAGGTATCTCTTGAAGAGTGCTAGTGAGGGTCCCTGCCTGATATACATAGGAATCATGTTCCAGAGCATGGTGAGTGTCTGGGTCAGGAATGTATCCCTCCAGCACGTCCTAGTCATCGTTGCATTTAGGTACATATCCCAGGGCATGTGGCTCTCAGTGGCTTTTGCTTATGTGGAGCATATCCATCAATATTGTTTTGGATATGGGCCTTGTATGTTCAGCAGAGATTACCTCTGAGTGTGTGGTATGCAAATGAGTACAATTGGGGTTTCTGTAGTTGGGCTGCATACGTCATCCTTCGGAGGTCAGTAATCCTCTTGGTGTGGTAATGTTGTGGTATTTAAAGCTATTGCTGTTGTCTCGTAAGGTACATCCCAAATGGGGTGTTGTACCCTTTAATGTGTTTCATAAGTCATGAGTAGAGAGGCACAATGGCTGCCTTTGTTCTGGCTACAAACCCATTAGAGATTAGGGTGACCACGTAGAAGGATATCCACACCACCTTGGCAATATGGTTATCAAAGGAGTGGGTGCTATCTACTTGGGTTCTAAGATCCCTTATTATGTCTTATGTATGTAGGGGACTACCACCTATGTGATAGTCCGCGGGTGATTGGTGTAATCCAAAGGGGATGTCTATGCACCTTGTGGCATGCAGCTTGAGGCCATGTTATTGACACCAGGTATCTGTCCCAGTGACACCCTTATGGAGGGTGTCTGTATCAGCTGGTTAATCACTCATGGTCCCTAGTTTGCAGTCATCTGCCAACCTATTCATGGTAAGTCCTTCTGTGCTAGCCTGTACCTCAGAGAAGCATATACCAAACATGAGGGTCCCTATTACCGAGGACTGGGGGACACCAATTGTAACTGATTTACAGTAGGAACTAGGGTATGCTACCCTCACTGTGTGGGTTCTGTCCATGAGCCACTTTACATAACATCTCGTGATGTAGGGGTTGATGTGCAGGTGGATGTGTATGTTGACAATACCAGAATGGGAAATGGTGTTGAAAACCTTTGAGAGGTCAAAATAGGCTGTGTGGACCTCCTTACCCTCATCTACTGCCTTGGTAACTGTCTCAAAGGACTCCACCACATTTAGGAGGCATGGTCTGCCCCTAACAAATCCAAACTGGGTGGGATCAAAGGTTTGTAGGCCATGAATGTCTCTGTGAATGAGATCCATGATGATGTGCTCCATAGTCTTGCAGAACAGTCTAGTCAGGCATATAGGGCAATAGTTCCCCTGGTCCATTGTGGCGCCACCTGTGTGGAGTGTGATAACTGTTGCTGTGTGTCATTCAGAGGCCACAATGTCTGATGCAAGGCTATTAGTGAATATGGTGCCCATGTGGGGAGCCATTTTGTTCTGAAGTTCATGGAAATCGCTGCCTGGGATGTTGTACGGTTACATGGATTCTGTGTTCCTGGCTTTAGAGAGTGCAGCTTTGAACTGCATAGTTGTGATCGCAGGGACTCTGCATTGTTTATGTATAGATATGGGCCCTTTAGGGTGTGAGAGGGGTGTAAAGTTAGCACTGAACCTATCTGCCAGGATGTGGCCAATATCAGTCGGTTCTGTGATGTTCGTGCCTAACTGCTGTATGTCAGAGCAGATGTGAGTATCACCATCGAGAGTAGTGACATACCTCTAAAGCACTTTGTGGTAGTCCTTGGAATTAGTCACAGTAATGTTTACGTAGATAGCTTTGGTAGATGTGATAAGGGATCTCAGATTCCTACTGAGGCTGACCAGGGAGCTCCTCCACTCATGGGATTGTACTCTACTTTGCAACAGTCTCCTCCTTCTGTTGTACATTATGTCCATGGCAGTGGACCACCAGAGTGGCGTCTGTTTTCTGGTAGGTGCCATCATGGCTCTGTTTGGGATAGCATGATCCATGCAGTCGTGTAAGTGCTAATTAAGTGCAGTTGTGTATGATTCAGCGGTTGTAACTGTATTGCCCATCTGCATGGGTGTCATGACGTTTACTACTGCTGTCATAAGAAGCCTGAAGTTGGCTTTGCAGAAATATTGTACTGTGTTTTCCATAAAGGGTGTGGTGCTGGGATGTGGATAACAAGGGTGATTAGTGGACGTTTGGATCTGACCAATGAGGAGATAACCCCAGGTGTGGAACACCAGTCACACATGTTGGTAATGACCAGGTCTAGGATATTGTTGGCCCTGGTGGTGGTGTGGATAGGTTGATCCAGGCAACTGGAGGTTATAAATCCCAGAAAGAATTGGCCTAATGTGTTGGTACATGAGTAGGTATCCCAGTTAATGGTGAGGTAGTGTCAGTCGCACATCAGTAGTTTCTGTTTGAACCCTACTTTCCAGTACACCAAGAAGTGAGGACCATTAATCATGGGGTATGGTGTGGATTCTGTAGCAAGCTACAATTTGTATAGCAGTCATGGCCAGAGTAAGTTGCACTTGGATTACCTCTGATGCATTGTGCTAAGCAACCAGCCTGGAAGTGTGGATATCCTTGAGAAATATGGGCACACCTCCACCGTGGGTGTTCCGGTCCTGGTTACATGACTGAAAGGTGTGGTATGAATAATAGCCTGGTAGTGCAGGGGTACTCTCAGGAGCCTAGAAGCAGGTCCCAGTCACTGCACAGATATTGATGTGGTCCAATTTAAGGATTGCCTCAGGTGAGTGTGTTTGAGATGAAGATGTCAAGCATTGGGTAGCACTGAGTAGCATTACCCTCAGGTTTTGCTTGCCTGTTCCTGTTATGGTGGTGAATATGTTATTTGAACCGTGCCTAAAACAAGCAATATAGGAGCAGCAAGAGCCATAGCCATTATCCGTAATCCCAGGGCCGACAGGTGCAAGCCACCTGTGCCAAAGTATCGCGTTCTGTCGACCATGTCATTCAAAGCAGACAGATACTGGATACCCCTGGAGTGACACCAGAAACATAGCCAATTGTTGAAGTAAATAATTCAGTCCTTGTACTGCGTTATCAGTCTGGACGAATGTCGAATGCTTCTCAGGGCTACTGCGATTCCTGCCTGGGCTACAAGATCGGAGAGCTATTCCATGTCTCTGTACATGTAGTCCAGGAAGGTACATCTCAGGGCATTCACACTAACATGGAGAATGACACAGTCATATTGTACCTGTTGAGGAGTGACCTGAGTGCATAGGTTATGTTATGGATCCTGTTACCCAACAAGCAGCTGACAGTAACTATCGCCTTGTGTAGCCTGCTGAGTGGGACATCAGTGTGACCGCCTATAGAGTCACCTATGACTAGTGTGTTGCATATGTTATATCACCCTATTGGCTGTGGTTGATGGGCACACTGAGTCTGTGGGCTATAAGTAATTGGTTTTGTGTTGGGTGATGGGGGCTGCCTGCATTTCTGCGTTGGAGTACTCTGTTGCCTAGACAGAGTAGTATTGAGAGGCTCCGCAAATGTTGTAGTCTTACTATGTGTGGCCTGTGGTGGTGGAGATCTAGTGAGACTATGTGATGAGTGTGGTGTGGAGCAAACGTTTAACATCCCCACATGATTGTCAGGTTCAGTCTGGGTTGGAGAGAGCTTTACCTCCAGCGTGGCTAGATATGTGCATCTCCCACAGGTTGTAGTGTTGTATGCTAGGAGGGGAGTATTGACTGTGTACACAAGACAATTTCTATATTGCCTCATGATGCCCATATTCATCATATAGACAGGCGATAACACTGGGAAATGACACTTGGACATGCCTGAATATTTAACTATTTCCCACTAGATAAGTGAGGAAAGTGTGTACAAGAACTGTTTTACTCTAAGCAAGTGGGAAATGTAAGTACAAACAATGTTTACCTGTAGGTAATGAGGAGGTGTGAGTGCTACAGTAATTAGTAGCTCATGAAGTGCTTACATGTTCTGAGCAAGTGCTGAGCATGAATAAGCAATACAGATAGGGTGTCGGATAACATAAACCCACTGCCCCCCCAACAGGTACATAATCACATATCCATGAACACTACAGAGCCCCTGTAACTATAACTATGATAGTACAAGGTGCACTCAGGCTGCATGGGACCTGTCCACATCCCTGGTTGTATCATACACATATGGCAAAACAGTTTGCTCTACACATACACATCATGTAAAACATAGCTTTATGTCAGTCTGTGAAAACACTGAATGGTACATACCAACAGTTATCCCAACCCACAAAGTGGAGACACCACTCATAATGGGAGGCACTGCACTACTACCCTGCTGAATCTGGTCTGAAAGTCCATGAACCTTAATAAATGCATATGTTGCTAGCAGTACAGATGTAGATGACAGTACAGATGATTTCAGACTGCATATCATACCTGTGACAGGTCATAGGACATCATCACCCATACTGTGTTCCACCTACACTCAGTATACCAGATGTACCTTTGTATGTCACAGAAATGTTCTGCCAGTGGACTGTTGACAGAACCAACACTACAAAAGGTGTCTGAGTAATATGTGCATATCACACCAGTGGCAGCTACAGTAAAACAGGGTTAATTCATTGTACTCCCCCTCATTGTAGCCCATACCACACAGACAAATGGAAGGCATCTGCCTATGTAAGTATGTGAATGGCTATGACCTAGGAGCAATAGCTGACTCAGTGTTGTGGGCAACCTACAGAATGGGCTTTGTGGGTGAGGTGTGTGACATATGTGCACAATCTGAAAGCTGCATATTGCATTGTCACTGCTAGGTTAATAACGCTGTACCCATGAACTACTACCTAGGCAGCGGTCAACATAATGGACACTGTGTGTAAGGGGTGGTGCTGTGCAGTTTACCTCCCTGAGCTAGTGACATCACCAAGTCTATTAGGTAGTCATAAGAGGCAACCCTAGTCATGACAGGGTGCCATCCATAAACATGGACATCATTGTACAGCCATACTCATCACTCAAGTGACCAATATCGAATCACATATCACCTTTAAGGGGTATTGCCCATGTTTGGATGGGTGACACCAGCCTTCACAATCCTCATCTCCACTATTTAGCATGATGCCTACCCTGCATAAAGACATGTCCAACACTGTGATGTTGGACATGCTACACGTACATATCCTGATCTGAAATACATACGTCATGGACATCCACCTTCCTAGTAGGAATGCTGAACAGATCCTTGTGCCATACACTTTACATATTCCTGCCATACTATGCAAACCTGTCCAGCAAAGCTGCACATTTCATCTCTGTCAGACATAGTGTGATGACCACATGGTAGATGTATCATTAACCGTCTGGATCAGTTATGGGGCACAGCTTCATCTGGTGCCAGAAACATGGCTGTCGGCTACAGCTAGGTAACCTTACATCCTACTCTCATACATGGCCCGGGGCATACAGACTAGTACATGACCTTGGCCGTACATTCTATAGTTGATAACCATCCAAGCAAATAGCATCCGGCTAGCCAGTGCCCCATGTGTATCACATGTGCAACACAGACGATACGTGGCAGGATGTTAAACTGCTGTACAGTGCCATGTAGATGTATATGGCAAAATACATGCATGTAAAGGCTTCCGTGTGCATGTCTGCATTGTCACAGGTCATGTCCGTTAAGGCAGTGTATGTGTTGATATGTGACATATACATAGCATCAAGGTTGACAACATTAATGTGGACACATCCAGGCATGTGCTGATAGGTAAGAACGCCAGTACAGGCAAACAGACATGCCCACATCAAGACAGAATCCACATGGAGTATGAGCAATGTAATCAGGTGACACACATATATGGTGATAGTATCCAATCCCCATTGGGTGTCACATGTGTGTGACACAAACATGTCAGTGATGTCAGTGTTATGAAGATTTGCAAAGATAACTGTTCATATGTAATAAATGTGATACACATGTATGTGCAAGCAAGGCTCCCAGCATATACCCACTTGGAGGATGAGGCCCTTATACCTTACCTCCAAGACAACTATGATGTCTTGTTTAGCCATGTGTCACAGCATGCACAGCAGCATGATGACCTGTGGCAGGAACTTTTCAGGAGGGTTAATGATGTGGGTGGCCATAATCACACATACCAGCAGGTGCGCTGACACTGCATGGACCCGATCAGATGTGCGAAACAGTGTGTGAATGCAATCACCAGGGAACAAGGTGCAACAGGTGGTGGGCCACCAAACCAGCCCCCAATCACATATACCTAGGAGCTACTGGCCAACCTGGGGACACCATCAGAACAGCATCCACAAACCTTAGCTGCCATCATGGATGTGGGTATCTCTCAACCACCAATCCTGGAGTTGCCTGGTAAGTTACTACTGCACATATAACTATTACATCCCATATAGTTGCATGTGTCACTGTACAATATGTAATGTAACATCATAAGTAAGGCATGTATACACACATGCCACATACTATAGTATGCTAATCTATGTATGCACACATGTGCATACTCCATAGTATATCCTATTGTACTGGCGAATGTGTTAACATGCACATTGCACCCTGTAGCTGGCATACAGGCATGGATATTGATCATATTGCTGTGTCACTCCTATATAGGTACCTCTGTCATTCCACAGAGACAGCAGGCCATTGCAGGTGAGACAGTTATAAGTATCAGGCATGTTAATGCACATATCTATTCGCCATGTGGCCAGTTAACACATGTACACATAATGTATGATCCTGTCACAATATACAGGTCGCATCTTTAATCCATCACACTGGCTACCCATGTGCAATACGTACAAGCTAAGTGAAACACTGACATGAAACCTCAGAAACTGTCATTGCTAGATGTGTACACAGCTGTACATACAACGGTGGAGGTGTTGTTCAATGTAGGTATATGTACTATACATCAGAACTACACATGTGGGGTACACAAACAGTACTACACAGTGAGCTGGAGTATGGGCAGCTCACAGGATTCACCATTGTGGATTATGCCTTTGCAATGAGTGCACACCTTGTGGTGTGCCATCTGACATGTCCGTGACATGTAGTGGTCTGGCTGCAACATTGTCTCACTATCCCATAAAACATACCCCACATACCAAGCATAAAACCCTTTGTCTGCATAATCCTGTGGACAGTGGAGTATCTGACATCTATGGATGTATGTCATATAGGACAACACAGACATGTGAGATAGATGGCCATCACAACTGTTTGGCCAACACATGTTCACACATGGCCATGGAGGATGGCCAGAGACATGTAGCAACACACAGTAGATGTGATGTGTTTGTGTGTACACCCTGTTGTCCATTGGCTACACATGGCCCAACTATAGCCTTTGCTGAATGGTTATATTGCATATGTGGAACACTGGACATCCTACAAGCCTGTGCACAGCTTGTGGAGGCGTAACTTCATTCAACCACATAAGATGTGTTGAACATCATGACTGTGTCACAGCATGACAGTAGTCACCTGTACAGCATCCACATACATACAAAGACAACCACATCAGGCCACAGATACAATACATTTCCCTTGCTGCAGTTGGACATCACTGTCAGCTGTGCACCTCGTGTGTGTGTGGTACACAAATGTCATGTGGGACATGGTGTATTGACAAGTCTGCCATGTGTGGACATGGTTGCCAGGCAGCTAAAATATGTTTTCAGATGTGCAGGGGTGTCATCCGTATGTCCTTTGGTGACCTGTGTCACACATTACACATCATGGTTTACTGTGTATACACCTCAGTGATGTGGGTCACAATCCACAGTATATATGTATTGTGTATGCACACAGTCATGGTTATGCACAGTGTGTGTAATCCACACTGTATAGCAATAGAGATGCCTCATGATTCCATGCAATGGCACTGTGTCTGTACTTCACACTGTATAGCTATATAGACGCCTCATAACACCCTTCAATGGTCATGCACATCTGCTAAAAGTGTATTTTATCTGTAGGGCGGACAGACAACACTGCAATGTGACACCATTACACCACTGTACATGTGACAGGTCACCATTGTGTCAAACATGTATGCATGTAAATGCACACATCAGCAGATTACATGTCATACTACATGTTAATATCAAAGTCATATGCCACACATCAGCCATGTGTACTGTTAACCTGTGCTGGTCCACATGGTGTAACACAGGGATGCATGCTTACTACCATGATTGCGTGAAATGCATGGCTTCTGCTATGACACATGCTTGCTGTTCTGTGCAATCCAGGGATGTATGATAACTACCACTATTATTGTCTGAGCTGCATTCCGTCTGCTGTATCACATGCATGTTGCATGCTTTCTGTCAAATCACATGCATGGTGTGTGTGTGTGTGTGTGTGTGTGTGTGTGTGTGTGTGTGTGTGTGTGTGTGTGTGTGTGTGTGTGTCTGTATTGTAATGTAGATCTTTGTTTGCCTTCACAGGTGATGTAGGTGTGTTACCCTCCTGCGGTCCATCTGATATTAGTGTCCCCACAGACTCTAGCAGTGATGATGAACATATGCTTGAGGCACAGGCAGGGTTGTCAGGGGTTGAAACTGTGCCATTTGCTGCCATTCCACCTATATCCCCCTCATCCCAGCACACAGATCTCATGCCAACACATACCTCATCACCAGTGGCCATAGAGGAAGGACAGTTAGCGTGTGATAGATTGGAACAGGAACGTGTGGTGGCTATGGAAGGTGTGTATTCACACCATGGTGTCTGACAAATGACTGGAGATAGGCCACACAGGCATGTGGCCAGTGCTGCTCGGAGGAGGACCTCTGGCTGACATGCCTCTGCAGGAAAGAGCGCAGCAGCTGGTGTCACCAGACACATGTTTCAGACTGTAATGGCTGCACAGGCATGTGCTGAATGGTAGAACAGAGAAGGGCAGAGGCTTCAAAGGGCTGCTATCCGTTCTTTAAAGAACAACATCCAGACATTAGCAAATGCTCAACAGCAGATTGCTGATGTTTTGGACAGACGATTGTGTGACATGATTGGAATCCTTGACCGTGGCATGACAATCCGCGAGCATGAGCTGTCTGTGCTGGAACATCTGGTAGAAGTGAGGCATAGGGCATGTGGAAGTAGGCCAGCTACATCACCTGCTGCAGGTCTACGTGAATGAGCTACCTCACATGCCCGCTCCCATAGTGGTGGTAGCAGCAGTACAGCTGGTCCTGTGTTGTCAACACCAGGAGACAGCAGGCCACGTGGATGTGGCCCTGGACAGTCCCAATGTGGACACGGTTCCAGTGGACATGTGTCATTGGACAGTACCCAATCTGCACCTCTGCCTGGTAGTGCCCGTGCAACCCCTGGCAGGCACAGGTCACGTGGCCATGGCCAGACACCGTGATCTGTAAAACCTGGTTTGTACAGTCTGGAGCTGTTAATAATACCCCTGTGTAGGCCAGACACATGGCAGTACTGTGTGCACACATACACGCACACAACAGAAACATATGTAGGGCACCGCAACACTCACATGCATAACAACCACACATGGCCAATTAGATCACAGGCCTTAAGCCACACAGATGATGTCATCCACTGATGCAGCCTAGGCCCATGGCAAACATTATCACCCTGTGCATATGATGATGCCTGTGCCGCATCCCTGTTATCCACACCATCGGTGCAGGGACATGCTCATATGGTCTGATGCACAGTGTGAACAGAATAGGGAGATAAGTGTAGATTACAATTGTTGTGTACTGTTGACATACAGCAGACATACCATGTAGTACAGGTTTAGAATGCATTGTTTTCTGTTCACAGTATGTGTCTTGGTAACAACAGTAACAGCATGTTGGTAATGATTTCCTGCTTCCCTCCTTCAGGTCTAATTGCATGTGCCGTTGAATGCCAGTATTTTCAGTTTCCCATGTGTAAATGTGGACTACTCACAGGCATGTATGACAATACCAGCATGCTATTCGTAGCTTCAACCTCACTGTTAAAAAGGCTGACTTTCCAAATATGTCTACTTATCTACTGATCCAGGAGCATGGGAGCTGTGTACTAAGCTACAGTGGCTAAAGACTTGACATCCATACCAGGTGACATCACAGGTACAGTTACATGGGGCGGGAAGTTTACATAGCGGTCTAGCTGATGACAAGGGTAGAGGCCAGTTGATAGCTTGAGGCCTCACTGTGTAGCAGTAATACACATTCACATTACAGGATGAGAGCACACAACTACACACACACACACACACACACACACACACACACACACACACACACACACACACACACACACACACACACACACACACACAGGCATTGCACACATGTGCTAAGACACACAGTAACATGCCCACACTCACGGGGTCAATGATGCTGTAACACACACACACACACACACACACACACACACACACACACACACACACACACACTTGATAGTGTTGAGGTGAGGACCCCTGCCTATGTGGTAATCACCATTACAGTACTGTGCACCCACATGATGTGACACAGAGAATAAACCTGTACGGGTAGTCAGTAATGCCTAAGATCGACGGCATCAACAGGGTAGTAGATTGCATCACCTGGAGGTGTTAGGGGTCCTATCTGTTCAGTATGGTAACATACATCCTCTCTCCATGGACCAGACAGCCATACATACATACATACATACACACACACACACACACTGTGGAGTCCACAATTGAATGTACCTATGTCATGCACAAACAGATAGCTCACATGTGTGTGATACACACCCCACTCATGCCTATGTCTTGCTTTCTACATTACAGTATGTACAGATCTCTACAACAGTGTACAGGGGTGTGAGTAACAATTGGGATGTATTCCCCACCATATGTGGCATATATGGACCCACAAGCAAACACACATGGCAGTACTGTGAATCAAACACCTGCTATCTTATGATACGCATGACAGACATGCAACAGTATTGCCCGCATTGCAATGTGTACCGACACTACCTTTGGCAATTGTGCTGATATATGCACACAGGATGTCTTAAGTGTTAGAGGTGTCAAGTGATTTACAGTCAGTGACACCCTGACCGCTGTGTAGGTTGTATGTCTTCCCCTTCAGTTAACAGTAACATAGCTTATTGTTTGCACATGTTATGGTAAGACAGCTTGTGACACACCTGTGAGCTGTCTTCAGAAAACATCCATCTACAAAGATGGCCCACCACTTTATGTCCACACATCTGTCCATACCTAATGTACATCTTACCATACTGTCAGTATTTCACCATATACAGTTGGCAGTGATGGGGTTGCATTGCAACTGTATGTTGTAGTAAGACACAGATCACTTGCAAACATCAGCTACTGCACTTGCATGGTAGCTGAATGCACACCACTACATGTACATGTGCGTAGGTCCTACATTCCTGTCATTTTGCCATGTTTGTAGGCATTGCAATTGGTGGACATGTGTGATGACATACATGACACATGGACTGCTGTATGATATGATAGTTGATATGGGTAACCAGTACAGAGGGAATGTTAACTCAGTAAACATTGCTATCACACCTTATGTACTGTTAGCATTCAACAGCCATGGACCTACCTTCCATGTGCATGTGTGTAATTGCTGTAGCCACCTCTCTGCATGAAGGGCAGCAACAGCTATGCTATGTACATATCTGTTGTGTGTGTGTGTGGGGCATGTACATATTCATGGCAGGTACATGTATGTCATATCCAAACATGAGGGTGTTTACTGGTGTACAGCAACAGTCATCTGTTACAGCTGTATATGACCCAGGGCCACTGTTATGTGTACAGCAGACCTGGTTATGAACAGTGGTATCATTGCATTGCATAACACATGATGTAACTGTGTCAGTACATGGGTAGTCTGCACAGTTGCTGTAGAGCTAGGTACAGTCCACTGGTCATGGGTCACATGGTGTTGTACTAATATATGTTCTACCACATGTATGGATGTGTGTTGCTGGTCCAAAGACATGGTGATGTCTGAGGGATACATCCTAGAATGCAGCTTTTGACACTGTGATCTGCACCAGACAAATCTGTGATGCCTTTTGAGGGTGTACTGATCAGCACATGTGAGTGGCCTTCATTCAAGTGGGGACACCACCACCTGGAGCGGTCCGTAACAGTGTTATGGCCCACATGTCTCTATCCAAGGTATATGGTGGTAGTGCTATTGTGCACAGCTGAGCCTTCAGCCAGGTGTTCCTCACTGCACAGATGTCAGTATTCCCCATTGTTGGATCTACAATGGGCAGCTGTGATTACGAATGCTACACATCTAGCACTTTTTAGCATACACATACAATGCAGTTGTCCTCTAGGTGTCAGGGTGTTAACCTGGTCTCAGGACATTCGTCTATGAATAGCACTATATGGGCGAAGCAGCTACTCCTGGCAGGACATCACCACGGGTGGTATTAGTGTGCCAGCTTTAGATTGGTACAGCTAAGGTGACGGACAGCAGCAGACATTGTGTAGAAGACTGGTGTCAGATATATGTAGTGCCGCGTTCCTGCTAACAATGACAACTATCAACACCACTGTGCCCTTCCGTGTTTAGATTCAGAGTGCATACAAAACAGCCCTGTGCTACTAAGTGTGTGAGCATGCCCAGTATGACGTTGTGTAGATGGACACATAGTGCATTCTAAATGGCCGTGTGCTACTAAGTGTGTGAGCATGCCCAGTGACACCTTGTGTCGGCTATGTGCCTCTATGTATGGGCATGGCCATTGTAACCCTGTATAGCAATAGTGGTCATCCAGGCCACAGATGGCCATACCCCACTTCAGGATGGATTCCTACTTTGAACACACTGGTTCACAGGTATGTACATCGTAACTGCCAGTATCCATGTTGATGTCCGCATTCCTAGAAGGTCATATTGACAGTCTTGAAAGGTGTAGTGTCTGTGGCGTGGCTCATATCTATGTAGTATTGTAATAGTGGTCCATAGATAGGCAGTTGTCATGATCACACCACTGGCATGTGTTTGTCTCCGCCTGCCTGGGGACAGTAATATGCTTTTAGACTGCTCACACTCCATACGATCCCTATCACTGTCTTTTCCATTGCTGATGATGTCACCCACCTAGAAGTATGCCTCTGGGAGTACTATGTCCCAGTAATCTCGGTAGCACGTTCTGTAACTGTATAATGCTGTAGTGTGATAAGGTAGTTAGGTCTGTATTCTAATCCCAACTATGCCAAGTGTGTGTGTGTGTCCGTCTGCCTGGGGACAGTCATATGCTTTTAGACTGCTCACACTCCATACAATCCCTATCGGCATCTTTTCCATTGCTGATGATGTCGCCCACCTAGAACTATGCCTCTGGGAGTGCTGTGTCCCAGTAATCTCAGTAGCATGTTCTATAACTGCGTAATGCTGTAGTGTGATAAGGTAGTTATGTCTGTGTTCTAATCCCAGCCATACCAACTGTGTGTGTGTTTCTGTGTGTGTTTCCGTCTGCCTGTGGACAGAATAATGCTTTTAGACTGCTCACACTCCATACAATCCCTATCTGCGTCTTTTCCATTGCTGATGATGTCACCCACCTAGAAGTATGCCTCTGGGAGTGCTGTGTCCCAATAATCTCAGTAATGTGTTCTGTAACTGTGTAATGCTGTAGTGTGATAAGGTAGTTAGGTCTGTGTTCTAATCCCAGCCATGCCAACTGTGTGTGTGAGATTCCGTCTGGTTGGGGACAGAATAATGCTTTTAGACTGCTCACACTCCATACAATCCCTGTCGGCGTCTTTTCCATTGTTGATGATGTCACCCACCTAGAAGTATGCCTCTGGGAGTTCTGTGTCCCAGTAATCTCAGTAGCACATTCTGTAACTGCGTAAAGCTGTAGTGTGATAAAATAGACAGGTAGGTGCTCTATTCCAAGGCATGACAGGTGTATGTGTTTGGCAGTCATATCCTATGTGTTGGTATCTGTGAGTGGATATCTCCAGGATGTGTTGAGGAGCGTGTTTTGTTGTTTTTCTATATAGTGTCCATAAATGTCACAATTGCCCAAGAGACTGGGTTGGCAAGACATACACATACATTCGCAAATAGGTCTGGTGAGTAAATTTCAGCAGCCCTAATCTTACCCTTAATACAGTCTGAACCCGTGTGACCCAACGAAACACACTTGCCTTGATAGTAACACCAGTACATAATGCAGGAGGCGCATGTGGTTTCCTTTTCATTCTTGTATAATGTTTTGGTGTCACATGGTCCGCTGTTGTGATATATATTCTATATCTACGTATGTGTGTATATGTATATGTGTATATATATATATATATATATATATATATATATATATATATATATGTATGTATATATGTGGACATTAGCACACATAAATCTACATGATGGAATACATGTCCTATACTGTTGAATGCCTGTGCTGGATGATCTGTACATGATAACCTCAGACAAACATATATCTGCCATGGCTTAGTGGTAAAGTACATCATCTGTGGTGTGTAGGGTCCTGGGCTCAAGGCGTGTAGAGACCGGTTATTTTGTTGCTGGGAAGAACAAGGGACTTCGAATGCAGTAATAGTAAGACACTTTTAACCAGTTGTGTGCGGATCTGCGTGACAGTAAGCAGTGGTTATTATTTTGGAGGCTCAGTATGGGTCATGTAACTATGCATTAGAAGACAATATTATGCAAACAAGGTGGAAAATAGTGAATCCCATTTATCCCCAGGGTGTGATGCAGATCCCAAGAGTGTATGTGTATAGATAGCCAGTTGCATGACTCGAATATAGGTGAAAGCATGGGGGGGTTGTCAGGCATACTGTAGGTACATTGGAGCCCTGTGTCTCGGGATTGCTCCTGCCTTAGCACACCTAAGCTAGGGGTGTGTCTATACCTCCCTAGTGCAATTGGG
Source organism: Protopterus annectens (assembly GCF_019279795.1). Classification (NCBI taxonomy): domain Eukaryota; kingdom Metazoa; phylum Chordata; order Ceratodontiformes; family Protopteridae; genus Protopterus; species Protopterus annectens. The sequence continues at coordinate 1,432,854,433 of NC_056739.1, read as the reverse complement.
AGGGACAACAGCAGTAGGAGAGTAGTCAATGTGAACAAGCTGGGCAAACAGGTGATAATTATCACAATCAGCAGATTACAGGCCCAGCCCGGCCCAGAACACTACGATAAAGTGAGCAAGCACCATACCCATGGGTTTTTTCCACACTCTACACCACTGGTGTATACATGCGGGGAAATTTTACAAAACAATACAACGAAATGAGAAGGACTGCAGCAGGCAACATAGACCAACATGTGCAGGAGGCTGAGGGTGGTGAGGATGTGAATGCTGCCAAACAACCCTCAGTGAGGAGACAGAGAAGACTGTACAGACCCAGAGTAACCTACCAGGGGCTACATGAGCTGGAGATAGTGAGTGGAGTGCTATGGGGTGGACAGAAACCTCCTACAGCAGATTGTTGAGCTGTTCTGGCCACACCTGACACATCGAACAGGCCAAGGGAAACCCATCCCAGTGGATACCAAGGTATGAGTAGGCCTAGGTATACTAGCCACAGGTACTTCACAAAGCACAACTGGAGATATCATGGGGATCTCGCAGGCATCTGCATCCAGAGTATTCCACAAGTTCCTGGATGCCATGTCACCACATGCCAGTGAGCACGCACATTTCCTCAACACACGTGAGGTGTTGACCAGCAATATGCGTCTCTTCCACCAAATGGCAAACTACCCTGGGGTAGTGGGTGTTATAGCTTGCATGCACGTATGCATCAAAGCACCACCTGGTGAGCGGGGTAGGGCCTACATTAACCACAGGGGCATTCCCTCCATCAACTGCCAGGTTGTATGGAATGCCCAGGGCATTATACTGAATGTATGTGCTGGCTGCCCTGGAAGCTATGACAATTCCGATATATGGCATCTGATGCAGCTGTACCACACCTTTGCCGATATGGACATCCTCTATGGCCACCTAGTGGGGGATGCTGGGTACCCACTGGAGCCGTGGCTGATGACACCCATCAGAAATGCACACACACCTAAACAACTACACCATAATGAGGTGCACACACAGGCAAGACATATAATTTAGCATGCTTTTGGGATGCTCAGGTCATGGTTCCGGTGGAGCCTTGCAGTATTCACCAGCTACATGCACCAAAATTGTTATGGTATGTGCTATGCTACACAATATGATCCTGCAGAAACAGCTGCAGCAGGAACAGCATGGGGCAAGGCCACACAGCCCTCCACCAATGCCAAGGCCTGTACAGGCACAGAGTGACTTGGAGGAGGAACTACCTGAGCCGGACCCAGTAGGTGGAAGGAGGTGTGCCCTGTATGACCTGGCCTTGGCAAAGAGGCAATGCATAGCATATGCACTGAAACAGTAGGTACCCAGGGAATGTCACTCTCTTTTGACTCGCACAGACAGTAAAAGGGATGCCAAACATGACCCTACCTGTGCTCAGCCATGTATAGGAAGTGTACTGTGTGCATCCAACATAGGCAACCCTCCAGCACCATCCTCAGGTCTGGCACACCCTCAAGGTAAGTCAATCAACCTACCAATTGGCAGTTGTATTAGAATGTGTTTTTACCTGTAGCTATGGTATGGATGTGAGCATGCAAGGGAATTTGGTGGCCGAATGTTAAGGCAGCGGACAGTAGATGTCCATAGTGGCACCATGACATCAGTAGCACATACCAGGGTCACAATAGTAGCCAATAGTACACAGGGTGTCCTAACACACTGTGGGTAATGGGCTGAACATCATGTGTGTCCATACAGCCCACACAAGTCTCAACCAGCTGGACAGGTGTAGACCAACACAGACAAATGCTGTACAATGGCCTCTGAATAGGCCCAATGGATGACCCCCCCCCCCCCACAGACACACACAGGCAGACTACAGCAGGCCAGGCAGTTGGATATAGGTTGAGAAGGATAGGACATCTGAAACTTATATTTTGGTAATTAAAGCTAAGATCGGGGGTACACTGGTATGCCTTTAGCCAGCACATTAGGTAGGTCTACACACTGAAATGGAGTATATGACATACCAGTACAGTAGTAGCAAAAGTTTACAACTGTCAGCTGTGCTCCCCTTTCAATGTACACATGTAACAGTCATGTGCACCCCCCTGGTGCTGTGTAGGAATGTGGATACAGTTGGATGTCCCCTCCACGCTGTGCAGAAATGTAGCAACAGTCAATGCCATATGACCGATCGATACCCTGCAGACACAACATGCCACCTATCAGTGTACAATGCAGAGGTCAGCACCACAGTACTGACTATCTGGACATGTAACACATGCGATCCAGTTGACCATACTGGGCATGCTCAAACACATGAAGGTATGACAGTATTGTCAGTCGACAACATGCAAAATGGTCATACTGGGCATGCTCACACATGTAAACACAAGACGGCCAGGTCTGCAAACACCAGTGGTCCAGACATATCGGCCAGTACATTGCTATACTGTTGGATGACTGTGCTGTATGGTATGTGTGTGGTGCTGTCTATTGTCTGTATATTTGCCATGGTGTTTTGGTAATTCACATTAGCTGTGTGCGCAAGGTGTTGCTACCAACACTTGCAAAGGACGGTTCTTTGTTTGTGGCCAAAACAAGGCCATTGGATACGGAGTGAGTAAGGCACATTGCAGCAGTTGGGAGCAGTTTAGCATGGGTTTGCACGGTGATAAGCATTGCTGACCTCTGGTTACAGCTTCTTATACTTGTTTAGACTCCAC
>NC_056739.1:1432811725-1432846725 GCF_019279795.1 Protopterus annectens | reverse complement strand
ATACTCTGCAAGCACTATATAATACGTTGCTCTTGATTCCCTTCACAACCCTTGTGTATGCTTTATTCTTACGGTGTTCACTCTTCAAACATATATATATCTATAAATATATATATATATATATATATATATATATATATATATATATATATATATATATATAGTTCATGTCTGTGGATGTATATCTACACACACACACACACACACACACACACACATGTATATATATCTATATGTGTGTGTGTGTGTGTGTGTGTGTGTGTGTGTGTGTGTGTGTGTGTGTGTATATATATATATATATATATATATATATATATATATATATATAGATATAGATATAGATATATATATATGTATATAAGTTACATCTGTACATAAAAAACATACATTTGCTATGCTGGGAGCTGCTTACACCCCCGCAGGCGCACTCGCATATGCTTACTCTGAGTTACATATGTTTACTACCGCTTCTTTGTGCTTACGTGTGCCTTATTCATTATGATGGTACCACTTTGATTGAAGGAATCCGGTTAATGGCCCCATGTGAAACACATGTTCACCTCTACATGTTTAAATGTTGGCTTTGCAGCACAGAGACATTTATTCCACAAGAAAGAGATATGTGCTATAGTCGGACTTGAACTGGGAATGCCTTTACGTTAGGCGGATGCTCTAACCAGTACACTATTGGTGTTCTGTTTCATTTATATGTATACCCATGGTTCATAGCTACCCTAACAAACACCTCAATGCTTCACTTACACAGCAGGCATCCATTCTCCTGTTGGGAAAACCACAGTACTACACATGTGCCATTCTCTATTCCCTACTGCTCTGGACCCGTGCTGCATGTTTACTCACTCCAAGGATATTCAGAACTCCAAAGCTTATAGTCCTGGCACATACGTGTGTTTAATTGTGAGGGTGTTCATGTACTCATCCGGGTTTAGGCTTGTCCGACTGGAGACTGGAGCAGCCCTGTACCTGTTTGAAAGTCAGAATTAGCACATGGACAGAGTTAGTCCCAATGTTAACATTCTACCTGTGTTTACAGATGCATGGGTTTGGACAGCTCTGACCAGATTATTATGTTGGCACTATATAATACGGGGTGGGGGGTTCCACTAGTGTTTCCCTTCACATTCATTATGACTGCTTTATTGTGACCATATTCATTCATTCATATATATATATATATATATAGATACACCTACATACCTATTTACATTTCCCATACAGCTGAATGTCCGCAGGACATCCCCGCTGCCTTTACCTCCCTATATCCAAAGGATATTTTTCTGGCCATCACATAAAATTAGCAGCCCTTGCATGGCTTGGACCCAGAAACAGACACACATTAATCACTGGTTTGACCAGTACACCATCCTTGGTACATTTTGCATGGATGGCAGTTAGGATATATGACTTCACTACAGGTATTCAACAGTACTGACAACAAATGTGATGGTTGGTGTACATATGTGTACGGACCTCTCAACCACTCAGGGACTAATTTCAACAGTGACAAGGACAAGGCAAGGACAAATCAGGGACAATCACGGACACTTTTACAATATTAGTACTATTAACTTAAAATGTGTTGACAGATTCAGAGCATATGTATTAATACTTATTTTCTGAAGTTAAAAACGTCTATTACTCTTAATTATTGTCATTATTCATTCAAGTGTCATTCAGCACCTTTCCTCCGAAGGTCACTGGTTTTAGGGGGGATTAAGAGGCTGGCCAGTTATTGTGCGAATGCTCTAACCATTGGTAGGGTTGCCACATTTTCATATGGCCACACCAGATTTTTCAGGCCAACACATACTCACGGTCAGTACAGGGTTTAGAACTTTAATTATTTTCCTAGTTGAGAGTTTTTTCTTGTAGCAGTTTAGTTGCTTATTCTGTTTTTTGTAAGATTTATGTATTTTACATACAAAAATAACTGTTTTAGGCAACTGTTACATGAAATATGGTACATAGTTATTTCGTACAATCACAGGACATTTGCCATTGTATCATTCTTGGTCAGGGCACACCTACCCAAACAGGGACTGTCCCTCACAAAGTGGAACAGGAGGTACCCTGCTTACGTCAGCGCCTTAATCACCCTATATCCAACTGCCACTATGCGAATGTGTAAAGTATATTTTCTTGATAATTCATGTGGGGAGCCGTGCATCATGGTCAGGTGTTTAATCCCGGGTAGTAGGTTCTGCATGACCAGCTGGAGGCTGAGCAGTCTCATGAACCCCTACTGCACATACAACTTGTGTCCAGATGTCTACAGGACTGGACATCGTGTCGTGATACCAAGTCTGATGTTTACACAGGATACTTATCCCATGAGGGATATCCAAAAATTGAGCAAGACAATAACCTTCGATTTTTTTGGATTTACGAAAACAGGATAGGGTTTTACATGCAAGGGATACATAGTTTGCAAACCTGACACTGCCTATGAGTAGTGGTCACTATGTGCAGATATGGCTGTGTCAAGCTAGCAGCCCGTGTATGGCTGGATTTGGTGGACGTTCAGGAATGGGGGGTAGTGTGCTGTAGAGGGGATGATGGGTATTCAATTATATATCCAGGTGTGTTGTAGTTAGATGGCTCATTTCCATCCAGACCATTATGTGGGTATGTGCTGGTGACGTTTCTGTACATGTGTATCGCACATTTTAATATTCATATGTTTGTGTGATTGTGTTTACAGTATGGCCTGTCAGGTTGTATTGCAGATGTGTATGTTTGTTCTTTGTGTTTCTTTCTGATTCACCCACTGCTCCCTCATACACCTCCAGTTCACCTATTGTGCATCCAGCATAGTCTCCCCTTTATTGATTATTACATTACACACCCCCTCACACCCATATTCCACACACTCTATCCATCCCTTCTCTGGTTGATGGCCCATGGCATGGTCAAGGGAACACATTGCATGCACTACATATCTCTGGTACCTGTATGGTTGTGAGGACTACCCTACCATTTTTCACCTTCCACATGCTGTACATCATGCACATAGGTACACGCAAATACTTATCTTTTATGACATGGTAGGTAGACCCGGGTAATACCCGTTCATCTTTGACCCATCCTGACAAGGACGGCTTGGACCACAAATGGGCATATTTTGGCCGAATGCCCTGACCATTGGTAGGGTTGCCACCTTTTCATATGGCCAGGATGGGATATATTCAGGACACACATCAGATTTTACAGGCCAACACATACCCATGGTCAGTACAATGGATAGTACTTTTGTTTTATGCCTAAATGTAAGCTTATTGTTGTAGCAGTTTAGATGCTTCTTCTGTTTCATTTACTTGCTTATTCTATTTCTTGTAACATGTAGGTATGTTGCATACAGAAATAACTATTGTATGTGACTATTACATGAGTTGTGGAACATAATTATGTCATACGGTCACAGGATATTTTACATTTATAATGGTTTTGGTATGGACACAACTGCCCAGATGGGGAATGTCCCTCACAATGTGGGACAGGTGGTAACCCTGACCATTGGGCTAGACTTAGCTATTGGCAGCGTGCTAACACGATGTGTTTTGCTTCTACTTGGAATAACTATCAACACTGCATTAGAATACGGGCACGGGGTTTTAAATGTCATTTGTTCGAGGGACGCGGACTCAAAATTCGGCTACGTGCATTTGTGTTTGCTTCTTATTTTTGTGTTTGCAAGAACTGTCTTGTATGCTTTGCATACGTTTCAGTATCCATGGACACTGACAGGTGTGATTCCCATTGGAGGCAGGCTGTAAAGTTCAGCATTTTAGGTTGCACATAAACAGCTGACATGTCCACGCCTCCATGCGGCACTTTGATACGCCCCATGCACTCGCGCACATTTCCTATGCACGTGGATGTGGCAGCAGCGCGCCTTCATTAATATGCATATGGCGCTACTGAGCCATCTGTACGTCGCTTGGTCGGTGCAAGCCTAATGCCGGCCTTGCACTGAGCTTCATGAATCCCAGGGTATGTCTTTTATTAAGGACATAGGTAAACTGTAGCTTGAAGAATGTGAGTGGAAGGTGGGGGAAGAGTATCTATAAGGTGTGGAATAATTAAGGAAGGAATGACATGGGAGAGTTATACTTGTAAGAGTTATGCATAAAGCTAGTTATTTGAGGCTTGTAATGCAGGATGAGAATGATTTTTGCTAGCTCAGTAATACCCGAGTTCCTTATGCATTTACATTCAGCTGTTTGATGAAGATGGTGGTGTAGTTTGATTCTGGTGTCTGGGAAGATGGATGAAACACTTATTGAAGGATGAATAGCTCATCATAACTTTGGCTGTGATATAGATAAGCTGTGTTTACTGTATTTCTTTTTAGTGAAGGGGTATGGGGAAATAAATCCAACTTGCGGCTGTGATCTTAGGTTGTAGATTTCATCCTGTGTTGTAAATTTGCTGATTATGGCTATGTATGAGTTTTGGCTAAGCAGCTTAAATAGGAGAAAAGGAAAATCTGATACACGATGGACTCTATCAATTTTTTCCATTTTATTCATACTTTTTGTTTATTTATTTCTGTATGTATGCATGGTTCTACATATTAATTAATTTATTTATTTATGTTATATATTTATTTATTTAATCTTTCACTATATTGTGCAGTTGACCCTTGCTGCTACCAGTGAATATTTTCATCCATTGGGTATACCAGGCTCTCCTCATCAATCTAAGACTTTCTTCAAATTCATACTCTACTCTTGACTTAAATTTTCCAGAAACAGACTGGAATAATATTGATTCAACAACATTAGTAAGGAAAATATTTACAACTTATATTCAGGAACAACAATTGCTTTAGATTGTAAAAAACGCCAACCAGGGAATGTGACATAGGATCATCATATCATTATAGGAAGTTACTGGGCTAATGGCCCTAGGGTCCTTACAAGTCTAGCCAAGTTCTTACCCTTATTTCCATGATCAGCACTTATTGTCCCTGTCCAACAGGGACACAGGTAGAACCCCTGGGGTGAATTTACAGTAACCCATCCAGTCATCCAGATTGCGTTTGAAGAAGGACAATGAGGTGCTCTGTTTGACATGAAGTGGGAGTCTGTTCCAAACGTGTGGTAACTTCTGGGAGACAAATCTGTCCCTCCACCAGGTTCTATTAATGTCACATACCAGGTTAAAGTCTTTAGAGTGAGTAACCTGAGTACCATTTGACTTACAGAGATGCAGCATTTCCAGTAAAGCAGGGTCAGAGATTGCATTGTATGTAAAGCAGAGATCACCTCTGAGTAATCTGTGTGAAACAGAATAAAGTGACAGTGATTTCAGGCAATCCACATAGGACAAATGCTGAACGCATTGAATTTTCCTTGTGAGGAATCTTTATTTTATTTTTTTATTTAACATTTGTTCACCAGGAAAGTCCGACTTGGAATGAGCCAATTTTCAACAGAGGCCCAGGGAGAAATCCTCCAGACGCATGGCTTTGTAATGTGGGAGGAAACCAGAGTACCCAGAGAAAACCCACACAAATGCAGGGAGGACATGCAGACTCCACACAGAAGGCACACCAGCTGAGAATCAAACTGGAGAACCTCTTGCTGCAAGGTTTCAATGCTATCGCTACACCACAGTGCCATCCAGATTTCTGTAATTGCTGCGGGTGCTTGGAAAGGTACATACCAATAGGGGCATTATACTTAGTTATTGGCCTGATGAGGGAAGAGTATGTGGAGGTTATAACTTCTTTTTTTCTGTAGCTAATGCCCTATTTATGAGATGAGCAACATAAAATGCCCTTCTTACCACTATGGAGACATGGTAGTCAAAGGTAAGGCTGCTCTCAACCTGTGTGCCCAGGTATCCCACCACTGAGTGCTATTGATGTGGTAGTTAGCAGAAATATTGCCCTTACAGAAAAGGATGACAAAGTATTTTCTGCATTAAGTTTAAGGCCATGACTTTGGCAACAATTGTTTGTTTGTGTAGGGCCCTGTTATAGGATGTTGACATAATTTGTAGATTCTATTACTGCTCCCAGTTTGCAGTCATCAGCAAACCTTGTCAGCCACAGACCTTTAGTTTTTGCTTGTACTTCAGAGAAATAGATTAAAAACAGTAGAGGTCCCAGGACTGATCTTTGTGGAACACCACTGATTACAGGTCTGCTGTTGGAGGAGGATTCCATATTTTTACTATATGGGTTCAAAAAGTGAGCCACTTAGTGACCCATCTCATGATATAAGGGTTGATACCTAGCTGTTTGAGTTTGTCAAGGATGCCTGAGTGGGGGATAGTGTCAAACACCTTGGCTAAGTCTAGGTAGGCTGCGTGCACAGATTTCCCCCTCATCCAGGGCCTTGGTGACTGTCTTGAAGAAGTCCACCAAGTTTAACAGGCATGATCTGCCTTTGACAAATCCAAAATTAGTAGGGTCAAGTGTTTGGAAATTACCTATATCTTTGTTGATAATGTCCATAATGATTCCCTCCATGGCCTTGCAGATAAGGCTAGTCAGGCTAAAAGTTCTATAACTCCCAGGGTCAGTGGAAGCACCACTTTTGTGCAAGGGAAAAACAATAGCCATTTTCCATTCAGCTAGGGTGAAGCCAGTGCTAAGACTATGACTGAAAAGAGTACCCAATGGTGTTGCTAATTTTTGTTTGACCCCATGTAATACACAGCTGGGATGTTATCTGGTCCCATAGATGCTGTGGTTTGGGCCTTACAGAGGGTGTTTACATCCTGTGCTTTAGAGATACAAAGTAGGGGACAGGTAGTAGGGATGTCATGGGGTACATGTGGTGGAGACAGGGGAGTGGAATTTTCACAGAACCTGTCAGCCAGAAGGTTAGGTATGCCCACATGCTTAGTATAAGTGGTATCATTAACTACCAGTTAGGTACAAATTTGGGCCTTTCCTTTTAGGTTACAGATGTAACTAAAGAATGCCTTATGGTTGTCTTTAGTTGAGGAAGCTAATTTGGATTCATAGCTTCCTTTGGAAGACTTCACAAGAAGTCTTATTCACTTGTTTAACCTGAGGAGGGAGTGTTTCCAGTTTAGGGCTTGCTCCATTTTACTCTTTGATATCAATTTCTTCCTCTTAGCCTGAAAATGGCAGTTGTCCAAAAGGCAGGTTTGCTCTTTCTTGAGGAACTTGTTTTGGTCCTGTCAGGTACAGCCGAGTCAATGCAGTTATACAGGTGTTTGTATAAAGCATTGGTATAGAACTTGGCATAGTTGCCAGTTCCATCTGAGGGGGCAGATGCAGTGAAGCTATTTATGCCATCCCACAAGAGGTTATAATCTGCTTTGGAGAAGTTTATTAGTTTTGTTGCTGCTGGAGAGGGGAGAGTCAGGTGTGATAGTTACTTTAAATGAGACAGATTTGTGGTCAGATCTCACCAGGGAGGACCTCACATTGGGGGTTCTACAGTGGTTACCCATATTGGTAAGCACCAGATCCAGGACATTGGCACCCTTTGTGGGAGTGTCAACCAGCTGGTCTAGGGCATTGGAGTTAACAAAGCTGAGGAACCTTTGGGCAAGTGAGTTTGAGCATGAGTAATTTAATCAGTCAATGGATGGGTTGTTAAAGTCACGCAAAAACATGGTATTCAACTCTATCTTGATAGACTTAAGTAGATCCAAGTAGGCAGAGTGGGTGGCCTAATTCATAGAGGGGGTCCTATAGCTGGCAATGACTTGAATATGTGTCCTACCAACAGTTAATTGCACCTGAACTATCTACAGGGAATCATGCTGTTTAACCAATCTGGAGGTGTATTTATCTTTAATGAATACTGATACACCACCTCCTTTAGTTTTTATGCCTACAGTTTGTGGTCTAAATGTGTGGAAGAAGGTGTAACCTGGTATGGCTGGGGCGTTCTCCACAACCTTGAACCAGGTGACCGTGACTACACAAATGTCTGTGTCTTCCAAGGTGAGGACTGCTTCCAGTGAGTGCAGTTTCATGTTAAGACTCCAAGCATTTAGCAGGATAACCTTGAGAATGTTTTTACATGGAGTTTTTATATCAGGAATTTTGACCTTGAGACACTGCCTAAAAAGGCACTATGGGGTGGCAAGAGCCTTAGCCAGTAGCCAAAATCCCAGGTGTGACAGATGAAAAAGCTCTCTAGCAAAGCATCAAGGTCTCTCGATCATTTCATCCCAGGGTGACAGATACTATATCTCCTTAGAATGACACCAGAAACTAAGCCAATTATTGAAATCAATCATTTTCTGTTTGTATTGAGGCATCATTTTAGGTGAAGGTAAAATGCTGCTTAAGGCTAGAACATACCTGCCTGAAACACATAATTTGAGAGTTCAGTCATGTCTCTCTTCATATAGTCGAGATAGGTATGTCTCAAGTCGTTCATACCTACATGGACTGTGATGGAGTCATAACAGTACCTGTTGTTGAGAGACTTGAGTGCATGTGCGATATGGTGTATCATCACACCTGACAGACAGTTGACTGTGACTTTTTCCTTAACCAGCCTCCTGAGAGGAACATCTGTGTGTCTCATGATGGAATCACCTATGACTAATATATTTGATTTTGTGGTTTGCCTTAAGGGCTTAGCATGTGAGACAATAGTGTGTGAGCTATTATGTGTATTCTGTTCTGCAGAGGAAGTATTATATGTAGCATGCTTGTGTTTGTGTTTGGGCAGTCACTGTTGTTTAGGTAAGTTTCTGCTGAGGACCTCCGCATATGTAGGTATGTGTGATGTGGGTTTGGGTGGAGTAGGAGGTGAGGTGTGCATGCTGGCAACCTGCTCATTGCTATATACACTAACTGGTGTGTGAGACAGCATGGATTCAAGGTTCTTAATATAGTTGCATCTCTCACATGTTGGGTTTGTGTGGACTATGAGTAGAGGGTTGTCAGTGAACATGAGGCAGATGCTACACTGCCTCAGGATGCCCATGTTGACCAAGCTGGCTGGAGAAACTGTGGGAAATTGTCCATTTATAGTGTTAGGTAAATTTATATAGTCAGAAAAAGAGGAGGAATGGGGAGTGGGTGAGAAGTGTTGGTACTTCTGAGACTAGGCTTAGTGTTCCACCTGACAGTAGAGCAGAACCACAAAAAAAAACTCTGGGGGACCACAAGCAAAGTGCTAAGGAAAATTTAATAAGCAAAAATGTTAAGTCTATAACCAGCAATGGTAACCACCACTATGCAGCAGTGCACAATGGTGCACTACACGCAAACAAGTGCTAACATGGGGCTTAAAGAAAACAAGAAATAACCCTTTTAACTCAACCTAGTCAATAAGGGTGCCCAGTCTGAGCTCTAGTCCATTCACCCTCAAAGAGATGGGACCCAGACAGCACTTTCCTCCCACAAGGGTGCAGAAGTTCCTTCAGCAGCAAAGATGGCTTGAATTTGATGCACAGCATACAGTAAAAACAAAGAAAAAAAAACAGATCAGACAATTCATGCAGACAGTAGAATGCAAATACAAATTAAAAGTGCAATATAAGAGCAAAAACAGGCACTTATAGTTAGATGGATGCAACGGATGCTGCAGACCTTTCAATAACTCACTGAAGAGCTGGTTTTAGTATTCAAGTGATACCAAACAGTTTAGATTCAGCAAGTCTGAATCTAGCCTATGCTATAAAATGCAGAAGTACTAGAAATTCAAAGTGCATAAAATCACAGTCACAATAGCAAAAAGAGTTTAAATAAAGCAGAAATTCACTAGTAATTCCCATATTAAAAGGGGGTAGGCCAGACTCTCCTGCCACAAGAGTCTAGACTACAAACCTTCCTAATGTAAAGCAAAGGGTTTGCATTCCTAAGGAAATTACTATTACTTCACATTAAGTTTTACCACCATTGATGTGCAGTTAACATGGGGTTATAAAGGTTAAATTATTGCTAGATAATTCTGCCAAACTGAAATCTAAACCAATGTACATAAGATTAATATGAGGTTACATGGGAACAATACAGTCACTGTATAAAACTAATTGGAGTGATGCATTCAGTGGAAAAACTGCAGAAGGAATGTTCCAATTTTTGAAAGAGAAATTGTTTGAATGGAAAGAAAAAGTGTTTAACAACAGGATCTATTTTAGGCAAATAATGTCAGGAGTTTAAATTTCCATAAGAACAAGATATCTGATTAAGGTGAGGGATAAAAATATAAAAAAAGGAAAAGAGGTTGAGCTATAATTTTGAAAACTGAAATAAACAAGCTGAACAGACACATTAAACATAGGCCAGGATTCACGAAGGCTTGCACAGAGTGTAAGAGATGTGTAACACTCCATGCAAGCCTCGCAATCCAGGAACAGCCCGAAACTCCGTGTAAGAGACCAGCTAAAACGTCTCTTACACGGACTGGGCGTGGATATGCTAAATACCTCACTTGCAGCCAAAAGACATGCAAATGAGGTAGAGTAGTGATCCACGAAACAGAAAGCAGCCTGTGTAAGAGCCGTTTTAGCTGCAGAAATGTACTCAGTTGACAACTGAGTATGTTTCTGCAAAAATCACAATGGAGCCATGTCAGCTAGAAATAAAGGGTGCATATGTGTCAGACAGCATGCCAATGGCGAAATATGTGGCCATTGGCAAGGTACCCCGATGCAAATATTAAAAAAATATATTTTTTTTTTACTCAGCAAAGCCCCGCGCAAACGGGCTGCACTGTATAAAACATAAAAATGAAGGTTATAAACCCACAAATGTGGGTTTTATGCAGTACATGGAATGACAATGCAGGGACCAGCAGACCAAAAACAACATGGCCACCGTGTAGTGGTTGCTAAGAGGGGAAGCTGAGTCTAAGACATGTAACTAAGCATTAGTAGGCAATCTGATGTAACTGAGGGTTAGGATACTGAATCTCACAGTCACATAGCAAATGAGCACATTCTAAGTAGTGTAAGAGATACATAAGGGGGAGGAATAGAGTAGGAGATAGGTGACATCACAGGGGGAATGGTAGAAAGAAATGCAGTTCATTTGAGGTCAGTGTTACATGACAGATGACAGACACAGATCATGGAAAGAGGAGTGCCACAAGATAAGCATGGGAAAGTCAAGAAATGGAAGGTGTACACTGTTACTTACACCAAAGTTTCTAGCTGGGCGTGCATGCGCACATGTGCGAGCCATGAGGCATGAGTAGGACAGTGTGCGTGCGTGTAAGGCAGACTGAGCATGTGGGAGCGTGTTGGTAGATTTGTAACACTGTTTGCGCTGGTGTGCGCGCATGTTAACCCGAATAGGCAGATCCTGAACCATGTAAGCATGTGTGCACGCATTTAGGCCACTGTGAGCATGTTTCTGCTGGTATACACGCTGCTCCCCCCTGAGGAAACAGAAAGGAAAAAGGAAGCAACAGAATTAGTAGGAAGCTAGCAGGGAATACTGCTGAAGCTAGCAGGTGAAAACAATTAAAAGCAGGCAATTACACAGGCAGAATAGTAGCCCAGCCCAGCACTTAAAACTCTGCAAACAGCAGTGCAGGATGTTTCTCTCAAGAGACACTGCAAGACAGGAGTAAGCTATTAGAAGTGAAAACTGAAAAAGCTGAACTCAGAGCAGAAATGCTAGGGGCTGCCATAGCTGTCATAATGAGACATAGGCGACTTGCTGAGGGTGGTGACAATGCAGATGGTGCCAGACAACCCACAGTGAGGAGTCGGAGAAGAGTATACAGGCCCAGGGTCACCTACCACGGGTTACATGAGCTGGAGATAGTAGAGCGCTATAGAGTGGACAGAGACCTCCTGCAGCAAATTGTCGAGCTGTGCAGGCCACGCCTCACACACAGAACTAACAGAGAGGAACCCATCCCAGTGGAAACCAAGGTATGTGTTGGCCTAAGAATACTAGCAACAGGTACCTTCCAGAGACCAACTGGTGATATGATGGGGATATCACAGGCATCAGCCTCCAGGGTACTGCACCAGTTCCTGGATGCCATGTCAGCACATGTTGGTGATCATGTATTTTTCCCCAATGCCCATGAGGTATTGGCCAGCAATATGTGTCTCTTCCAGCAAATAGAGGAATACCCTGAGGTAGTGGGTGCAATAGACTGCATGCACATACGCATCAAAGCACCAGCCGGTGAGCGGGGTAGAGCCTACATTAACCGCAAGGGCTTCCCCACCATCAACTGCCAGGTCATGTGTGATGCCCAGGGCATAATAATGAATGTGTGTGCTGGCTGCCCTGGGAGCTACCATGATTCCCACACCTGGCATTTGACGCAGCTGTACCAGACAGTTGCCAATGGGGACATCCCACACAGACACCTAGTGGGGGATGCAGGTTATGCACTGGAGCCGAGGCTGATGACACCCATCAGAAATGCACACACACCTGAACAGGAACGCCATAACGAGGCACACGCACAAACACGTAATGTAATAGACCGTGTGTTTGGGCTGCTCAAGTCACGGTTCCGGTGTCTGGACACATCTGGTGGAGCCTTGCAGTACTCACCAACTACATGTACCCAAATTGTCATGGTATGTGCTATGCTACATAATATGATCTTGCGAAAATAGCTGCAGCAGGACCAGCATAGGGCTGGGCCAAACAGCCACCCACCATTGCCTAGGCCATCACAGGCAGAGCGTGACTCAGAGGAGGAACAACCTGAGCCTGCCCAGTAGGCAGAAAGAGGCGTGCCCAGTATGCCCTGGCCTTGGCAAAGAGGCAATGCATAGCACATGCACTGGCTCAGTAGGAACCCTGGGAATGATACCCCTCTCTGACTCACTCAAATAATAACAGGGATGCCTAAAATGACATGACCTGCTCACAAACATGTACAGGGAGTGTAATATGTACATCCGACAGAGGCAGCCCTGCAGCACCACCTGAGGCATGAATGCCATGTGTTAAGTAATGTAACACCATGTACTATATGCACACTTGAGGGCCCTGACTAACATCCACCCTCACCAAGCATGAAGCCTCAAAATGACGATGGGATGATCAATTGCAATAATTGGCTGAAGTAATGCAGTTAGTCAAAGGGGAGCTAATGTGTTTGAGCCTGGGAAGACATGCTGAGCATGACATGATGCACCACCTGCTAGGGGTGGCGTGCACCTATCAGTCCAGGCCCCAAGGATAATGGCAAAGGCTGTGAGTACCCACAGCGTGCCCTGAATAGGTAAGTCTCAAAACACAAACCCACCTTCATAGGTACCACAAGGGATAGGAACCTAGATGTAATGCTACCCAATGCCAGAAGTCTAAACAGCAAGATGCGTGCAGTGTAAACGCACACAGTATGGAGAATATTGATATCTGTCCTGTAATAGAAAACTGGGTCAAGGCTCACATCAGCACCCTAACACTACCAGGTTAAACCTCATACTGTGCTGTAGAGCCTCAAAACATGGAACAAGCTACAAAAGGAGGGTGACTAGCAATAATTGTCAAGGATAACCACACCCCCATGTTGGTACCACAACAAGAAGCAGCATGGATTAGCCATGGTCAAGTACCAGTGGTTAAAATCGCCTCCCAGTATATAGCCTGCTGCAGACTACTGTCCTAACACCAGGAACTGCACCTGGCCTATGTTGGAATACATGAATATATCAAGCCCCCCAAACCACATTATATTGGTTGACTGAAAATACCCAGACATGCACTGGGAGCATTATACTAGCACTGACACAGTAGGAGAAAAGTTACTAGAATCCATAAACCAAAATGCCTGGGAACAACGTACCACTCCCACAAGAGGGGTAAGCATACTGGATGTGATAATCAGCAACATGCGTACTGGATGGCAAGATGAGAAGTGTATCCCTCACTGGTAAGACCAGACCATAGAGTAACCACAACGGATATACACATCCTGACCACAGTCCCTGGCCAGAAAACCACAGTGAAAAACATGTGTAAAGCATAAGTTGCACCCCTCCAAACTGATGTGGAATCCACTAAAGGCCCTGTGCAGGTGCAGAATATGGGACACACCGCAGAACCTGTTATACAGGCATTCCATGAACACAGCCAGGAATGCTTGGATTATGCAATCACAAAAAAAACAAGACACAATGCCATACACGCAGGCATCTGGCATGCTGGACTCCAGCCATTACCAAACCATGCAAGAGAATGAGGAAGCTACTACATGATAGAGCAAACATAAAAAGGGAAGTAATCACTGATCAGTAGTATGGCAATAAAATATGTCCACACATACAATCCAGTAAGGCCAGCTACAACAAGTAGAATCTGTGAATCCTGAGGCAATGTTACACCTGCCCCAAGTACACAGACAACCCTCAACTCCCCCCAATAAATACAAATATATGTGAGAGATGCAACCATTTATCCAAACCGGAGGCTGAGCTCCCCCAACTCAGTACTGTCAAAACTAGTCAGGAGGAGAAGGTAACCACATACACCACAAACCCAGTCCCACATAGACCTATCACAACTGCAAACCAAACACATAAACACAGAAAAATGTTCCCGGAGGCCCTAATTACAAGCACACCACAACAACAGAGGCCTCCAAAGCAGACCCCAAGCAACCACAACCTCCAAACATAGCACATGCAACACATAGTACACAAAGCTGGTGTGCCAAACAGTCACAGGCCAGAAGGAGAAACAACATGCCTGATACAGTTGTAATAGGTGTCTGTATAGGCAGACACACTGCTGTCCCACTCACCAGACTGATCAAGGGAAAGGGTACAGTAAGCTGCCTGTAGGCTGCTACAATACGCCACATAACACAAGTACACAGGTCACCCCAAAGCAAGCAGAAATATGATGCACCCATTGTCCATGCTGGTGTGAATGACCCGAGATGTACCTCCCTGGACTACATGAAAAGAGACATGGATGAGCTCTCTGAGTATGTACTCCAGGCCGGTATGACACTGGTCGTTTGCAGCATCCAACCCTCACCAAGACTGATGCCACGGTACAAACACAGAATGATCAGCTTTAACAGGTGGCACAATTACAGCTGTCAGTCCAAGAAGATCTAATGTCTGTCTGCTTGAGATGTCATGCATGACAAGCCATGCTGCTGTTCCAGGGATGGCTTGCACCTGTTACCCCTGGGTGTCTGGATACTGGATAAGGCCTTTGCCACCTCCATAGAGCCGTACGTAGGCAAGGCCGAAAAGACTAACCCACCACCCTAGAAAACATAAATGGTAAGAAACGTAAGGGTAATGCTGACCAATGCCAGATGTGTAAACTGCAATATGCATGCTCCTGAAGCACTTCCCAGTATGGAGAACATCGATGTCTGTGCAGTGACAGAAACCTGCTGCAAGCCTACTGACAGCACACCAGCACTACCAGGTTATACCTCATATCATGCGTTATGGCCCCAACACCTGGACCAAAACATCAAAGGAGGGGGAGTATCCATATGCAGCACAGACACCCATACGGCCAGGTAACTGACAATGCACGAAGCAGCAGAGACCACCCATGTGCACCTAACTGTAGTCAAAACTGCTGTACAGTCTGTAGCATGCGACAGACCACACTCTCACACACAGGAACCCCACCCAGACATCCTGAAGACACTGGACAGTATGAATGTCCCACCAAATACCAAACAAGGTACTCACAAATTACCACATAGGTGGTAAACCATTATGTATGCAAGGAGTAATCAGGGACCTAGGGACACAAGTCGACAGTAACCTGTCATGTGACACTCACAATGCCAATGTGGCTAGGAAGATTGTCTATATTGGACACTGTATCATGAAAGGATTCACATCTACATAAACAGAGGTCACTGTGCCCCTGTACTGTTCTCTTATCAGACCCATAATCTAGTATAATGACTCATATGGGATGTACCGTACCTGACACCTTCAGCGGTTAGAAAGACCTCAAAGGTACCTCACCAAGAGGATAAAGGGTGTCAAATATATGTCATATGCTGCCTGGCTGTAGACACCCCAGCTGAATGCAGTCACATACTGCCTACACAGAGGCATTGTATGTCTGTTGTACAAGGCCATTTCCAACACAGGAGTAATGGACATGCTCCACCCCAGGAAATCAAAGCCATTGGAGCTGTGAGAGTGACAGATGTCAACCTCAACACATAATGAAATAGGATGTGCTGGAGGGACAGATACATAACACAGAGGCTCCCCACACCCTGGAACAGGATCCCACTCCATGTTAGGCAGAGCCCCCTCACTGACACCCCTCAACAGGAATATTGCCAAGTGGATGGATGATCGTAGATGTACACTGGGGGTCTTCACTGTGTCACGTCCAGACAGAAGCACAGTAAAGAAAATCATAAATGGCCATAATATTCACATAGCAAGGGGCGGCAAAAGAGACACACACTCTGGCTAGGCTTACTAATGCCCTAGGGTGGATAGCCTAGTATGAACCTATGAACTTATGAAGATACAAATTGTACAGGACACTAAGAATAATCACAAGGCTTACTCAACTGATGGTAGGAACCATGTTGGGAATTCACAGATATGCTCCGAATCACACAGATATTACAAACAACATACCAAACACACACACATATTGCTAACATACAACCTGACAGGTGCAGTGCAACCCCCCCCCCCCCAGAAGGCAAAATATCTATCCCAGCAGACTGCTGGTCCCCCTAACATCATCTACAAAGCAAAACACAGAGCAGCAAAGGTATGAGATGGTGTCCTGGGCTGAGGCCAACATGGACTCCAAGAAGAATGGAATGCCAAATCACACTACTTCTCAATGTCAGCCTTACCACAGGATATGTACCCAAAGAGCAGTGTACAACAACAGTGGTCCTTCGCAACAAAGGTGTTGCCTGAATGGATACTGCAAACTACCACCCCAGGATCCTGACAAGCTTGGTCTGCACAGCTATGGAAAGGATCAGCATGTACTGCAGACATAAAGCTATCAGGGACCTACTGACACTGGACCCTACCCAGTGAGGCTGTTGTAAGTGCAGATCCTGTCCCTAAACATGTTTGACCCATTTGAAACAGTCATTAAGGTCATCGATGAGGGCAATGTGGTCCACACAGCGTAGCTGGACCGTGCAAATGCTTCCAGACAATACCCTACATGTTCAGTATGGATATGTTCATCAGCTTAAATATAAACCCCTATGTCAGTAGAGGGGTTGCAAACCAGACGAAGGACAGAACTGACATGGTCAGACATGCTGCATCCATGTCAGACTACAAACCAGATATAAATGGCATCCCACAAGGCTTGGTCCTGGGACCTCCCCCGTTCCGTATATATGTCCCATAGGAACAGGCCAACATGGAAGGCTGTGACTGAACATGTATGCAGAGGAGTACAAACTGCCCACTATATCTGACCCCCAGCTGACTCAAGCAACCCACAAAAGGGCCACATAGAAACAGACAACTGGTGCCATAGCCATGTCAGCAAGCTAATTGCAGAAATGTGTATAGACAACCACCATGGATATACAGTAAGTGCCCACCAATTACCACACAGGTGTTAACCCATTATGTACCTAACATGTAATGAGAGACCTGGGGACACAAGGTGATAGATATCCTGCATTGGACAAACATGTGGCTGTAGTGTTCATAGAAACATACCATATACCCACCCAATCATGAAGGTTGTCAGATCTAGATAAGGAGAGGTCATTGTGGCTCTGCAGTCATCCTTCATCAGTGTCACAATTGACTACAATAGCCCCTGTGGGATGTACCTCAGCAGACACCTCCATCAACTGTAAAGTCCACAACAGTACCTCACCAGGAGTAGCAAAGAGCATGAACAGATGCCATGTGTTGCCTGATTAAACAAACTGCAGCTCCACACACTGCCATACTGCCCACCCAGAGGCAAGCTGTGCCTGATGTATGAAGCCATGTCCAAGCTGGAATCAATGAACATGCTGCACCTTGTACAATCTGAATGGTAGTGAGCTATGCACATGAGAGACCTGAACCCCAGCACTGACATACATAGGACAAACTGTACTGAATGATCCATAACACAGAAGCCACCCCCACTCTTGAGTAAACTCCCAGTACAGGTTAGCCAGAGAGTCACCCATCGACACCCCTCAAGAGGAATCTTGATGAGTGGATGGGAGATGGTAGGTTTACCCTGGGTATCACTGTTATGTCACAGGTAGACGGAGGCACAGTATACTAACCATGACATATGTCATGGCAAACTCCAGTTACAATGTGTGTGAAGGACAAACACACTCTCTGACTAGCATCAGAAATGGCCTAGGGCACATCGCTAGTGTTTGCCAATGTCCACCTATGTTGTGGAATACACTACCAATGTTGGACAAGCCTGGTGTAGGTAGTCCATATCTGAACATAATGCAACATGGTCATATGTGCACAACTGGCCCCTATACAGTCTGTTGTGCTCACTATGAAGATGTCAAGCAGTGATAGGACTAAAGCCCAGGATACTGTCCACCACAGTGAAAGTACTGAACCAGTACACTATACGGTACTACAGTGTTAGGTCATTATGAAAGGATGTTGACAAGTGTATGCAAAGTATCCCATGCAATCCCTGCAGACACAGTATAATCCCTGTTGTGGTCAGACATGAAGCAGTTGGCCAGTAAGTACACAACATGACACCCAACACACAACCATAAACGTGAGATATTGTTGAAGTTCACACTCACTCAAATATGTGGTGGACTGCAGATTTCAACATATGGAAATCTCACACTGGGCATGCTCGCACACTTTGATAAATGAGGCATATGTCAGACAACATGCCATGGAAAGTCTGAACTGGGCATGCTCACACACTTAGGCCATATCTCCGTTTAGCAGTTGGCCACACATATCTGGTATTTGTACATGTCATTCCAGGAACCAACTACAACACAGCAATCTGCCCAGTACACACAGTAAATGACTACAGAGACATAAGTGATATAGTGGATCGCCCTCATATTCAAACATCTTCCACAGATACACAAGTTGTTTATAGGAACAGGGAATGCTATGGCAATAAAGACCTACAAACAGTCTAACAGCAACAAATATTGTGCATCTGACAATTAAACATATGGGTGTAGAGGTCAATACTAGGCTGTTTGCCCTAGGGAATGACAGCTTAGCCAGAGTGTACTTGGCATCTGCATCCCCAGTACAGTAGGCTATTGTGCCACTATAAAGTAGGTCACATAAGGCAACGTGTGAGGCTAGTGTGCTGTGCCTCTGTCAAGCAGGGACACAGTGGAGATCTCAGGGTTTGAATGTGCTAAGCCACATCCATGTTGTTGGTGTGTGCTGGAAGAGGGTTGCTGAGGACCTCTAACAGTAAGTGGGCATCAATAACAGACTGAGGGGAGCCCTATCTGCATTGTCTGGACAATTCCACTGTCAACACTGTGTTGTGATGGTTATGTGGAATTGAAATGTCATGCCGGTACTGTTCAGAGATGTCCTCCCTCTGTGGGCTACAGCTCTGCAATGTATTAGCTCACTCTGTCTGTTGGACGGCTCATATATGGCTGGTGTACACCTGACAGGTGTCCAGTTGTGGAGCAGTCATGGGTATATGTGGGATAGCATGATCAATGCGAACCTTACACATGCTCATAGAATGCAATTGTCAAGGATTATGCAGAGTGGCCAGTATTGTCCCCTAGCATGGGTCCTTTGAAGTCGTCCACCCCAGTCTTCACAAGTGTAGAGTCTGCTTGTGCTAAATACAGTTTGTTTGCAGTGACAACCTTGCCTGGGCATGGGGATGGGATATGGATGTCCAGGGAAAGGTGGGTATGGTCAGATATCAACAATGGTGGTCTACCTCTGGTGTGGAACAGTGAGTACCCGTGTTGCAGATGGGCAGGTGCAATATGTATTCCCCCATGTGGCTGTGGTGAGTGGTTCTGCCATAGCACATGGACCCACAAATTGTAGTGGCTGTAGGGTAATGTTGTAGAGGCCTGAGTAGTTCCCACACACAATATGCCTGTACCTGATGTTAACAACTGGAATGGTGTATGTGAACACCTGCATATCCCGGCACTGTTCCCAGTGAAGCAAAGTGTGTGTCCTGGATGTGGGAGTGGTGTTCTGGACTGGTTGTGTTGTGTGTTACAGGTATTGTGGTCTCGAAGCATGGTATAGAACATAACCTGCCAGTGTGATGTGCATATCTGACCCTGAAGTAGGTGGCTGCAAATGCATATATATGCTGTCCCCCACCTGACAGGTAGTACTAGATGTACATACCTCTGTAGAAATAAAGATGTCAGCACCCTATAAATACTGCAGGTGCAGAACAGATGCCCAGTAATTCAGACAGTGCGCTCTGCTAATGCGTCTCCCTCAAGTGCCATAATATAGTTAGGTAGGAGTTTGAACCATGCAAATGCTCAGTGTGTCTGTGGGTGAATGGGGTTGTTGTGTGTGCATGTCTGTGTGAAAGAAGTGTCTTTTGCAAACTGGGGGAAACACTCTACAGGATGCACATTCCCCTTTCTAAGCACTGATGATGTCAGCACCCTATAAGTACAGCAGGAGAAGGGAAGCCTTTTAGTAATGCGGATAGCATGCTCTGCTAAAGCATCTGTCATGAGTGACATAACATGGTTAGTTAGGAGTTTGAATCTTGCAACTGCCCAGTGTGTGTGTGGTGTGTGTGGAAGTGTGTGTGGTCTGTGTGTGAGGGAATGTGTGGGAAAACGGAGAACACACTACATGATGCACATTACCCTTTCCAAACACTGATGATGTCAGCACCCTATAAGTACAACTGGAGAAGGAAAACCTCCCAGTAATCTGAATAGCACACTCTGCTAATGCGTCTCTCTCTCTCAAATATCATAACATAGTTAGGTAGGGATTTGAAACCTGCAAGTGTGTGTGTTTGGATGAAGGGAGTTTGTGTGTGTGCAATTCTGTATGAAAGACATGTGCTTTTTGGCAATCAGGAGATCACACTACATGATGCACATCACCCTTTCCAAACACTGATGATGTCAGCACCCTATAAGTACAGCCGGAGAAGAAAAACTTCCTAGTAATCCGAATAGTGCACTTCGCTAATGCATCTCTCTCATGTGTCGTGACGTAGTTAGGTAGGGGTATGAATCCTGCAAATGGCAAGTGTGTGTGGGGGGTAGTAGGGTGTGTGTAATTGCAAGTATGAAAGAACAGATTCCTTTGGCAACTACTACAATACACCAGATGCTGCATATTCCCCCAGTAAACACAGAGGATGTCACCACAATATCAGTACAGCCAAACAGGGCTACTTGCCCAGTAATGCCAATAGTTTGCTCCGCTGCTGGGTCTATTATCATTGTCAGAGCACAGATAGGTATGTTTTGGAAACCCACAACTGCCACGTGTTGTTGTGTCACACAATATGACCATGTGTGGGTTGTTCATAACAATGCATGCCATTGCCTAAACCAGCAATGGCAATGCACACATGATGTATGTGTGTGACACATACACATATATACATGTGACCCTCAGTAGTTACCATGTCTGACACATGCCTCAAGTGGATAAATGGTATTCGCAATGCATAACATTATGACTGTGTCTTACTGTGCAGGGGCCGCATGCGGTATGTGTATATACAGTGTGAGTTGTATATGGTATAATACCAACAGCAGGGGAAACACATCTGGTCTGGGCCATATAGTCTACATGTAGTCAATGAACAGGTGCTGCATGTTCCCACCTGTTGTGGGAGTGGTAACATGTTGTTCCACTGCAATTCACTGACTACATGCTGGGAACCTTTCAGCTAGTGTGTTGTAGCTACAGTAATGCTCACGCACAATGTTTGGCTGGATGCAGTCCAGCCATATAAAGACATTTCTAGAGACTGTCATATTGCCAGTGTTGTTAGGGAGGACAGGTGGGTTTCCTGTGTATGGGAGGGTTGTGTGTGCCAGGCTATGAACCAGAAGGCAGTCCAACACACTGTTAGCTGCTCATGGATAGGCCCTGATGCTTTGTGCTGTGCCAACAACCTGGAGGTGTGTGTATCTGTGGTGCCTTGAGATACCACCCCCCTTTCCATGTGTGTTACATGTGTAGGGGATGACAGGCATGGTATGGGGTATAACCTGGCAGTGATGGGTTGCACCTGTGAGCTGTGAATCAGGAATCTGGTACTGCACAGATATTGCAGTTCACCATGCTGAGGACAGTGTCCAGTGCATGCATCTTGCGGTGTACACTGCTGGTGTTGTGTAGCATCACTGTTAGTGTCCTATCCTGTGTGATACCCGCGGAGGTGGCTATGTAATCCGTGTCCTGCAGCAAAAGGCACTATGTGTGTATCAAGAGGCTTCGCCAATATACAATGGCCCAAGGGTGTCACGTGCAAGCTGCCCCTCGCAAATCATTGTGGCTTCCCTGGCATGTAAGCACACGTTGACAGGCATTGGATACCCTATGAATGACATTGGAGATTGAGCAGAATGTGGACATAGAACACCCTTCCTACATATTGTGATAGCATACCTGGTGAGGGTATGATGGCAACCAAGATCAGGCTCATACTGGCCCGTGCCACATGCTGAGACATCCCTTCTATGTTCCCTATCATGTAGTCCAGGGAGGTATGTCTCAGGTCATCCATAGTGGCATGGACAATGACTGAGTCATATGTGTCCATGCCTCTGACTGACCTGTATGCATGTGTTTTATGGTGGACCAAAGTGCCCCACGGGCATATCACTGTAACCTTCACCATGTACAGCCTGTTGAGCGGGACCCCACTGCAGCGGCCAAGAGAGGTACCTGACACATCTGTAGCAGGTGTGTTCTGTAGCCCTACAGGCTGTGAGTGTATGGCACACGGGATGTGTGTGCCATGTGTGGCATGAGCTCTGTTCCGACGTAACGTATGCCTGTGTGCCAGCTGCGGAGTTGTGTGATGCTCAGGCAGGATGCTATTCTGAGTCTCCAAGTATGCCCCAGTGTGTTCGGATTGCTGTCAGTGCGGGTCTATGTCAGACTGGTATTGTAGTCACTGTAGTATGTCATGCCACCTGACAGGGTATGGCAGTACTGGGTTCAGAGTGCTCAGTCCCCACATTGGCTATGTGGTGGCATCTCACACATGTGTTGTACATTCCTGGCCAGGGGAGAGGGTTGACTGCATACATGTGGCAGCTGTGACATTGCCACATGACTCACATAAACCACAACTGGACCATAGAGGTGATTCTCAGGTTACCTTTGCACATGCTACCATAGTAGTGTGATTGCCATGGTGATTACCAACACATAGGGCCAATGGGGAACAACATACTGAAGGTGAGTATGTGTGGGTGTACTGCTACTGATTTCATAGCACTGGCATATATGACTGCACATGTGGGTAAATGCCAGGTAAGTCATGTGCAATGTGTCACAGGCAACGTACATGCGAACAGGACAGACAGTGACATTCTGTCATGTTGAAAATTGACATACGTATAGTACGCTATGCAGATGTTACTAGGAATCCACAGAAACTCTGTAACTCTGCATTGCAGGTGGAAGCAGTGTTCCAGGGAACCCCAAGCAAACATGCATGCAAACAAAGATACAGTAAGCAGGGCTGGAAGTAGTCCATTGTACAACAAAGAAGGGGTAACACTTACAGTAGGTAACAGTGCAAATATGCAGGCACTATCAACATGTACCCAGGAATGCACAGCTCAGATGTCCATGGTAGAACTGATATTATGTCATAGTTAATTGTGATTTGTATTACATTGGTACTGCAGACATATCAACATGCGCAAACATCCACATTGCATAGTGATTGTGGGCAACATGCCACCATTACTGTACATGTTCATCATTTCATATCACTTCTTGCATTAGCTTCTCCCCTGTGCTACCTATGTATGTGGCTATCTGTTGACATCCTTACCACCAGTATGCAATAATGTGCAGCCGTTACACTATGGTACTTACTATGGGTGTAGATAACAATTCAGGACAGTCATACAGTTACTGCATCAGGCATGCTGGGATGTACACACAGTCATATCAGCACACTGTACTGTTACCAACATGATACTAGTAATACACTTCTATGTAGTCACCCTGTGCATCAGCAACGTGTTTACCTGTTCCTGCACTGATGTTGGAGATTGCAGGAGGTGGCACAGTTTCATCATATGCACAGGGTGTGAATTAGGTATGCCTGAGTCTGCCACTGATACCACCAATTGACATGTGTGTGTATGTGTGTTGGTGAGGGACAGCAGTACAGGGTGGAGCACTGTTGGTGCAGTGTGTGCATGTATGTGGTCACCCTAGGTGTTAACATTTCACATGTGTGTATGCACGCACACAGATCCACCTCATGGCTGCCATATACAGGGGTTTGTGGACAGCCACAGACTGCACCTGGCAAGTCATACAGATCAGTGTCTGTGGGCACGGACACGGTACCTGTGCCTGTCAGGGGTGCTATGGACCGTATCCGGTACTAAGCCAGACTGGGTACTGTCATCAGAAGCAGGAGTGTGTTGACTGGACACAGGTCCCTGTTGGGACTGTCCAGAGCCACGTGCACGTGGTCTCCTGGGGCGGTCCGATGACAGCACAGACCCAGCATTGCTGGGGCTGCTGCTGGCACTATGGGGGCATCCGTGGGCCTGTTGTCATCCACGCCGACTGCCAGCTGCTGCTGTTGCTGGCATATGGCCACGTCGACACCACAACCATCCACCTTTGCCCTGGCTCACGGACATGTGGTTGTGGAACTGCTGTAATATGTCCCCACAACATCTGTCTATGACATCGGTGAAATTACGGATAGCATCCGCGATGTCACGCATACTGTCAGTCATGGCTGTGCGACATGCTCTCAGCTCCCTCAGACCCTGTCTGGTGTACCTTTCCATACGCGACTGTGCCTGCATGACAGCCCGAAACATAGCTGAGGTTAACAGACCTCTTTGGGCACATCTGCCAGAGGCAGTACGCCCATGGATGCTCCCACGAGAACCCATGGGCAGCTGTCTGTGTGGTACCATCGCAGGACCCTGCCCATAGCTGCTGTGTGGGGAAGCATGTGCCACAGATACCACATTATCCTGGTCAATGCCCACTGTATCCTGTCCATCACCTAGGGACAATGGTGACATAGGATGTACTGGCAGGATGACTGTGCGCAATGATGGGGTTGACAGCTGTGTACTGTCAATTGGCTGACCAATGATGGACCCTGACACACTTTCCTGTGCCATTACACAGATATCATCATTATCAGTACCTGTGGCACCAGATTCAGGTTCCCTGCTGCAGGACACCAGAGCAGCACCAGAACCTGTGGGAGGAAGACAGGAAACACAGTTTACAATGTCTACACAATGTTACCAGTGATGCACTAATGCACACATGCACACATGCACATGTGGACACATGCACACATGCGCACATGCACACGTGGACACAGGCACACATGCACACATGCACACCCCGCAGTATACACACAGAGCACTACTGAGTTACACTATTATTACTAGCACTATCAGGACTATTATAGGTATTGTTAAAACACACTCACCAGCATGGATGGGCTGCCTTGCTGTAACACCGGAGGGACCTGCAGAAATGAGGGGATTAATGTCAGTGGGCACAACTGTGCCATTGATACTGCGTATGATACAGTGCAGTAGTACACCAGTTGCCTTTCACATGTCAGCTGCTGATATTGGCAATATCACACCTGCACAATTACATACTATGTTGACAGCTACATACCATGGACACACCTTACACATGAATAAACTAACAGTGTACAGAACAGTCAAGTGTACATATGGCATATTACCTGCACGCTCCATGTCGTGTTGCTGTGTGGATCTAGCCTCCATCATAATGCAGGTGTGTTGCTGTTGATGTTCCTGGGCTGGAGACACAACACTTAGGAGTAGCCCCTCCAGTCTGGTGAGGAGGGGATGTGTGGCCACCCCACCTCCTGTGGTGACCTGTTGCCTGTGGATATCCGACGCATGCTGACGGACATTTCTGATTAAATCACTGCAGTGATGTCGTACCTGCTCATATGTCCTATTATGCATGCCAGTGTCATTTACCCTACGGACAAGGTCTTGCCACAGTGCAGCCCTCTCCTGCTGATTCTGGCTGGTGCGGGAAAACAGTATGTCATAATCCCGCACCAGGCTCTGGTGTATCTCTTCATCTTCTGCAGCAGAGTAGGCAGGATTTCGCTGACGCTCCATGTCCCTGGAAGAGAACACAAACAGGATATCAGCAGACTATGTCAGCAATATATGGCACACATACTATACATGATACTCAACTGTAGTTATATACTACTACTCCCATATGTAGCACGTGTGTGTCTCTTGGTGGATACACAAGTACATGGCCAGATATCAGTGCTCAGCCACCACCTGTGCAACAATACCTGCCACATTCCATACAACATAGTAGCAAGCCCCATCAGTCAGCACACTGAGACAGGTCCAATGCACAACCTCACTCTGTGGGTTCATAGCAAGGTACTGTATGTGGAACGCCATCCACTAGTGTGATCTGGACACAAATTACTCGGCCTGGATATTCATATTCCACCACCACCACCACCAGCACAGTAGACTACTTTGATATACATGTGATTAGACAGATATTCACTTGTTAGGACTGACATGGTATCCATGCAGCCCACTGGGCCAGTGGAAGCCACAAACCACACTGCTGACCCCTTTGCGAATGCTTCCCACGGACATCACAAAGAATGCATGGAACATGCACACACATTTCTAACCCAGAACCTATGCACAAAGGTTAGGCATCCTGTCTGCTGGACCCCAGCCAAAGGCAGATTGTATAACGATAGAAGGAGGCTACTGCAGGACAGAGCAGATTCACATAAAGGGAAGGAATCTGTGGTCAGCACTGGTAATAAGCTACGGTCTCTCATAACAACATCCACGGCCTAGTCTGAGAGGGAAATGGCCACAAACACTATAGATAACCACAAGGCCTTCTTCAGTTATGTTAGACATATGGACCAAATGCCTCAGATACGCTCTGAGTTACTACACACCTACTTAACATTCACTGAACACACAGATATTGACAACATTCTGGCAGACAGGTTCAGTGCACGTATCCCCCCTCCTTCTCCCCCACACTTAGAAATACTTATCACAGATGAATGTAACCTCCCTATCATCTCAGATGTCCAGGTGAGGGCCGCCTCAGCAAAGCAGAACACACAGCATCAATGTGACCTGATGGTATCCCTGGATGTGTGCTACATGAACTCCAAGAGGAGATACAACCGCATATAAGACTGATATTTAACCTTGGCCATACTGTGGGATATGTACCCGAACACTGGCATACAGCAACAGTGGTACCACTCCACTAAGGAGGCACCTCTACTGACCCTGGGAACTACTGCCCCATAAGCTTAACCAGCCTGGTCTGCAAAGCTATGAAATGATTCATTATGGGACGCATATACAGCGATATTGGGTACCTGCAGACACTTGATCCCACCCAGTTTGCCTTTCTGATGGGCTGATCCTGCCTTTTGAACCTGGTTGACCTTTCAAAACAGTTACTACAGCCATTGATGAGGGCAACGCAGTCCATACAGCCTACCTGGACTTGCCTAAGGCCTTCAACACAGTACTCTACTCAGGCATCATAGACAAGCTCATTAGCTTACATGTTACTACATATGTCACATGATGGGTTGCACACTGGTTGAAATACAGAATCCATAATATCGATATTGCGGGAGCCATGTCAGACTCAAAGCCAGTCACATGTGGTATCCCACAGGGCTCTGTCCTAGGACCCCTCTTGTTTGGCATTTACTTCTCAGATGTGAAAGCAAACATGTGCGGGTTGTGGATGACAAAGTTCCCAGATGACTGTGAACTAAGCGCCATAGTCATTACACCAGCTGACACACACATCCTACAGACAGGCCTCACTGAAATGGTCAACTGGTGCCAGGATCATGGCCTAACACTGAATGACATGTAATGTATAGTCATCCCCTTTGGGTGAAACTACGTGCACACAACTTATCACATGGACATACCTATAGATACAGACCAATGACACATATGGAGGGTTCACAGTATGTAGACTATTAACTTGTTACTTTACATTACCAGTGTTTGTCGCAGCTGGTTGCGTTACCGTTACTATAGCTTCCTGCTGCTGCTAGCCCAGCTTGATACTGACACTGATGACAGCTTCAACTTAGTTTGTGTAACGTGTGTTTTTGTTTGTGTTCTTATTTTCTTTTTTTCTGTTTTTTTTCTTTCTCTCTCTCTCTCTCTCTCTCTATCTCTGTCTGCCTCCAGATGGTGCAATGAAAGTATTGCATGTGTGGAGTGGGAGTACAGGATGCCTTTGTAGGTATCTGCATAAGTCCATGTGATGGCCTCTGCACCAATTGTAAGCCAGCATTTGCTAATTGCATGCAGCCAGTTGTGTAGTGATTGCAGTTCTCACTGTGATTTCATGACAGTGCTATAAAAGGGTATGTGAGATAGGCGTTGCCCTTTCAGATTGTAAGGGAGGGGACCATGCTGGTATGCTGTGGACACTGTTCTGTGAGTGTAAAGGTTAGTATCTCTCTCATGATTCAGGCTGTGTTGTAGATTCACATTTCTCCATTCATCTCTCCTGTTTCCTGTACTAAGTGTGTATGCACACTGACACCTACAACTATATATATATATATATATATATATATATATATATATATATATATATATATGTAAATATACATACATTTATATATGTATATTAACTGACATTATTACCTACTAGCTACCAACTAGCATGGCTGTTTCTGTTCACACACTACTATTATAGAAAGCCACTAGATTTGACAGTAAGTATACATGACAGGCTTTGTGTACTACACATCCTATATTCCCTTTACATTCATTCCTACTATTACATGATATATTTATTTTAGCACAATGTTCTTGTATAACAGTCATGGCTTAGTGGTAAGTCATGCAGACTACTGTTTCCTGGGTTCGGGACTGACAGTGGGATTTTATTTTACTTTTGAACTGACTACAGGACCTGTCAATCAGAGTGACTAAGGCACTTTTAAGCAGTTGTAACCGGGTTAGCACTGGTTTGCACGGAGCTCCCACATGCGCACTGGCGTTCAGCTCCACGCACACCCGCTTACAACCGCTTAACAGTGCTTACTCTGGCGCACACCCGTGCTATTTTCTTTGAAAGAAATGAAAATGGGGAGACAGGAAAGTGGTGAAAAGGGGTCACAAAAAGGGTAAGACAGTAGGGAAACAAGCTCGGCTTTTGCAGGAGGGATGTAGGTAAGGCCCATAGCTGCCCATTTCTTCATCGGCAACAGCTGTGTATATGTTTTTAATTTGGTGTGACATTTGAAACCTTCCACCCCTGAGAGAGGTGTCAGGACAACAATAATACTTGTTGTACAGCCAATTGTAATTGATAGTTTCCATGTCCAGCAGACATGTGTGCGGAATGGGCAGCTATGTATGGGGCGTAATTTTTTTGTGGGTACAGAGTGCCCTTTTTTTTCAGGTGAGAGTGGTATTTCAGGTAAAGGAAGTCGGTATAGCTGGGGAGGTAGGTTGGGTAGGTCAACAGAGAAGACAAACAAGACGCATACAGGGGCGGTGTATGACATGTGTGGGGGGGGTTACACAATTGACGGGGATGGATGTTTGGATATCCAGAGCCCATGAGCCCACAGATGGCAACAGTTGAACTGATATCCCCACCCATGGGCAGTTGCCACTGTTCCTTCACTGCCCAGGATTGGGCTGTGCTGGGGGCTGTGTAGGCTGGGCAACAGGCATGCCCATAAGTTGTGCCACCCGTGCCTCAAGTTGGCGTAGGGGCCCAAGAACAGAGTCCCGGATCTCCCTACGCACCACAGTCCGGATGCTACGGAGGGTGAGTGGTGGTTCTCCTCCGGCCACACTTGCAGAGAGGGGATGGGCCCCATCCCCTGCAGCACTTCCACCTGCAGGTGGCACAGGGCCACCGGAGGAGGGTCGAGACTGGGCACTAGTGCCAGGTGCACTCGCCAGCTGAGTTGGGAGAGGTGGGTCTGCTGGAACCTGCCTTCCCTGTCATCCTATGTTTTGCATTATGTCATGATAGTTTGGGTTAGTAACATACAATACCATTCGCAATTAGTTGTAACAGTATGCATTAGTATTCCCATTAACCAAACACCCAGATATTCACACCATTGAACAGCGAGTATAACACATGCATAATTTGAACAGCCATACACAGTCCAACAACATGCAGGGTTGATTGATGGCAACAGGCCATCAGGTTTGGATGTATAAAAAGGGCAGATGCATCAATGTACATGCAAATATTTATGACCCAACATGACATTTGTCCAGGGGTGTTAATTGTGATTGCACATACCAATTTCACGTGGAATGGATTATATGTGGTTATAGGGTGGGGTGAAGAAAATATTATTAACACCTTCGAATACCAATACATATGCTGTGCATTTCTAATAGCTGCAGATATATACACACTACTGTTCTAACTACAGTTTCCTATATGATAACTACTTCAAGTTGGTGACAGGACTGTTACTGCTACATCAATATACATTTTATTGTTATTCATACACGTTCATATCTGTCTTTGTTCAGCTACATCATCCTGCTACATTTGCTTTATATAGCTATAGACAACTGTGGATGTTTGGTATTTCAGACAATCATACTATCTGCATATTGCAGACTGAGAGCAACATTTCCAGATTTTGGGATACACATTCCAGCTGCAGCAACACTTTGAACACATTTTGCAGTTTGGTTCTACTTGTCACATTCATTTCATTCTGTACTGACTGCAGTATACTTTATTCAGGGGTTATTACTACTTTATTGGTGGATTCATAACTCTTTCTCACACTCTCTCACTTGTTTTCATTTTACTATTCAGGATGGTATTTACTTCTAGGCTTTATTGACATGTTTTACCTGTAGTTATTACAATCCTTTCCAGCAGTCTCATTTCTGTCATGTTTCAGTATTTCAACAGGGATATATTTCACACATGTGATTTGCTCATCTTCTGCAGCTGTACGTTTCAGCCTGCTACAGGTTGTGTACTATTATATTACAGGTGGGACATCTTTATTTCAGACTTTATTTCAGACATTTTCATTTTTCTGTTTGGATTACAGACTGCAACACACTTTTGTAATCAAGCAATACTTGCAAACACTCTTACACTGTTACTTGCACATTTTATTACTTAGTGTTTACACTGCACTATTTTGCTAACTGTCATACTTTTATATTTCTTTACAGTTACTGGGAGAGGATTACTGACCTGCCTGGTGGCGCAACCGCACCAGCCTATCGCCATAGGCTCTGCGGTTCGCAGAATGGACACCTGCAGCTGTAATATAAATGAAGTAATATTGGAATATACATCTCCATAATATCAGCTAGTTTAATTTCTTACATACATAATTAAATGTAACGCACTCAGTAGTGGGGCGTTGGGCATTTGCCAGGCCTCCTGGATCCAAAAGTTCAATTGGTCCTGCTTACGTCTCTTCAGGTCCGCATGGTGGTGACGGACCTGCTCACCAGTCCTTGGAATCCCTGTGGCACTGGTGAGATCATGAGCCAACCGGTCCCACACCTCAGCCCTATATGCTCCCTACAGGACCTGGCCCTGCATGAGTTGGGCC
Source organism: Protopterus annectens (assembly GCF_019279795.1). Lineage (NCBI taxonomy): Eukaryota > Metazoa > Chordata > Ceratodontiformes > Protopteridae > Protopterus > Protopterus annectens. The sequence goes on along the minus strand of NC_056739.1, from coordinate 1,432,815,014 downwards.
TCATGATTGTGGACTAGGAGCCAGACCATATATCTGGACTCCTCAACGCCCCACCTCTGTGCTCGAAAGCAACTACCCTCACCTACTCCTGACATTCTGGCTGCAAGTTAGTTCTACAATCATTTATGCTGTGTATTCCCACCTATGGGGCTTATATATGCCGTTTTTCCCACACTTATCTGTGATTGGCCATTTCGGAATTGTATCAACTTCACAAAACTTGCTTTGTCATGCTCCACATTCTATTCATTCCTATATATTTGCTATTACTGCATTTCTAAGTACAGCTGTCATGGCTTAGTGTTTCAGTACCTTGACCATGGTGTCCTGGGTTCGAACCTGGCCACTGCTTTTTATATTTTATGACTGTCTAGACAGGCTAGGGGGTGTGTCTGTGTAAAGGCAGTTTTGTTACAGCTTGCTCAACGTTGCCCGGTGGTTAGCTTGTTGGCGCGGTGCTCAGCTCCGCGCAAACGAGTTACGCTGGTTTACGGTTCATTTGGCTGTCAGCACGCATATTACGCTCAGCTCAGCTAGGCGCACACAGTTTCAGTGTGTTCGAACTCTGCTCAACCCCTGGCACTCATTTTGCACCTGTTAAACCACTGCTCACCTTTGGGCACTCATTTTACATCTGTTAAACCACTGATCACCCACGGGCAGATGCTTTCACCCTGTTAAACTGTAGCTCAGCTCTAGGCACATCTGGCATTTTTTATTATTTTTTTATCTCACATTTCTTCATAATAAATGGCCTATGTCATTACATTTTTCATAAAATATAATTTTATATGTGTACATATATGTCAGGGACTTGTTTCATGCTTATTTCACTAAAAATAAAAATTGATGTTGTGGGGGCTCGAACCATGACTGCCTGCTTTTCAGCCGACGTCTCTACTGCTATGCTATTGCTTTTTGGCTTACTTTGCATATTTAGTTCTTATATGCTTTTCCACTGACTGCTAACTGTGGCTAAGCGCCGGGCACACCTGCGCAAATGAGCGCACTCACGGGCAAACATCTTTACAATTTTAAAAAAATATATAACATGTTAATTTATATATTTTATGTTGATAGTCTGTGGGGGCATGTGTTGTGTTGTGTTTATTCACATTTCCATGGACTCTGTCATGGGTGTTTACTTTGGGCACTTTTACTCTTCTGGGGGCGTGTCCGCTTGCAGGACTTGGCCTACGGACATGCCCCCTACTGTCTTCGATGGACCGTGTTAGCCTTAGGTGTGATTCAGCATGCCCTCATGCATATGCATGACATGCTGACATCACACCGTTTAACTGCAGCCTCCGTGTAAGCCTTGTATCTCTTACATGGAGGCTTCGTGAATCCATAGTGTGAGACAATACTGAGAAAAAATTAAGAAAAAATTATATAAAGCTGTTGGAAACTGATTTTATAGATACATTAGGTGAGGTAAGAGAAAAGACATACAAACTGATAAATTGTCTGTAGATTCTACAATTTATTCTTAGACACAACAGATTATAGATATATTTGCAAAATAGTAATCAAAGTAGTTTGGCTCCACAAAAGGTGTGATAAATTGTCCTAGTACTATCCAGATAACCTTAGATATTGAAATCAAATTGGATTATATTGAAAAAGAACTATGCAAATTGGACCCAAACAAAGCATGAGGAGGATTTGGAATTAGTAATAATGACCAGGGAACACTTTGTCAGGAACTTACATTACCATTAAATGTGTTATTCATGAGGTCATTTAAATATTGGTAGATTCTTCAAGATTGGATAATACACTTGTTAAATCTGCCTTTAAGGGAAAGGGGAATAGAGAAAACCTACAGTCATGCAGACTCATAAGTTAATTTATATTTTATGGAAAAATAATGGAGAAGGTTATTTTGGATAAATTCTTGTGAGAATTGCAAATATTGAGACTTGAAACTATATAGCAGCATGTGTATGTTGAAAATAGATATATAACTACCTGTAATATGATTCTCTATAACAATGTAATAACAGCAATAAAAAAAAATTGTGGTGTATTGTAATGCATGCAGATGCAATTTCAGCATTGGATAGGGTCATACACAAAACACTGATCAATAAATTAGAGCAACATGATATCAATGTACTCTTGATGAGATGGATAGCTGAATGGCTTTCAAATAGGACATGGCATGCATCATACAGAAATTGGACAGGAGAACTTTTAGGTTACAGCCAGAGCATCCCACAGAACTCTGTCCATGGTTCATAGGTTAGTACTAAGCTAACTGCACTTGCGAGCCATTGTAAGCCTAGCCAATTATCCCTTGTGAGACTCAGACCCTGCACCTTGTGTTTATAAGACAAAAACCTTAACCATTAGGCCACCCACCCAACCTGCCCTAATTGGCAATACTTGTTTAGATTGTATCTTTCAGCTGTATCTTTTTTAGCTGAGATGTTCTACAGTCTGTATGCAGATGACTTTAAAAGTGATAAAATGATTACTTGTGTTACAGATAGGGCATGCCTGCAGAAGAACTTGACTAAATTGATCACTTGAGCACAGGAAAATAATATGCTAATAAATACACGAAAAAGCTAAGTGTATGAGAGTTGGGGACATAGACTGAAAGGTGAATATTTAATTCAGGAAACAGTGATTAATACCATTGATTCATTTAAGGACCTGGGTAAATGTGTAGATCCAGCTTTAAGTTTTTGTAATAATCAACCAATTGGCTAATGACATTAATAGAACAATAATTTGTATAAAACAATGTATAATGCCTGAGAAATCAGAAATGATAAAATCATTATTTCTTAGTTACATTAGACCCAGACATGAGTATGGAATAAGAATCTGAAAACCTTATAAAAAACAAGCATAAGTAAATTGGAAGTACAGTAGAAATATAAGAAGGGTATCCATAGATGTGAAAAATTTATGAAAGATTAAAATATCTGAACTTGTACAAAGCTTCATGCAGGCACTTAAGATGATATCTTATTCAGGTATATAGGACATTAAGAGACAACTATCTCTTAGAATGCCTAGTGCTATCAAAAAGTAGTAAACAATCAACAGCAAGTGTGTGTAGAAGATTATATAGGAGTGATAGGTGTACTAATTGGTTCTTTAGAAAGGCTGATGCTTGAAATACACTACCAAATTACATTAAAGCAAGCACTAGTTGAAATATTTTTAAGAATAACCTTGACATATTATGGGAATAACTGCTTTGATATATTGACAGGTTATAAGGGATTAATGCCCGTGCTTGAAATATGTGCATGTATGTTTGTACCAAGGCATT
>NC_056739.1:1432251725-1432461725 GCF_019279795.1 Protopterus annectens | reverse complement strand
ACAGTGCAACTCCTGGCAGAGCCAGTTCTCATGGTCAGGTATGGTAACAATGAACTACCACCTCTACAATCCATAGCTCATACCTGTCTAACTTACCAAGATGTAGAGCTAGCACAGTGCGTGGCTGTGTTCCTGCAGACTTTCACACACCAATTTCACCTGGAGGACCCATAAAAATACACACACAACAGTTACATGGTTCAGCCATGTAGCTTAAAGTGCATTTTGTCTCACTGGCCATTTGTTACTTTATCTGAATGTCTGTCTGCTTCTCTTTCTTACTCACACATACTCACCAACCTTTTGTGTCAGCCAAGGCTTCCTGCCCCCCCCCCAGACACACAAAACACCCTGTGTAAGTGATGATAACTGTGCCAGATCCTTGTTTTCTATCTTTTGGATTCAGGGATATATAAAATTTGTGTCTGATGCTCAGGTGCATAGATGACTTAATGTTTAGTATATATGCATTTGTGATGTTATTTTGCTAATTGTATTTTTTTTACATGTTTTGGTCTTAGAAAGTTAGAGAGTTGATAGAATCAAACATTTTTTTGCTTCTATTTTTAATAATCTTCTGAGGGTTATGAAGTCTGAAACTGAAAGGTGTCTCATTATTTTCTAACTTCTCTCTTTAATGATTTTCCAGTATAACAGTGTGATGCCAAACTGAGAACATTCGAAGAGCATCAGTACTTTTGAGAGCTATGGATGTGTAACTCTTTGATGCCTGAGACCAACTACTTGATAGAGGAAGCAGGTATTAACATAAGTCTCTGCTATCACATGTTAAAGTCATTTCTGCACAGATTACTCACCTTTTGTTTGCTTACATTAAAAAGTAACAAAATGCAAGGATATGCCATTCATTTGTATCATTACACAATACATTCTGGATTCAATACTTGTAAATCCAGCAGTTGCAACAGTTTTATTTCAGGGCTGACTCTGTCTGATTCTAGCTGTACACAGCCATTAGATGGATAGGTAAAGGCTGTGATTGTCGCCTGGCATCAATGTTATTATATGTATGTGTATTCGATGAAGAGTTTAGCCCCTTAGGTGGTGAGTAAATGTGCTATGCATTGCCTCTTAGCCACTGCAAGGTCAAATTGAGAACTCATACATTTGTATACATGCACAACTGCTGCTGGTTCCCTCTCTGACTCCTCACTTGCATGTGGATGTGGTGACCTTACCAGTGATGGTGGGATGTGTGCCCCTTCTCTTTGTTGATCCTGCTAAAGCTGCTTTCTCAAAATGATGTTGTGTAGCATGGCACAGATGTTGAATATTTCAGTACATGTAAGTGGAGTGTAATGCAGGGCTACCCCAGATGTACTGAGGCACCGGAACCATGACTTCAGCAGCCCAAACACACATTCTATGATATTTTTGGTTTGAGCGTGTACCTCATTATGTTGTTCTTCAGTGGGTCTGTGTGTATGTCTGATGGGTGTTATCAGCAATAGTTCCAGTGCATAACCTGCATCCCCCAGCAAAGGACATTGTGGGATATCACCCCTAGTGACCGTCTGATACAGTTGGGAGGTGTGCCAGATATGTGAGTCTTGGTAACTGCCTGGGTTACCAGCACACACATTCTATATGATTCCCTTGGCATTACATATGACTTGGCAGTTAATACAGTGGAAGATCTTTCTAGTTACGTAGAGCCTTCCACGTTCCCTGTGTGGTGCCTTAATATCTATAAGAGTACAATCTATGGCACTCAGTACTTCAGGGTAGTGCGCTACAAGGTAGAACTCCTGCATATTTGTGGCCCTGTCCTCAGAGTACAGGGAAAATATATTTAGTCACTGGCATATTGGAGCATAAGCATTCAGGAATTGATGGAGGATCCTGGATGCTGATAATGAAGATATCCCCAGCATGCCCTTGTTGGTCTCTGAAAGTTTCCTATAGCTAAAATTCTAAGTGCTACACATACCCTTGTCTCCACTGGTATGGTTTCCCCTCAGTTTGTCCTTGCTCTGAGTTGAGGATGACAGAGGTTGCAGAATTCCTGTATTGTGTCTCTATCCACCCTGTAGTACTCTACAATTTCCACCTCATGCAGATTGTGATAAGATAAGTGGGGTCTAAAACTTCTTCTCTTTCTTGGCTGTAGACTATTAGCAGCAGAAGCAGCATAGACTTCAGCCTGTTGCACATGCACATGAATTAAAGCAACAGCAGCCCCTAACCTTCTTTCTGTGTACATTCCTTTACTTTGCTGTATTCCAATAGGTTTTGAAATTCACAGGAAAACCAGCACTAAGTCTAAACTGTTGCTTAATAGTTTGTTGAATAGCTCCTCCATTTTGGATTGGTCGATTAGCATACAATTCAGCTACTTATACTGCAATTAGCATGCCACATTGTTTATTGTGGTTGCATAGCTCTACACACCATGTATTGCCACTTAGTGAATATAAAACAGTATGCTACCATGTGCAAGTTACACGGCGATGCGCACATTGTCTTAATGGACTGTATAGGGTTTATTGAATTTAACTGTATGTTTACTAGCTCATATAAAAAAAATCTCCTTTTCCAACTCCTTATTCTCTTTTTCCTGTTAACTTTATTACTTTCCATATTTTTCAGTATCTTCATTTTTCTTTAAACATTTCTTGTATATAATATACTGCACTATTCATAATCTGTTCCTGAGTTCTTTCTATTTCTTCTTTAATTTTTTTTATTTCTCCCATTCCATTACAATCTCCCTTTACTAATCTTCTTAAGTAAGTCAATACTTTTTTTTTCTTTTGCATTTTAAAAATATCTTTGCTTATATAACAATTCTTGTATTTTTTATGATCTCTTTCAAATAGTTATGCTTCTTTGTCAAAGTACTTTCTATCACTATGTTTTAAATCTTCCAATTCATTATTATATGTTCTTTCATATGTTCTGTATTTTTCTCACATTATATTGTCAATATAAAGAACATTACATTTTCTTTAATATCATCCCCCATTCAGACCATTTTTTTATAAAATATTCTCATAGTAATATGACCTTTACATAACTGTATTATTAACCTCGTTCCTTCTTCATTTTATGCTTTCTCATTATCCTGTATATTTCTTTGCCTATTTTATATATTCTTTGATTGCCTTTATCTATGGCCATATTGCATGATAATCAGAAAATCCTGTTTCATCTACCACCCCATCTCCTATTACTAAATCTTCTAATACTGTAAAATAATCTATTTCAGTTCTATACACACCCCTTTTTAAAGTTCATGAATTTTTGTCCCAGAGTTTTTACTTACCACATCTTATTACTTCTAACATTTTTCTTATATAATTTCCTTTCTTTTTATGCTTGTCTCTTAAATCAAAATTAAAGTCTCCTGTAATTACAGTATTCATATTTATCACTAAATAGTCTAAAATGTGATGATATACACCTTCCCTTTCTTTACAATTAGTATACACATATGTTATAACTCTATATAGTTGTTCTTTCTATTTTAAATCTACAATAGTCAATCTCCTCATTTTTGCTAAAGTTACATCTAATATCTTTACGGTATTTCTACAGAATACTGCTATTCCTGAACATCTCTCATTTCCCAAATTCCAGATTATCTTTCCTCCCTCTAGTTTCTCTGTTTGTAATCTTTCTTCATTTGTTAAAAAATTATGTGCCTTCTAATATAAGTACTTCTACATCACATGTATTACACCACTCCAAAATCCCTATTCATTTCACTAGATTCATAATACTATTCACATTTATAGAAAGCAGTTTAAGATTTTCATTTTCCAATAGATTCATGGTTTCATAGCTATACTAGGCTACTTCCTTAATGGGCCATTATAAGCCTAACCCATTTTCCTGTTAAAGGTGAGAATCAGACACTGCACCTTGGGTCTGTGAGTCAAGCACCTGAACCATTACATCACACAGCAATCATTAGCTGCATTTATTCTTTTTCATTCCTTTCCTTCCTTTTTTTCTTTTGTACTTATCCCCTTAAATTTTCTTGTTTTGTCTTTTACTTTTTTACCATTAGAATTATTTTTCTTTTTACTATTTCACAATTTATGTCTTCTTCATCACTTATTTCAAAGCATTCTTCTGTGTCCTCTTTATTATTTTTATCTAATTTTTTTCTACTAGAACTACTTCTACAATTTCTTGTTTATTTTCTTCTCTTTCTTTTTTTTTGTGTTATTTTCATTTTAACAATCCATCCATAAATGTCTAATTTTGTTACATTTTTAACATTTCAAGTTCACATTTTTTTGCATTATGTCCAATTTTCCCACAAATATAGTGTTTTCTTTTATCGCAATTACTTATCAAATGTCCTTCTTTACCAAGAAAAAAACATATTTTGGGTTGTCCCCAGTATTTTACAACACCCCTTTTCCCCTTCACATTTATCATGCTTGGTGTATGTATATTTTACTTTTTCTATTTTTAACTCAATATTATGATCCATTCCACTAGTCCATAAAACCCTATTATTATAAACATTTGCAATGTTCAGTATTCCTTTACATACAATTTTCAAATGTCCTTTTAAAGTCTCTCTTTGCAGCTCTGATTGAAATTGCATATGAACTTTCTTTTTTGTTTGCCTGTTAAATGATTTTGTCACATAACAATTCCATATGTCACAGTTTTTTTCATATTCTCCAAGAAATTTTTCCACTGAAAAAAAACAATCTCAAATATAATGTAACAAAATGTCTCTGTTCATAAGAATAAATGTTCTTACCTCATGTGCTTTTACACTCAAGGGAGCTATTAAATCGCCCCACATTTTATACCTATTTCTTTGTCTTCTTTACTTTGAATCATTACCACATACTTTCATTTCTCATTTTATTCTGCTTCTTTCTTTTCTGTTACTTCCCTTTTGCCTTATTTTACTTTCTCTGCATATGCTTTCTTTTCCATCTCACCACTATTCATCAGGATTGTCTCTGCATCCTCATTTTGTATTTTCTCCATAATTCCCTCATGAAATGTCTCCTTTATTTTCTGGCTCACTCTACTTTGTATTTCTTTAAGTAAATCATCCTGCAACCCTCCCAGCTGTAGGGTTGAAATTATACACCCATCATTTGATGAATCATCTCCATCAGACAGATTTCTTTGAAAGATCTCAGAATCCTGCATTCATTCTCTGATGTCAATAGTGGCTTTCTCCTCCATTTGTCTCACAACTGCATTTTCTTCTTCTCTCAACATCTACCTCCCTGTTTCTCTAGGCTGCCTCAATTCCTGGAATGGAAACAGGAAGTGCTTATGCAAAATGGGTACCACTTGCAGCAAAGACAAGTAGGGAAGTACCCTGATGGCCTGGCCAAATTTATCCTAGTAATATAAATACCACTTTGGGTCTCTCAAGAAAAAAGACTACTAACTTAGCATACCTAACCTGGACAACAAAGAATAAATAACTAAATAAACAAATAAATAAATGAGTAAATAAATAAACACACAAATAAATAATGGCTTGTTACTGGAGACACTACCCCTACTCAAGGAATATCCCACCATGCATCCTAGCAACTGTAGCTCTATCCGCCTCACTAGCATATTTTGTAAGGAGAGATAATGCATCATCATGATCCTCATTAACAGGCATGTATGTGAAATACAACTTCAAAACCCTAAGTACTTTGAGTCTTTAAAAGCAAGATCTTGCTTTATCATTATTACTTCAAACAAGCTACAAAAACACTAGATGAGACTAACTCCCTACACACAGTTTATTCAATTTATGTCAGGCTTTTGTCAATATGCTTCACTATGCCACCATCAGCAAACTGTTCAAGCTCAGTATAAAACCTTCTGTAACCAACTGGATTGTCATATGGTATCAGTGGCAAATACCCATCTATTAGAGCTAATGGCACACTATCATCAAATAATTTTCTGTCAGTTATGTACCCCAGGGCTCTACTTTGGGGCCACTTTTATCTTACTTCTACCTCTCTGATATCAATTTTGTGACCAAGGGCATGGACAACTGTAAGAGTGGTACAGTTAATAACTCACCTGAAGACACTCAAATCATCAGTGAGGGCCTGTCTCAATAAACTCCTAGAGTCAGTATAGTGGACTTCCATACATCCTCTGTCATTAGGAAGGCCTTCTACCTTATACAACTGATTCCTAATGCTATCTCCTCTCAGTCAAAATAGGTGATGAGGTCATCATTCCTTTCTACTCATTGCTTATCTGACCCACACTGCAGTACTATAGTAAAATGTACCCTGTGATATGCTCCTGATGGAACACCTATCCTCTCTTGAAAAATTTCAACAATTCCCCACAAAAATAAATAAACAAATAAATAAATTCTGGTGTATGTGGGGATATCCATACATCCCCACCCATATCTATATCAGTGTATATATCAGGGATGTCCCCTTAAATGTTGTTGTGTGTGTACTTTAGGTAAATGTGTTATGTAGATATTTGTGGGGACTCTATATATCTGTACTTTATATCACTATATATACCTGTTGTTATCATATATATATATATATATATATATATATATATATATATATATATGGTTCTACCTGACTTCGTCGACAGAGAAGAGACACGGAAATTCGAAAGCTCCAGAAGAAGAAGACGAAGAAGACCGAGGAATCGACGGAAGCAGAACATCGACAATGCAGAAACCCAACCGACCTGACAACATACACCACAGCAGGATGCCGCCGGAGGGGCCTACATGTGGAAAGGGTGTAGTAGTGGACGTTAGGGTCTTGAGCAGGTGGGGAGTGGAGATTGGCCGGTCTCTGTGGGGGGGGGATGTGGGTGGGTTAGTTGAGAGGGGGTGGGGGGGGAGCGGGTAAGAGTTTAGGTTAGTTAGGGTAGGGGTGGGTTAGGGGTTAGGGTTAGGGAGGGGATTAGGGTGGCGGTTGGTGGTTAGGGGGTTAGGGAGGCGGTTAGGGGCGGGATAGGAGCAGGTTAAGGAGGCGGGTAGGTAAGGGGCCGAGAGATATAAGTGGACTAGTTAGGGGGGTTTGGTTTAGTGTGGGCTTGTAAGTTTTGTGGTGGTGTTGTGTGTGTTGTGTGTGTGTTGTTTGTGTGTGTGGTGTTTTGTTTGTTGGTGTGTTGTGTGTGTGGGTGCAGTTGTTTTGGTTTTTGGTGTTATTTCGTTATTTTCGTGGTCGGTTATGTTATGTGTTTCGGTTATGTCGGTTTTGTGTGTTTTTGGGTTGTGGTTGTCGGTGTTGTGTGTGTGTGGTTATATATATATATATATGCCACATACTGATAGAGACACTAATCATGCATGAGGGGGATAGAGAGACACAGATATGTATACGTAGCTGCATGTATGTACAGACATATTTCCACATAGCAGGTCTTTGTGCAGTAGAGGCAATAGATTTGGGCTCAGGCAACAGACTTGGGCTCAAGTTAACAAAGTGTAGGAGAATGCCCAGTGTAATTGTCAGTACTTACAAGGTGACTCTAGGCCAGAGCTACCTGCACTCCAGTCTGGGATTATGTGTGAGGCAGGCCATTGGCAGTTGCACCTGTTACCACAGTACTGCAGTTCCCTGATATTGTTCAAGGCATTCCCCATCTGTTTGCTGACCTTAATATGTGACTCATACCTCACAACTGTACAGTGATTCACAGACTGTCCAGAAGTTTGCCTAATATTTGTGGTCTGTTTAACATTACATTGCGGTTTTCTGGCACATTAGTGGCAAATCAGTGAAGATTGAAGTCAATAAATATTGATAGACATTTCAGACTCCATACACATCAGGAGATTCATGCTAAACGAAGACCTGTTATTCTATCAACATTCTGTGTTTGTAGGAGCAAATATTTACAACCTGTCCCTATTTGTGGGCCTTGGTCCCACTTTTATTCATGGCTTATGCCAGAGTTCCTGCTCTAAGAGGTTGGGAGTTAGGATGTGACTGAGGGTACATGATGTAACACCACATACAGGGTGACCGGTCTGCATACTTCTCCATGTACATGTTTTTGCAGACTGACTAGCATTTCACCCCATATATATGCTGTGTTCCTCATACATTTGTGGTTTTCTGGGACTATAGTGTCAACAGCGATCACTGACTTGTTGTAACTACTGACACATTTAAGTTGTGGCTTTTACATCCTGCAGCTAATCTGACCTGTTGCAGCCTGCTGTTATAATAGCCACTTGCTAGGTTACTCAGAGCATGTATAATGTCTGTACGTATGACCCTTTGTGACCCCATTCAGTCTGGCTTTGTCCAGCTTTCTTGCAGTAATGGATTGAGGGTTTGTGACAGTCTGTGGGAATACCACCATATGAGTACCTGACATGCAAATGATGTTGGCTTCTGCCAGGTTCGAACTGTCACCACCATCACCCATGCTACTGTCCCTGGTCCAGTGAGCCACAGCAGCCGCCAGACAGAAAGGTTTCATTTCTCACACTATCAACAACATACAGGAATTGTCTAGTCTGCTAGTATATCATTGCAGACTTACCCTTACAGCAGTTGTTTGGGAGCACTGCTATGTTTGTGGTGGGGGAAGACCAGCCTATGCTCTGTTGGCATAGACAGTTGTGTGACTGTTCTGTGACCCCACTGTCTAACTTCTCCCTGGAATAAGGTTGTGGACTATCCAGCCATGTGGCCTAGTGGATATTATGGGAAAGATATTAGTGAACAGAGTACCTGTTGTCCCAAGTGGCTGTTAGATCTGTACAAGTAGCCTAGTAGCCCACTATAGAGCTGTGCAAGTAGCCCAGTAGCACACTATATATAGCCCACTATATTCCCTTGCAGACATGCAACAGGTCCATACATATACTGCCATATTGTAGTACCCCTTACAAGTGATGTATAGGATAGTGACTTACCTTGCGAATGCAGTAGTTGTAAGACCTGTAGTTCAGGGCTAACTCTGATGCACACAGTTCCCAGCCAATACATGGTAAGGTACAGGTTGCGTGGTCTGGCTGGCATCATTTTTACCAATATGTATGTGAGTCAGAGTAAGGTGTCAGCCACTAGGGCCCTAAGTTGTCAGTACATGAGCTATGCACTGTCTCTTTGTCAAGGCCAGGGCATACTGGGCATGCCTACTTCTGCTGACTGGGACAGTCTCAAGGGATTCCTCTTTGGAGTCCCCCTGTAGGTGCAGCTGTGGTGACCTAGGCCCTGATGGGGGGGTGGGCTGTGTATTCCTTCACTTTGCTGATCCTGCTGCAGCTGTTTCCACAGGACCATATTTTGTGGCATGGCACATAATCTGAACATCTGTGCACATGTGGCAGGAGAGTACTGCAAAGCTCCACCAGATATATCGAGACACCAGAACCGTGACTTCAAAAGCCCAAACACACACTCTAAGATGTTCCTAGCTTGCGCATGTGCCTCATTATGACATTCTTTAGTGGGTGTGTGTGCGTTTCTGATGAATGTCATCATCCACGGTTCCAGAGTATAGCCAGCATCCCCAAGTAAATAGCTATGTTGGCTGTCACCCCTAGAAAACATCTGGTAAAGCTGTCATACATGCCAGATATGGGAGCTGTGATAACTGTCAGGGCTGCCAGCACACACATTCATGATAATGCCCTGGTTAGTGCACATGACCTGGCAGTTGATTGAGTGATACCCCTTGTGGTTGATGTAGAATCTACCCTCTTCACCAGGTGGTGCCTTGATGTGTAGTACATGAGTGCAATCTGTGGCACCCAGTACCTCGGGGTAGTGTGCTACATGGTAGAAGAGTCGCAAACTGCTGGCCGTCTCCTCAGGAGTGTGGGGAAAATAAATGTGCTCACTGGCATGTGGTAACATGACATCCAGGAACTGTTGGAGTACCCTGGAAGCAGATGCCTGTGAGAACCCCATCATATTCCTAGTTGGTCTTTGGAAAGTACCTGTAGCTAGTATCCTAAGAGCTACACATACCTTTGTTTCCACTGGGATGGGTTTCCCTATGTCAGCTTTGGGTCTGAGTGGAGGTTGGCAGAGCTCAGTGAGTTGTTGTCGTATGTCCCTGTCCACCCTGTAGCACCCTACAATCCCTAGCTCATGTAGCTCGTGGTAGGTTTCCCTTAGCCTGAACACTCTTTTCCTTCTCTCTAGGCCTATTGTCAGCAGCAGCATCTAGCATATACATGTGTAGCAGACCTGCAGCAACCCATAGCATTCTCTCAGTTAAAATTCCCAAGTCTGCACTCCAATGGTGCAAAGTATGGGAGAAAAATCAGATTGTAGGGTGTATAGGACCTTTATATTGCTCTGCTGCAGATGTAGCCTATGTGGTTGGCTACCTATGATGCATTCCACCTGCCAAGTACATTATTAAGGGATTTAATGGTCCTAGATTGAGGGAAACAGGGTTCATCAGTAATTAATATATCATTGGCTTTCTCAGCCAATTGTATTTTTTTTTTGTGACAGCCTTCCTTGATGCGCACTCCAGTGTGCCACGCAAACCCACACAGGAAAGATAAACAAGGCTTAGCAGTCAGTAGACACACCCACATGGAAGTCATGCTCAACATGGCGGCAAGCCGCGCAAACATGTTCTAACATGATGAAACACATGCCTCAGAGATAAACAAATCTTAGCAGTCAGTGTACATGCTGCCCTGCTCAGCTCAGCAGCGCTGAGCTCCAATCAACCTAAAGGTTTGCGGACACACCCCATTTTGATGTCAGCTTCCTCTTCTGTGGAGAAAAACACGGTTCTGTGACTACACAGATGGGATCTGTGGACACAGATATCCATTTGTGCTACTCAGTAACCCAAGGTCATTGGCATGCAGATCTGTGCACACTACCTAGAAACTGCACAATGTCAGGCCCTGCCTCGTTAGTAACCACAGCAGTCCAACATTGCACATATTCCACACAGGGTCCTATAATGCATTACTGTTATATACTCACAAATTCTGTTTTTTAAAAAAAATAATAATAATTTTACATTATTTTCCATACAATTTTGGTCACATGGTGATTAGTTTTGCCCATATCTGTGTCCCCTATGCTGTTTCTGACACTGTCAGCATGCTTTTACAGCCACTAGTGTAATTTTTTTCATCCTGTACACAGCATTTTTCAGTGAACATTATGGACACCAACACAGGGTCTGCATGACTGCCTATCTGCTTACTGGATTGCTCTACCAGCCTCATGTGCATGCATTTCACCTGCGTATGAAGGATTTGCATACCATGGACACTTCCATGTTCACACACTCATGCACGCCCCTCAGCTCCTTTTACTATCTCACACATCTGCTTCCTTCCATGTAAGCACTGTGCCACTATGCCTAGATGGCAAATAAGTCCATGTAGGCTTTATTAAATTTCCCTCTAAGTTTTGCTATGAGGAATTTCTTTGTAATGCCTCTACAAATACAGACTCATAAATAGCTTTAAAAAGGCAGATTATGTCCCAGTTTCAAATACAATATTACTAATACAAAAATCTTTATGTAGCCATAAGCTGTGAAGGCAGCTAAAGCTAATAACGGTAAGCTGTTATCTTTCTCTGTTAAAGTGTTCTATTTAATGATGCTTACATAGAAGACTTTAATATGGAAAGATAGTATCTGTAAAGTTTAGCATTCAGCAGATATACCAAAAAATATATACCATGGCTACCAGTTACACAAACCATGCACTTAAAAAAAGAAAAAGCAGAAAGTGAGATGTAGTGTATAACTGTTGGCACAGACATGCTGAGCACATGAACATTACATCCCTCAGATGCCTCACTAAGAGAAAAAAATGCAGAGGAATGCAAAATGTATGTTATATATCACATTATTTGGAAATGTAAGACTCTTTTTTTCTTGAGCAATGTGATTGTATAATAGCAATAATCCACTCCTGCATCTCAGTAACACAGTATTTACCCATGCCTCCATTTGTTTAATCAGTCATGCTTCATTCTCATGATCAAACCA
The DNA here is from genome assembly GCF_019279795.1 of Protopterus annectens. Lineage (NCBI taxonomy): Eukaryota > Metazoa > Chordata > Ceratodontiformes > Protopteridae > Protopterus > Protopterus annectens. Next base: position 1,432,449,788 of record NC_056739.1, on the reverse strand, counting down.
TACCAAGAAAGAGTAATCCTGTGTTATACACAACTAGTCATGGATTATTTCTAATTATACAATGACTGGCCATTATCATTCAAAAACATGCATGCTGATTGGTCAGCCCAACCAGCATGCCCATTGTAAAATTGAGCATATACCAATAGAAAAAAGTCTGGTCTCTCGGACTTTCTTCTATTAATATATGTAATGGAGCTTTCCAGTTTTCTTGATTAAAAAAAATAAACTTTGAAATCCAAATGGTTCACAGGTTCGAGAGATAGGACAGAGAAAATACAAAGAAAATCAAGTACATTATGCAAAACTAAGGAAATGTACATGCTTATCCATGTATTTTCTCTGCCTTGTCTCTACCATAAATCTGAACTGTCCAGATTTATTTTTTTTTATTTAAAAAAAAAAAACAGCAATGGAGACCTTTCTTTCTCCACTGCTTCCTTTCCAAAGCACTGATGTACTTAGTAAGCCTGGGGACGTAAGTCCCATACATATGCACAGTACATCAAGAAAGCCCCATGATACTGGGAAAAAATGGAAGAATATCAAGGTGCCATTATACAAAGATATTATTTAAGAAAAGTAAGTAACTTTTTTTCTTTAATAACATCATTGAATAATAGCAATAACCCCCGTGGCTGGGTGTGGGTAATGTTGTAGTTACCAACGGCTGGCTTTGTTTAGTCACTCGGGCTTCATCCTCATGACTAAACCACGCCAACCATGGCTAAAACAAGCATTACCTACACCCAGCCATGGGTTATTACTATAATAATCCTAAGGTACCACTACATAACATAAAGAGGAAATACTCCACTAAGAGAAAATGAGAATCAGTTTATGAAATAATATTTGTGAAACATTTTTTTAAGATAGGTAGGTAATTATAAACAACTACAGGCAAATAAAACACAAGAATTACTTAGGTATTCTAAAATTTGTATGAAACACAAAGTTAGTATATAAAATAACTTATGTCAACATACTTCTACTTCAAGAATAATATTTTACTTGCTGCTTAATAAATTCAGTCTTAAATTGTTTGTGTGTTATTTTATTCACTTTATATAGAAAATGCAAAATAAAAATTGATTTTTCTTTTTCATTTTGTACTGATTTACAGTGTACCTTAGTAATGTCCTCCAAATGCACAGCAACAATAATCCTTCACACAGTAAACAACTGCAATAGCTGCAGGCTTTGACATATCATTGTAAATTATCCTAGGTGGTCATCACAATTTATGACAACAGCTATTATTTCAGTGCAATTAGGGACCTTAAAGTGCAGTATCATTTTTGTTGACCTTCACATGCCATTTAGACAACCAGTAAGGCTATAAGTGCGTTCCACTTAGAAAGCAATATAAGCAGTTGAGAAACTTTATGCATTATGAAGCATTTTATTTTTTTATTCTTTTAGTGCTCTTGCCTCTCACAATTTGGAAAACTGTCATTCTGTCATCTTCATTAGCACTGCATTTTAAAGTTCATTCAACATGTGGATGATGCCCTTTGAACTACTTGAGTGAAATGGCTGAAGCTTCAAACCAGATGTTTTCTTTCTAAAAGCTAAAATACATCTTTTTGCCTACTGTAATTTGTATAATCATTTTTATTACATCCATCTTAAGGGTGAGGCTCATGACTTTGATGTGGATATCAGCTATAGAGGGTATATGAAACAGAGCAGGAGATTATTATTAATGTTAACCATCTTTAGTTAGTGTCTCTGTGCATGATACTGTCATTACACAGACAATTATGGCCTGTATAAGGTGTTTTGCATTAAGATAGCAGGTTGACTAAATCTAAAAAAGTGTACTATATGAAATTGCACTGTGCTAAATGTTGATCCGTTACTTATACTGCATTCACTCATCCCATGATTCCATTCTTCACTCAGGGGCAGAAGCTCAGTTTTAGTTAGACAGCTATTTGTACATATTCAAATCACATGATTTGGAAAATATCAATGTTCTGCAAAAATTGTTCTCATCATGCTAACTCATCTCACACTGCCATAGAATATCTATTTTTTCTGATCATTTTACTATTTGTTTCAGCTTTTAAAACTAATGCTAAAGAACAGTATAAAAGTGAGAGATGATTCACTGGAGGATTTGGAAGATATCACAGGAAGCAAGTGACTGCTTTCAGTCAGTCCTAACAATCAGAAATAATGTGTTTTGATGTATTTAAACCAATGCAATCATTATACTAGTGTTACTCATTACAGAGCAATACTTAAGAAAAATTAATTATAAGTAATGGTTGTGCTCTACTGTGCTGAAACACAGAACACATACCTTTATAGCACAGAATATCAGACTAGGAAGGACAAATCCTTAATGATCCAAAATCATGACTGTCAAGTCCAGGGTAACATGCTGGTTGCATCCTTAATGCTCAGTATAGCATTGCTTAGCTACAGGGCATCTCTCCTTGCCATGGGAGTGCGACTGTAAAGACTGAATATATAGAATATTCACATAGTGTGGATTTAGGGGTAGGATACTCTGTATTGGAGTGCAGGGATCCTCTAATGCAATGGATAATATTTTATTGTGCAGCACTGATGTTTTCTTACTTTCAGGAATTACTATTTTCAGACTATGCCAGTCAGTATTTGATTACTTAAATGCTGTGACTTCAGTTTTTGCAATAAAATCCAGAATATCCACTGTGTTCATCTATAATTGCTATATCCTATTCAAGTTCATGGGATTCCAGAGATTATTCTAAGCAGAAATGGATAAAATGACAGGAATCATATCCTGAGGGTATGTTAGTTCATCAATGAGCACACAAATATATGCATACACCCTTATACACACATATCTAGAAAATTTAGTAACACACTTTCACATGTCAGCATGTCTTCCAAACGTAGAAAGAAAACAGACATCCTGCGAAATCTCTAACCGCTACTAGAAGGGCATAAAAACAGACATGGGACCTCAGCCAAGAAATAATGCAGGAACTAAATGTTATGAGGTGCACACTGCTGCTAACCACAGCCAGCTATGACTAATAAACATAAAATTCCCTCCATTTGACTACAGAAGTCCTTTCTGGTAGCTGTGTTTGAAGTAAAATAGTTCCATATAATAGTTTGTTTTATGGAGACATGGAAACATTGCGTTTGGGGCTGATGAAGCCACATTTCCAGTGCATAGATACATCTGGGGGAGCCCTGCAGTATAATCCAAGGACATGAACTGAAATATTCACAGTATGTGCCATACGTTGGTTCATAAGTTCATAGGCTGGTACTAGGCTATCGGCCCCAGGGCCTACACAAGCCAAGCCAAACAAATCCCTGGATATTTCTTCCACCAATTTTTACTTCCCTGGACCGGGTGACTGACTCTCCCATCCAATTGTCAAGGTTCCTTTTGAAGAGGGCCAAGGAGGTGCTCTGCTTCACATGTATGGGCAGTCTATTCCAGAGTATGGAGAGTCTCTGGGACAGGAACCTATTCCTCCAGCATGTTTTGTTCATTGTAATGACAAGGTGGTTTAGATCCCTGGAGAGTGTGGCTCTGAGGGATTAAGATTTCTTTAAGTGGAGCATGTCCATCAGCTCAGGGTTTGACATGGCCTTGTATATTAAGCAGAGATCACCTCTGAGTAGACGATATGCCACAGAGTATAGCTGGAGTTTTTTTAGATGGTCAGCATAGGGCATCTGCTTTAGGCCTGTGATTCTTTTAGTGAGGTATTTCTGCGGACTTTCCAGCTGTTGCAGATGTCTTGTGAGGTACATACCAAACAGGGCATTGTATTCTATACTGGGTCTAATGAGGGATGAGTGCAGTGGAACAATGACCTCCTTTTTTCTGAATGAAACGCCCTTAGTGATGATGTGTGCCACATAGAAGGATTTCCTGACTGTTGTGGCAATGTGGTTATCGAAGGTGAGACCACTGTGCCCCTAAGGCTCTCGTCACACTTTCAGTGTTTAGTGTACTGCCACCTATGTGGTAATTCATGGGTACATGTTTTTTCCCAAAGGGGATAACTATACATTTCTTGGCATTAAGCTTGAGCCCATGGCTCTGGCACCAATGATCTGTTTCTGTAAGGCCCTTTTTTAGAATATACACATCATTTGGAGATTCATTAATGGCTCCCAGTTTGCAGTCATCTGCAAACTTTGTTAGCCAGAGTCCCTTAGTGTTGGCCTGTACTTCAAAGAAGTAGATGCCAAACAAGAACGGTCCCAGGACCGAACCCTGAGGTACTCCACTTGTCACTTGTCTGGTGCTGGATTTGGAGTTGGCTACTTTTACAGTGTGGGTTCTGTCAGTAAGCCAGTTGGCAACCCATCAAATGATGTGGGGATTTATGCCCAGCTTAGTAAGTTTATCTGTGATTCCAGAGTGGGGAATGGTGTTGAAGGCCTTGATGAGGTCCAGATAGGCTGTGTGGACCACCTAACCATTGCCCACAGCTCTAGAGACTGATTTGAAGAAGTTAATCAGGATCAGGAGACAAGATTGGCCCTTCACAAACCAAAACTGGATGGGGTCTAGTGTTTGAAGTGTGCCAATGTCTTTGTTTATAAGTTCCATGATAATGCATTCCATGACCTTGCAGATCAGGCTCGTCAGACTGATGGGACGGTAGTTCCGGGGATCCAAGGTGGATCCCCCCTTGTGGAGTGGGATAACTGTACCTGTGCATCACTCAGTGGGCATGAAGCCAGAGGTGAGGCTATGATTAAACATGACACTTAGGTGAGGTGCCAGTTCATTTTGGAGTTCATGTAGTACACAGCCCAGGATGTCATCTGGTCCCATGGATGCTGTATTCTTAGCTTTGGAGAGTCCAGTTTCTAATTGTTTGGCCGTGATTACTGAAATTTGGCAATCTTTTGGTATTGAGATGGGCCCTTTAGGGGGTGAGGGGGGGTGAAGTTGGCACTAAATTGATCTGCCAGGATATTGGCAATATCCTTAGGATCAGTATATTTAATGCCATTCTGTTGTAGCTCAGAGCAGATCTGATCATTGCCATTTAGATTCTTGACATAACCATAGAATGCATTGTGATTGTCTTTGGAATCTTTGGCAATTTTATTTTCGTAACTAGCTTTGGAGGATTTTATGAGAGATCTCAGCTTTTTACTGAGGCTGGTAAGGAAGTTTTTTGCATCCTGGGATTTTCCTCTTTTCTGCAGTAGTTTCTTCCTTCTGTTGTATAGTTTGTTTATGGCAGGGAATCACCAGATTGGCTTCCTTTTTTTGGAGGAGAATGTCTTGGTTCAATTTGGGATGGCACGATTCATGCACGAGTGGATGTGCTCATACAGTGCCTTAGTGTAGGATTCAGCATTCAAACCTTCAGCTCCCGTCTGCATGGGTGCCATGAAGTTTGTCACTTCTGACTTAAGCAGCATGAAGTTGGCTTTGGAGAAGTTTTTTACGGAGGTTTCCTTACTGGGGGGGGGGGTGGATGTCAAGGGTGATTTGCTTATGGTCAGACCTGACCAATAAGGGAGTGAACACTGGTGTGGAGCATCTATATCCCATGTTGGTAATGACCAGGTTTAGGATACTGGAGCCCCTGGTGGGACAATGGATTAGTTGATCCAGGGCATTGGATTTTATGAATTCCAAGAACCGGTGGGAAAAGGGTGTTGGTATCCAAGTAGTTTTCCCATTTAATGGCAGGTTAGTTGAAATCACCCAGTATTAGGATGTTTGGTTGAATCTTAATATTTTCCAGTATGTTTAGAAAGGTGTAGTGAGAATCTTGGGGGCATGGTGAGGGATCTGTAGCAAGCTGCAATTTGGATTGCAGTCTTACCTAGTGTTAGTTGCAACTGGAGAATTTCAGATGCATTGCATTGGGCAACTAGCCTGGAGGTGTGAATATCCTTGGTGAATATGGACACTCCTCCACCTTTAGTGTTTCAGTCTTGGTTTGGTGGCTGAAAAGTGTGGTAAGAGCTGTAGCCTGGTATTGCAGGGGTGCTATCTGGAGTCTTGAACCAGGTCTCAGTTACTGAACAGATATCTATGTTCTCCATTTTTAGGAATGCCTCAAGAGAGTGCATTTTGAGGTTTAGACTTCTAGCATTGAGTAGCATTACCTTCAGATTTTGCATGCTTGTATCTGTTACAGTGGTGGTTTTGTCCTTTGAACCTTGCCTTAAAAAAGGCACTATAGGGGTGGCAAGAGCTTTATCCAGTAACCTGAATCCCAGGGGTGACAGATGCAGACCATCTCTGGCAAAGCATCTTGGTTAGTCGATCATGTCGCCCCAGGCAGACAGATGCTGCATCCCCTTTAAATGACACCAGAAGCTTAGCCATTTGTTGAAGACAATCATTTTGTCCTTATACTGTGGTATCATTCTGGGCAAAGGCATGATGCTACTCAGGGTTAGGGTCATACCTGTCTGGGCCACATGATCCAAGAGATCTTCCATGTCTTTTTTTGTGTAGTTCAGGGAAGTAGGTCTCAAGTCATTCACTGCAACATGGACAATGACAGAGTCATATTTGTACTTGTTGTGGAGTGACTTTAGTGCATGCATTATGTGGCTGGTCCTGGCACCTGACAGGCAGCTGACTGTAATTTTCTCCTTGCTCAGCCTGATGAGTGGGACATCAGTGTGCCTGACTATAGAGTCACCTATGACTAAAGTGTTGGGTACATTGTCTTGTCTTAGGGGCTGTTGTTGGATGGCACACTGGTGTTGTGAGCTATGTGTCACTTTGGTTGTGACTGGTGTTTGTTTTTCAGCTTTGGAGGTCCTTCTTGCTTGGGCTGGTTAATGTTAAGGGTCTCTGCATATGTAGGTTTAGTGTTGCTATGTGCGGGTGTTGATGGTGTGGGTTTTGAACTGCTATGTGTTGCTTGAGATGTAGTGCAGGTATTAACCTTCTCCTCTTGACTGTCTAGCACAATCTTGGCTGGAGAGAGCTTTGCTTCTAGTTTGGCTATGTAAGTGCATCTCTCACAGGTTGTAGTGTTGGGTGGTAGGAGGAGAGGGTTGTCTGTGTACATGAGGCAGTTGCTGCATTGCCCCAGTATGCCTAGATTCACCAGGTGGACAGGAGAAATCACCAGAAGCTGACCCTTGGACATGCCTGTTTAGGTGCTTTTTTTGTTAAGTACAAGAGCTGATTGCCTTACCTTTGCAAGGTACTTTACAATTATAGGCTGTTTAGTGCCTACGATTAATTTCTCCTTATTAATAAGGAGAGTTGAGTGCTTGTATCAGTTAAGGCTTCCTAGTGCTTTCCAGCAGGTTCTAGAGTAAGTGCTAGTCATAGGGGTTCAGATTTTAGTGCTACTAGTGAGAAACCAGCTAGTACTAAGGGTAAATTTGAAGAGCAAACTTTCTGGCACCTGGAATAGTTTAACTGTAGCCCCACAGTGCTGCACGATGTGAAAGATGCACAAACACTCGCGTTTTTAAGCCAGAAAGTTGAAAGGGATAGAAATCAGCCCAAAATGGCTAATAAAATTACAATTTCAGAGCTGAAAACCACTCCTCTAGTGTTAGGCAGTAAAATGCTCACCACTCCCACTGGTAAGCAGTAGGACTTCCCTCTACCACAGCAAGGTCTGGATAGCTCTAAACACATAAAATAAAGTCCTGAAACCAGCAAAGCCTGGGATCTTGACTATATTAGCTAGGAAAGGCAGGAAACAAGCAAACAAGATAGTATTTTTTTGTTTTGTTTTTTTGTTAAAACAGGCTAAACAATGCAATAATACAGTAAATAAACACAGAAAAGGCTAACGCCCTTGAGTGTGTACCCCTAAACAGTAAATGCAATTAAAACTCTACAAAATTAAGAATTTAAAACATTCTGATTGAAGCAAGGCAAGTGCAAAACAGAAAAACAATTTTAAGAGGCAGTAATCCAGTAGAATAAGTAGATAGTTTACATATACAGAAAAGTCTATATATATATATATATATATATATATATATATATATATATATATATACAGAAAAGCAGCTAAAACACACAAACAATTCAGATGCAGTACAACCGAGAGCACTTGAGTTGTAGCAATATTAAGGCAATTACAGTTTTAATAAATGCACTGAAATATACTCTATATTTCCAAAATGTTGGAGAAGCACAGTCAGAATACAAGGAGATTCAGGCAATTATTATTTTTTTTTAGAAAGGGAGAAAGGAGGAACAGAAGGAAAGAAACTAAGTGGGTTGGCCTTCTCAGATGTTCACTTTGTATTAGGTAGAATAAGCTAATGACACTAGACTGGGAGGAGTGTCCCAGATCAAATTTACAGTAGGGGAGGGCAACTGCAAAGCCACCAAGTATAACAGCAAGACACCCGCAGGTAGAGAGGGTGGGAACAATACTAAAGCTAGTAGCCTACATTCTTTTAGACAATAAACACTACAGAAATGTTTATCACAGCAGTGAGCCACACATCATTCTGAGAAAACAGCTTCAGTAGGATCAACAAGGGGAAGGACCCCACATCTGTACAGCAATGCCATAGTCACCACAGCCACACAGATGAGGAGTTAGAGGAGGAACCAACAGCTGCTGTGGGTGTAAGCAGATGTAGGTGTGCTCACTATGCCTTGCATTGGCTAACAGACAACACATAGCGCACTCACTCACCACTTAAGGGGCTAAAACCTTTCCTCCTATTCTCACACACACACACACACACACACACACACACACACACACACATATATATATATATATATATATATATATATATATATATATATACATATATATATATATATATATATATATATATATATATACCCCACACACACACACACACACACACACACACACACACATATATATGGGTCTACCTGAATTAATCGAAACTGCAAATGACCGACAGTGAGATAACCGACACTGGAAGATTGACAACAGAGAAGACCGACAGTTGAGAATCACAATGCTGAGAACACCGACATGTTAAGGTAAGTGTGCGATAGGGACGGACGTTAGGGTCAGGGTGTGGGTAAGGTAATTGTATGATAGCGATGGACATTAGGGTAGGGCGTGGGTGAGGTAAGTGTGCGATAGTAACAGTTTTTAGGTTTAGGGGCGGGTTAAGTGAGTTAGGGTTAGGGTGCGGGTAAGGTAAGTGTGCGATAATGATGAACTTAAGGGTTAGGGGCGGATTAAGTGAGTTAGGGTTAGGGTGCAGGTAAGGTAAGTGTTTGATAGTGACAGACTTAAGGGTTAGGGGTGGATTAAGTGAGTTAGGGTTAGGGTGCCAGTAAGGTAAGTGTGCGATAGTGACGGAACTTAGGGTTAGGGTATGGGTTAAGGTTAGTGCATATATAGTTGTGTATGTAAGGTTTAGTGTAGGTTTGTAAGGTTTTTGGTGTGCTTGTCTTGTGTGTGTGTTTTTTGGGAAAGTTATTTGTTTTGTTGATTGTTGGGATTGTGGTTTGTCAGGCATGTGAAGTTTCGTGTTTTTGAACTTTCGGTTTTGTTGTGTCGTTTATTTAGTTGTCGGTGTTTTGGCATGTCGGTGTTATCAGGTAGACCCATATATATATATATATATACGCATATATACATATATATATATATATATATATATATATATATATATATATATATATATACACACATATATATATATATATATATATATATATATATATATATATATCTATACCAACACTGATGCCAGGCCATTCTCACAACCTTAACCTTCCCATGTATTGGCTGTGTACTGCTTGCATCAGACAAGGACATACCTGAACTAAAACTGTTGCAACTACTGGATTTAAAAGGTAAGTATTGAACCTGGAGTGCACTGTGTAATAATATGAATGAGTGGCATATCATTGCACTTTGTTACTTGATAGTATAAGCAAGTAAAAGGTTGGAGACCTATACAGAAATGACATTAACATATTACAGCAGAGACTTATTTGACTTATAGGTGCCCATTAATAAGTAGGCCTCAGGCATCAAAGATTCATAGTCATACCTCTGAAAAGTAGTGATGGTCAGTGCATGCCCTCAACTTAGCACCATACTTTTGTATGGGAAAAATCATTAAAGAGTGAAGTTATAAAGTAATGATATACATTTATGTTTTAGACGTCACAACCCTCACAAGATCATTCACAATTGTTTGTGTCTTTCGGCTTTTCCTGGATAGAGGTCGCCACAGCGGAACTCCGGTCCGCTAATGATTGGCAGTAGATTTTTACATGTTGGCTTGCCGGGCCTAACGCACAACCTGCAACGAAGGAATGCCCATTCTCGCATGTCACCACACAGAAGACGCTCTAACTGAGAATTGAATGGGCAACATCTAACAGTGAGGTGACAACACTACCGCAGCACCACCACCGCAGTGCAAGATCATTCACAATAAAGCTGAAGGAAAAAAATTGATACTATCAACTGTCTAGCTTTCCAAGCATACCTCTCAACTGTCCAGATTTTTGTAGAATGTCCAGATTTTTGGCTCATATTTTTGATCTGTTCCACCTAAAAGTTGTGTTTTTCTGAAATTTACTGGGATGATCTGAGGATTGAAGTCACTACAAAATAGCATACATTTGAGTTTCAGGCTTGCAATCCTTCAGAAAATGTATGTTAAAACAATCCCTGTTGCTTTAGTAACTTTCTAAGTTTATAAGAGCAATATTTAATATCTGTCCCTATTTTTAGGCCTTTGTCCCCCCCATTTTGTTGGGCTTTGTCCAGATTTCTTGCACTAAGTGGTTGAGAGGTATATTTCCAAGACCAATATAAGTTATAAGTCAACAGTATAATTACCAGTTCAACATCACAAATGCAGATATACTAAGCACTAAGTTAGCTATGCACATGAGCATCAAACAGAAAGATTACGTATTCCTGAATCCAGAAGATTCAAAACAGGGATATAGCACAGTTATAATTACTTGCACAGAGAGATTTCTGTGTGTGTGTGTGGGGGGGGGGGGGCAGGAAGAATATGCTGACACAAAAGATTGGCGAGGGTGTGTGAGTAAGAAAGAAAAGCAGGCAGACATCTAGATAAACCAACAAATAGCCACTGAGACAAAATGAGTTTTAAGCTTCACAACTGAACCATTTAACTGTCATGTGTGTCTGTAGGTGTCCTCCAGGTGAAATTGATGTGTGAGTGTCTGCATGAACACAACCAAGCTCTGTGCTAGCTCTACATCTTGGAATGTTGGAGAGGTGTGAGCCATGAATGGCAGCAGTTGCAGTTCATCAATGTCATCCCCAACTACGAGAATTGTCTCTGCCAGGAGCTGCACTGGCAGGTCCACTCCCATGATCAGAACATGACTGATGTCTGCTGGTTGAACTCCCCTCAACAGGACACTCAGGACCATGACTCCATGGCCTACCACATCTGGGTGTGGACAGCTCACCCACTGATAGAGAGGTGGAATTGCTGACACTATGGGAGTGTGATTGGGCACAGCCACATTGAAAAAACAGCACATGATGTGTGTGACCTATGCCCACAAGTATGTCATTCCCCTCCCAGCAGACATTTCATCACAGACACTGCTCGTTCCATCACAGACACCCCTCATTTCAACGTATCATTCATCCAATCCATTGAATCATTGATACAGTGGAGGCAGTTACAGATGTCGCCCTGTGCCATATCTACAACCCTAAGCATTTCTCTGGATCACCTATGGGAATGTGCCTGTGTCTCCATGATGGCCCTAAACATACACTGAGTGTCACTGGAAGAGACACCTGCATCACATGGAGTATGAACAGCAGGTGTCTTCTGTGCACCCCAACAGCCCTCCTTTGTGGCACCATGCCCACACTTTGGCTACAGCTAGAGTCAACAGGCACTGAAGCCAAAACAACCACACTTCCCTGATTATTTGCCTTGCCATCCACCTGTTCAATATCTGCGGGCTCACTACAATGGGTAGGTGTAGGCCTACTGGTTGTGTCCGATGGAATTTCAGGGGATGGCTGTATGTCAACTTCAGTGACAGATTCAACCTCTGCACACCCTGACTGTGCCTCTAGTGGGCCACAGTTATCATCAGAGTCTGCTGATACACTGCCATTTGGTGGTAGAAGTCCCATACTTCCACTGTCAGAATCACCTGTGATAATAAGCAACAAACATAGGAACAGTTAATACCTTAATTACTATACTCCAATATATGCTAACAAAATAACAGTGCTGTCGCTATTATACACTACAGCAATACACACAACAGTCTTGACATCAACATCACACTAAAATACTTCTTTGAATTGCTCATCGGTACTCACATAAAAATGCTTGGCTTACCATCTGCAGATAAGGGTATCCTCTGCATGGCAGATGGTCCTGGAAGAAGTTAAGTAAAGGTAATGACAATATTATCCCAATTAGCAGTAACAGAGGTGATATCCCTTTATATGTCCATTAACTATACTTTCAACATGATTTTGGATAACAGCACCAACCTAAGCTAATCAATCAGAATGTGCTGTTAGCTGTAGCAATTTTCAATCCCCCTCAAAAAATGTTTCTTGTGAAACAGAAGTAACATATTGATTTAAATTGTTTTACTATACAACAGAATTCAGCAATAGAGATGCAAAAGCCTGCCTGAAAGCTTTTCCTGGAACATGGTTGCTCTCCCTGAAACAGTCACACCAATGTCAAGGACATGCTGTTCTGCATTTTCCTGGGAGTTGTCTGGATTACTGACCATGGACAGGAACTCTTCATTTGGTGTTAGTGGTTGTTCTGTAGCAGCCCCACTGTACCCATTCAATCACGGCACACTGCAGGTGCTCTCCTATGTGCAGATGAGATCATGCCAGTGGCTCTATAGCACACCTGGTCATATGTTCTACTGCGGCCAACCACTGCATTAATGCCTGTGACAATCTGCTGCCAAATTTGCATTTTGTCTGGTATATATCCCCATACCCTCTCAGGCAAAAGGGTACCACACCACCTAAAAGTATCAACAATTACCTGATTTTCAGGGCCAGTGAAGGGTGATTTTCTAGGAATGAGACACCTGGGTGGCAAAGTCGTAGGTGTCCTAAAAGACAACAGAAGGATAATACACATACGTCTCACATAACTGCAAATAATTTTTCCCAGATAAAACAAAAAAGGTAGCATTTCAGTATTACCCACTGGAGAAACCTAAAACAGTCTAGAGATTTGAAATATGAACAATAGGCTGGATGCTAACAAAGGATCATTGGATCATAGACGATTACTAGGTTATTGACCTGGTGGTCATTTCAAGCCTAGCCATTTCATCCCAATGCAATACCATAGATATACTAGTCAATACACAGGAGAAACAATAGTAACATATCCTTGTTTGTGCCATAACAGAAATGCAGCTTTGCTTCCCCATCCCTGAAGAACAGGTAAATGCCACATTTTACTAACAAACCATCTTTTAAATCCTAAAAGTGCTACCAAAAGAACAGTCCTTGAAACATGACTACAGATTTAACACAGAACAATCTGCATAGGCTTGCTGATTCACAGGATGTACACCTGCAGTTGTGAAGTAAATGAAGGGATATTGAGACATACCTATCCATTACATAGAATAAATTAGCATGTCGTACATACTGCATTCCATAGCTACCTACTCAGTTGTGGGGCATCTTGCATCCCACGGGCCTCCTGTATCCATTGGTTCAGTACGTCCTGCTTCCGTCTCTTCAGATCTGTATGGTGGTGACCATTTGTCCTGAGAACCCTGTGCTAATGTCAACAATAAATAACACAAACCCTGCAGAAGTGAGTACAATAATATTCACAGTATAACAGTTCACAAACAGTTCATGTGCCAAAAGAATACTTCTCAATAACTATATTTGTATGGCAGTTAATTATATGAGTAGAAAAGAAACTAAATAGTCACATAAATGTTGTGTAAGCATTTGTAGGGGTGAGTTAAACTCTACACTGATAGCTCTGTACTGAAAGTGGCAACAGTCAGGTCTGAGTACAACATGTACATCACTGTCTACACCTCTAGCTTCATATATAAGAAGTATACCAACCTTCTGACTTACACAACAGTGTCCATAGCAAACAAGCATGGGCACCACTCTGGAAATCTGAAAGGGCTACGCCTACATACCTTAGCAATTTATAGCATTGGGTTGCTATGACAGTGAGTACTGCAATTAACACACAGCAGGCTGTATGCATTTACCAAATGCTGGGCACCAATTGGTGCAGAGGGCATCACATGCACATGCGCAGATACCTATAAAAGCAGACTGTACTTGCTATCCCCACATGCAATCATTACATTGCACGTATCAGAGACAAGAGAACTTCTGGAGAGTAGTTACAAAATATATTACTTAATAAAGAAATATTTAATTAAGTAAAAAATATATATATTTAATTACTAACTAAATATATTAATTAAGAAAAAAAACTTAATAACTTAATTAATAACCAAAACTTAAGTAAAAAACTTTACTTAATAAATGAAAAAAAAAAAGTTGTCAAAGCATACACAGATGGAACTGAAAGTGACAAACAGGTATGTAACAGATATGTAGTTACCGGCAAGTAGTAGATGTTTATGAATAGTACTGTACATACTCTGAAACATGCATATGTGGCAGCAGTAGGTATGTATGCACTGATGCCATGCATACCTACTGCCATGGACAAATTAGTGTGTAGCTGTGTGCAGTGGGACATAACTGTGACATATATAGCTCAACATTATATGTTAAACATCTGAACATGTTATCTATGGTCTGTACAATACTGCATATAATGGCAGTTTGGGGGAGTAGTGCAAACACCTATATAAACTTGGATGTGACAGAGTAAGACATGCATGATAGTCACATAATGTGTAGCTTAGCATTGACAACTGCTATACCAGGCTAGTGTAGTAATGTAGCATTTGCAGCTATATATACTCCCTGTACTATTACTGTATGCACACATGTGACAACTTTCCATGTTGCAGCAAGGCCCAACAGGTCATCTTTGAGGTGTACAAACTTACAACAGTGTGGACCTTGTGTGTGTGTATGGCACACACATATGGAGAGATATTTATGTGTCCGATATATTAGCATCTGAACATGTGCATAGAGCAAGGGACATACTGCAACTGTTTGTGAAGGGTGGACATTTATATGTTGGTGCAGGTTGTTATGTGCATATTTATATGTAGGTTGTAGTGTGTGGCAAACAAGACATCATACAGTGCTGGCATATGACATGTGGTGTTTAAACGCTGTGGGTATGATTTGTTAGGTTTTTAGTCTTCCAGACAGGGGGTCCTGTTAAAGATATATGGGCTGAGAACACCTTCCATGCATTCTGCACAAGACTGTGCAATATCATTACATAACTGTATCCCTCTCAACCTTTGCATAATTGATATTCCCACCATGAAAGGTGGACTGTATATGTGCCTATATGTATCTCTATATGTACAGCAATGGATGTTCATATGTATGCTCAAGCTCAATGTTGTAAATGTATTGCCATCCCTTTTGTTAAAAACCCTGTACTCATGAACTACCACATAGGTGGTAGTCTACTCAACACCAAAAGTGTGATAAGAGACTACGGGACACAGGTGGACAATAGTGTCTCTTTTGATAATCACAGTGCCACACTAGTCATGTAAACTGTGTATGGTCCACATGTCAGCAGAAAAGGTGTGTCATCCATGGAAAAAGAGGTAAGTGTTCCACTCAACTCATCAGTCATAACACCCATCATAGAGTACAATGGCCCTGTTGCTATGTACCTCAGAAGACATCCACAGCAACTGTAGATGCCAGACACATACCTCACAAAGAGTATTACCAGACTCAAACAGATGCCCTATGCAGACTGTCTTACAAAACCACAGCTACACTGTGTCGCATACCGCCTACCCAGAGGTAACCTCTGCCTAACATGCAAAGCTATGCCAAACCCACAGGTGTTGGTCATGCTCCATATAAACAGATTAAACTCCATACAAGCTACACACTGAACTGATCTAAACCTTGTAACGTCAAAAAGCAGAACATGTTAGAGTGGAAAATTATCATCTCAGACACATACCATACTCTGGAACTAACTACCTGTCAATAGCAAATGAAGGTCCTCATTAGCAGTTGTTATGAATAATCATGATGATTGGATATGAGATAGGACACACAACCCGGGAATGACCTCTGTGACTCTGCATGACAGGGGCACATGACCCTAAATTACATGGGTGTTGAAGGGCAGGGTACCATATGGCTAGGCTTCCATAGGCCCTACGGATAATAGCCCATTAGCTACCTAGGACCCGATACACACACGCATGTACTTGTTGCTTACTTGCTATGTGAAGTTGACTGGGTGTGATGGTGATTGTGTATGTGAATGTGTCAAAACTGTGTATATGTGTGACAGCCTAGTGGGAAACTGTGTATATCCTGGTATGTAGTGTTGTAGCTCTGATCCCAGCAAAATATACTTATGCTATTGCTAGGCAGGAAAAGCAGTATGGCATACTGTGTGATGTAGTCCCATGGTGTTGACTGGAGTGTGCCATTGTAGGCTAAAGCAGTACATGTATGCTTATTGATTGTTAACACTAGTGAATACAAATCCCGTATGAACTGTAGTACTACCTGAAGCTGTAGGCCTAAACAGCACAGTATGGTGTATATCCACATTGCTTGGAAATACTGTTTTGTTTGTTACCTGTAGTCCTCACACATTACATACCTCAGGCATGAGGTTTTGTAGGTGCTGACACACAGTACTGTATGGTACACAGGTAAAACTCATCTGGGTTGCCATACCTTTGTGTCTTGTAGATATGTCTGATGTGTGTGTGTGGGTATGCCTGTAACATGGCCTCGGTGGTATGTGTGTCACAGGATATAAGTGCATATCTAGCAACATGTATAGTGTAGTACAGCAGTATGCCACCTATAGTGATGAATGTGCACATATGTTACTGAGGGGTTTGCTATCAACAAGTAGCACGGTGTACTGGTAGTACTGTAACTGTACTTTACATTCATTTCAATGGATGATAAATGTCTGTATGCATTAGCTTCATATACACCTCCTGTGGCTAGGTGGTGCATTGTGTCACATACAGTGTGCCATGTACTGTTGTATAGTCTTACATACTGGTTTCACTTTGTTGCTGTGCAAAACATGGTTTGGTATATAGTATGTGACAGGCACTGTCAGGCAGTTGTGGGCTGAGCAGTGATATGTGGTATTAAAAGTGTGTATCTACTGACAGCCAATAGGTTGCTATATATGGCATTTCATTGATGTCTGTACTTTAGAATGTTAAGTGTGCCACATGACTTGCTCACAATTACTGTCTTATTGTCTTCCAGGGACATGTCTCACAACAGAAAACCTGCATATTCCCCTGAGGAGGAAGAAGTCATCCTAGATGCCCTGATACAACATCACAACCTGCTGTTATCCAGAACCAGCCAGGACCAGCATGGGCGCACTGCACTGTGGCAGGATGTTGTCCATTGGGTGAATGATGTAGGCATGCATAACCAGACTTATGAGCAAGTACGCCATCACTGCAGTGCTTTAATCAGACATGTCCAGCAGCATACCTCCGATATCCACAGACAACAGCTTGCCACAGGTGGTGGTGCAGCAACACATCCACCCCTCACCAGAGTGGAAGAGCTGCTCCTCAGCATGGTGTCTCCTGGCCACCCAGTACAACAGACATGTGTCATCATGGAGGCAGGAGTCACCTAGCATGTCAACTCAGTCCGTGCAGGTAACATGGCATATCTGTAAACTACTGTTAGCTCAATTGTTAGAACATGCATTTATCAGATGTGTACTGTGTATTCAGAAGATGTGGAGCCTGGTGTCATGCAATACTGATAATTTGGAACATAATCTGTATGCCTGTGACTGTCACCTCTTGTACTACTGTAAAATTGCAAACACTCAGCAGCAATGCCATAGTTGCTGACACTGACAAACCTTCTCATATCCTTGTAGGTCCCTCTGGTGTGAAAGCAAGACAGCAGACCCATGCTGGTGAGTGTTCTATATTTAATATAGCATATAACATGTGCATGTCATAGGAGAGTTGAAGGCCATATACACATGTAAAACACCTACAGATAATGCATGCTCTGCATGTTCTCTGTGGGACTATGCACATCCCAGTAACATGAGAAGCTGCCTCAAACACATGCAATACACAGAGCATCCCAACCAATTGTGGTACACTGTAGTGGACATTGTATATGCACAGTCAATACACATGCACACAACATACACCATTTTGTCATATGCAGTAAGTGTTAATATGATACACATGTTATATGTAGACACCTGCTGTAAGGTCATACTCCAGTATCCCAAATGTCATCAACACAGCACACATACTATACCTGAGGGGTAGAGGCCTATCAAAGGGCAGTGTGACATGCTTCAACACACAACACATTCATGTTAGGCAATGCTCCCTATTGAACACCTTACATACCCATGTAACAACTGGCTGTGACCAGTCCCAGCAGGGACATGGGTCCAGTCGACATCCCTCTGCCTCTGATGATAGTACCCAGTCTGGCTTAGTACCCAATACTGTCTGTGGTACTCCTGCCAGGCACAGGTACTGTGTCCATGGCCGGAGACAGTGATCTGTACAGCCTGGCGGGTACAGTTTGTGGCTGCCCCACAACCTCCCGTATTTGGCAGCCACAAGGTGGAACTGTGTGCATGCAGACACACACACATAAACCAAACACCTAGGACTAACACATACACACACACATTACATCAACACTGACCCATACTGTACTGTTGTCCCTCACACACACACACACACACACACATGCACACACACACACACATGCACACACATGCACACACGCACACACGCACACATGCACATGCACACACACACACACACACACACACACATATGTCGATTGGATGGGTCATTGTTGGGCTCTGGCAAACCAATAACACACCCTGTGCATATGATGAAACTGTGCCACCTCCTGTCATCTGTGACATTGATGCAGGAACAGGCTAACATGGTGATGATGCACAGGGTGACCTAATAGCAGTGTAGAAATGTTAGCATGTTGTCAACAGTAAAGTGCAATGATATCCTTGTAGGTATATCTGAGCAGGCATGATGCATTAAAGCTATGATTATCAATGCAGTATTGTTTACACCAGTGTTAATTCCAAAAATGGATTGTCCGCCCATGTGCCACTTGGCTGATGTGTGTGGGACTGGCAGCATGTGTTGGTGAGTGGACGGTATGTGTGTGATGTGTACAGTACAGATTTGTAGGTGTACATTTGTGAACATGGTGGAAGTGCACTGTCTTCATGTAAGTGCATGGTGGACACATGGGAAGGGTGACATGCCCTGTATTACACAGTGTTAACACTTCATATTTCCTATTGGTGGCCAGTATGCCTTTTACTACACATATGTTACAACTTGGGTACACATGTGTGTATGACATGGTTTGACACTATGCTGTGGGTGATACTGTTAATATTGGTCATTGGTTTGCATTATGGTAGTATTAATAACCTCAACAGCCTGGATTTAACCAATCAATAGATGATGTCTTGACAACTGACACACAGATGTAGGATACACAGTAGCATTTGAATCCTTCCAGTACTATACTATACCAGTAACCAGTGGTATTGACCGCAACACTTTCCTGTGACCACTCCTGTTTGGCATGTGGCCATCCTAGGTACAAACAAATACACTAGGGATATGTTTGTCCACATCTGGTAATGCATACAGTGGCCTACAATGCATTCTCCGGATGACACACTTATCCTCCACAAGGGTATCATACAGACAGATACCTGTTGACCAACCCATGCTGTGAAGCTATAAGCCAACTATAACATAGTCATCCACATTTACTATACATAGTATCCTGACAGTACCACATTGGTAGTAGCCCACAACATGTAGCAGGGGTACCGATGTGCACATACAGCCACATGTGATGTCATCTGTCCTTTGGTATTCACATTTCCAAAGGTATGCTGATGTCCCTCAGTGTATCACATAAGCAATAAGGGGTCTGTATGCATATCCACGGAGTTGTTGTACACCTATAATGAATGCCCATTATTGACAGACTGTGTTGTGATTGAACATGTCTGAAATATACCCCAGGCATGAACCCTCACTCACACTATTCTATAAAAACTGTCATGGGTGTGTGTGACACAAATGCCCTAGGCCACAGATCACTACAGTGGCTGGCCTTGTCACATACATACATATGTGACCTAAGGTGTGAGAAGCAGCAGCACAAACTGTCAATGGTAACAGATGTATTCATGTAGAAAGCAGGCTTCACACCTATGAACTAATTGAGGTCACATGTACATATATGTCTTTGCCACACAGTTACCAATTGAGGTCACATGTACATATATGTATTTGCCACACAGACACCTGAAGTGTGCAATGCACATACTGTTGTTTTACTGATATGTCATACAGTAGTAAAAGCAAAACCCACAACATATTGATCAACAGTGTCACACACTCAGCAATAGCAGGATTGAAACCCCCTACCTAACTATGTTGTGATATTACAGAGATATGCATTAACATAATGTGCGATCTGCTTTAGTGTGAGTTTTCATTTCCACTGCTGTATTTGTGGGATACTGACATCATCAGACTTGCCAAGGAGGAATTTACCTCTTTTAATATGTTTTCCCAGTCTCCAAAAAAGGCACTCCTCTCAAAGGATATCAAACATAGACCCCCACACACAAACTCAGCAATTGCAGGATTCAAACTCCAATCTAACTATGCTATGATACTAAAGAGATACGCATTAACACAACGCACTATATGCTTTACTGGGAGTTGTTATTTCTACTGCTGTATTTGTGGGATACTGACATCATCAGACTTGCCAAGGAGGAATTTACCTCTTTTAATGTGTTTTCCCAGTCTCCAAAAAAGGCACTCCTCTCAAAAGAAATCACACATACATCCCCACCCACACATATACTCAGCAATTGCAGGATTCAAAGCCCGACCTAACTATGTTATGATACTAAAGAGATACGCATTAACACAATGCACTATATGCTTTACTGGGAGTTGCCATTTCCACTGCTGCATTTGTGGGATACTGACATCATCAGACCTGCCAAAGTGGAATCTACTTCTTTAATGTGTTCCTAGTGTCCAAAAAAGGTCACTCCTCTCAGAGGAAATCACACACACACACACACTCAGCAATTGCACAATTCAAAGCCCTACCTAACTATGTTATAATACTAGAGAGATACGCATTAACACAACACGCTATACGCTTTACTGGGGAATTTTGTTTCCAATGCTGTATTTGTGGGATACTGACATCATCAGACTTGCCAAAGTGGAATCTACTTCTTTTAATGTGTTCCTAGTGTCCAAAAAGGGCACTCCTCTCAGAGGAAATCACACACTCACCATTTGTATGATTCAAACCCCTTACTAACTATACTATGATACTATACAGATACACATTAACATGATGCGCTATATTCTTTACTTAATGGTTTTGTTTCTCCTGCTATATTTGTAGGATGCTGACATCATCAGACTGGACATGGTAATGTGTGTGCACTTTGTTTTATGCAATCCCAGGAATGAACCATGTGGGTCAGCAGGTGTTAACAGCTTGAAAGAACTCCACAATTCTTAGTTGGTGTGATCTATCGGTGGACAAATTGCCATTCCTTCATATGACAATACATATTTATGCATAGATTGTTGATTTTGTGGACACAACATGTGTCTGGGATGTTGATAAAGGGCTATTCAAAGTCTATGTGGGACGGGTGTAGCTCCTTTCAGTGATGTATGTCCTGGGTGGCTGCCCTGCAAACAGTCTATCAGGTTTGGGAACCATGATCTGCCCATGCACATACCAAAGTTGTTAGGAGTGTGTGTTTGTTGGCTTCCAATAGCTTTGTTTATGACTTCAATCATGATGGACTCCATGGCCTTGCAGATCAGACTTCATAGGCTTATAGCTCCCATGGTCTGTTGTGCACCAACACTTGTGGGGTGTGCCATATGTTGCTGCAACACATTCAACAGTTTCAGATCCTGTAGAGAGGTGAGGCTCAACAGACTGTTCAGGTGCAGGGTCTGTTTGTTCTGTAGTTCACTTATGACACTTATAGGGAAACAATGAAATCCAATTGATGCCATGTTTTTAGCTTTGGAAGGAGCTGTTTACCCATTCTACATGTGATATCTCCTGGTATGATGATAGGGCCTTTTGTCAGTGGGAGGTGGGTATGTATGTATGGGTCTGTCTGACAGGATGTTGGCATTGTCAGTCCGGTACACTTGGCCCTGACTCAGGACATATATTGAGTGTACATTGCTATTTATGACATAGCTGAAGGAAGTGTCATGGTTCTGTCTGGACTCCTTCACAGATAATCATTCCAAAACACTGACAAACCTGAGCACTAACCCCTGTTATACTCTTTTACACACTTAATACCCTACTGATCCTTTTTGATCAGTCAACAGAGTATTTCATCATAACATCCTGGCATGTCCAAAGGTCGGTTTCGTGTGTACTCTCCAGTCCAGCTGGTGAATATGGGATTTGAGGCAATTTTACAACTGCCTTATGTACACAGACAACCCTCTCCTCCTCCCAACAAATTCAGATATATGTGAGAGATGCAACTATATAGACAAACAGGAGGCTGAGCTCTCTCGACCCATGACTGGCACAGTCTATCAGGTGGTGAAGGTAACCACACACACCACAAATCCTGTCTCACATAGACCTATAGCGACAGCAAACAGAATGCATTACCACTCAAAAACATGCTTGGAGGCTCTACATAAAATCTGCCTAAGCAGCAGAGACCTCCAAAGCAGACACCCAAACAACTGCTACCCCACAACAATACCCACATATCACATAGTTCACAAAGTCAGTGTACCACACAGTCACTGCCCTTAGGGCTAAACAACACACCTAATACACTTGTAATAGGTGACTCTATTGTCAGACACACTGATATCCCACTCACCAGGCTGAACAAGGAGAAGGTCACTTTGAGCTGAATGTCGGGTGCCAGGATCAGCCACATAACACATGAATGTCCTCAGACATTCCTCCCTGGACTACAGGACAAGAGACATAGAGGAGCTCTCTGATCATGTAGCCCAGGCCAGTATGACCCTGACCTTGTGTAGCATCTTACCCTCACCAAAAATGATAGCACAGTATACAGACAAACTGATCAATTTTAACAGTTGGCTAACATATTGGTGTCATTCAAAGGGGATCCAGTGTCTGTCAGCCTGGGATGACATGCTCGACATGCCACGTAGCTTCACTATGGATGGCTTGCACCTGTCACCCCTGGACTTTTGAATACTGGCTAAGGCTCTTGCCACCCCTATAGTACCTTTTTTAGGCAAGGCTCAAAAGACAAACCCACCTCCATAGACAATACAAGGTAAACTAAACTAAGTGTAATGCTGCTCAACACCAGATGTCTAAACCTCAAAATGCATGCACTCAAGACTCTCCTCAGTATGGAGAATGTCGATATTTGTGCAGTAACAGACACCTGTTTAGGTTCCTGAAAGCACCCCAGCACTACCAGGTTATACTTCATACAATGCTTTTCGGCCACAAGACTCGGACCAACCAACTAAAATAGGGGGAGTAGCCATATACATCACAGATACACACACCTCCAGGTTAGCAGCACTGCACAAAGCATCAGAGACCATCTATGTGCAACTAACAGTGTGCAAAACTGCCTTTCAGTTTGTAGCCTGCTAGAGACCACCCTCCCAAACAGAGGAACCCAACTCGGCTTTCCTGGGAACACTGGAGAATATGAAGGTTTCTCCAAACACCATTATATTGGGTGACTTCAACTACCCAAACATTGACTGGGAATACTACTCAAGCCCCAACACCCTCACCCAATGGCTGCTAGAATTTATAAACTCAAATGCTACGGCACAACTGGTCACCACACCCACAAGAGGGGAAAACATATTGGACCTGATCATCACCAACATGGGGACTCTACGTTCCACACCAGAGGTATACCCCTCATTGGTAATGTAAGACCATACTTTTATCTCACTGAACATCCATATCCCATCCCCACCCCTATCCTAGGTAATCTCATTGAAGAACTTCTCAAAAGCAAACGTCACACTTCTCCAAACCGAGGTGGTATCCTTCAAAGACCCTGGGACAGTGGTAAATATGGCTCAGACCGCTGAATCCTTTACAAACGCATTCTATGGACACCTACTGGAATGCATGGATTGTGCTTTCCCAAATAACAACAAGACTCACTCCTCCAAAGGCAGGGGACCTGTCTGGTGGACCACAGCCATAAATAAGCTATACAATGAAAGGAGGAGGCTACTACATGATAGAGCACACTCCCAAAAAGGGAAGGCATCTCTGAACAGTACTAGCAAGAAGCTACGATCACTCATGAATTCATCTAAGGCCCGCTTCGAAAGGAAAATTGCACCAGACACTAAGGACAATCACATGGCCTTCTTTAGTTATGTCAGGAACCTGGGTGGCAACTCCTAGATATGCTGTGAGCTACTGCAAAATGACAAAACATGCACTGAACCCACAGACATTGCCAACATCCTAGCAAACAGGTTCAGTGCAAATGTCTACCCCCCATCTCCCCTAAAGAGCAAATGTCCATCCCAACAGAGTGTAGCCTCCCTGACATCACAGATGAATAGGTGAGAGCTGCCCTTTCCAAAGCAGACAACACAGCATAAATGGGACCGGACTGTGTCCCGGCCTGCATCTTACATGAGCTTCATGACGAACATAACCCTCACATTAAGTCACTGTTCAGTATCAGACTTACTACAGGATATGTACTCAAGGAATGCTGTACAGCAACAGTGGTCCTGCTCCACAACAGTGGTGCCACAACAGACCCCGGACACTATCGCCCTATAAGCCTAACTAGCCAGGTCTGCAAAGCTATGGAGTGTATCATCATGGAACTCATACACAAAGACATCGGGAACCTACAGACCCTGGATCCTACCCAATTTGGCTTTGTTGTGGGCAGATCATGCCTCTTGAACCTGGTCGACTTCTTTAAAAAGTTACCAGGTCCATAGACATAGGGAAGGTAGTCCACACAGCCTACCTGAACCTCGCAAAACCCTTCAACACAATACCCCACTCGGGAATTATACATTAGCTCACCAGCTTCGATATCGACACATATGTCACAAGATGGATTGCTAACTGGATCAGGGATAGCACCCACATGGTCAGTATTGCAGGTGCCATGTCTGACTCTATGCCAGTTACACATAGCATCCCACAAGGCTCAGTCCTGGGACCTCTCTTGTTCAGTATATATTTCTCTGACGTACAGGCTAACACAGGAGGAATATGGCTGAACATGTTCGCAGATGACTGCAAACTGGGTGCCATAATCGACTCTCCAGCTGGCACATGCATCCTCCAAAAGGGTCTCACAGAGATGGATAACTGGTGCCAGAGCCATGGCCTACAGCTAAACATTATTATATGCATAGTCATCCCCTTTGGGAATAACAACGTGCCCACACATTACCACATAGGTGGTAATCCATTAAGTACGGTAGGAGTTATTAGGGATTTGGGGACACGAGTAGTTAGTAATCTCACCTTTGACAATCACGTTGCCAAAGTGGATAGACAGACCTTCTGTATAGCCCACCTTATCCCAAAAGGTTTCACATCTAGATCAAGTGAGGTCATTGTGTCCCTATACTCATCAGGCCCATGATTGGATACAATGCCCCATTTGGGATGTACCTTGCCCGACACCTGCAGCAACTGTAATGGCCACAAAAGTTCCTCACCAAGTAGATCTAGGGACTCACACAGATGCCCTGCGCAGTTCGGCTAAAGTAACTCCAGCTCTACTCAGCCGCTTACCGCCTACTCAGATGCGATCTGTGCCTGTTGTTTAAAGCCATGTCCAACCCAGAATTAATGGACATGCTCCATCTCAGGATATCCGAATCCCTTAGAGCTACACTCTCCAGGGACGTAAACCTCAGCACAGATATTAATAGGACATGCTAGAGGGACAGATTCTTATCCCAGAGGCTTCCCTCACTCTGGAATGAGATCCCAGTCCCGGATAGGCAGAGCCCCCCACTGACAAATTACAGGAGACATCTTGACAAGTGTATGGGTGATCGTATGTTTACCCATGGGATCTCTTCTGGGTCCCTGCTAGACAGAGCCACAATAAACTAAACATAAAAGGGCTATCTTGTGTGACCTACTATTCACAGGCACAGTCCACTAATCTAACAGGGTTGTGAAAGCCAAACACACTCTGGCTAGGCTTATAAATGCCCTAGGGCAGATAGCCTAGTATCAACCTATGAACCTATAATAATGTTCGGGATGAACATTGTTTATTGATGATACTGATTGCAGGTTTTTTATCTTCTTTGCTTTCCCTCTTTCTATGAACAACCTAAGTATCTGCAGAACATATTTGATTACGACAGGGTTCCACTATATTATATATGTGTCTGTTGTCATATGACTGTGTGCACAAGGTGGATTGGTGAAAAGTGACAGGTTCCTGCATTAACACATGCAACTGCCGGATATGTGTGGCCCACTGCTGTACTCAGACATGGCCTAAGTGTGTGAGCATGCCCAATTTGGCCTTTCAGTGTTTTGTTGCCTGACATTTGTCTCATTTATTCAAGTGTGTGAGCATGCCCAGTGTGACCTTTCAGTATGTTGCTGTCTGAGGTCCACTACACTTGTTGATGTGTGTGAACATGACAAATATTAACATTTATACTATATGTGTGTTGAAAATCAGGTTCTATTCTTACTGCAGGGCTCACCTTTGTGTCATAACTCGACAGGGATTATGCTGTGCCTGCAGGGTTTACATGAGATACTTTGCATCGATTTATCAACATTTCTTCATAAAGGCTAACTACTGAAATGCTGTCATGGTTTAGTGGTTCTGTACTATGACTGTAGTGCACAGTGTCCTGGGTTCGAGACCTGTCACTGCTTTATATTATCATACTGAGCAGACCAGACTGCTTAAAGGCCAGTAGAGCAAATATGAGTATTTTGGCTTTTGTTCAGCTATGCCCAACTTAGATCCAGCTTGTCCAACATTGTTCAACGTTAACCAACATTGCTGAACGTTGCCCAATATTGCTCAACATTGACCGCAGTTGTGCTAGTTAGTGTGTGCAATTTTGTTTACATATACTAAATGGTGGTAAAAGCTGTCTAGCACTGCTTTATATTGCTTAACACATGGCAATCATGCCTTGGGTGGTGCTGCAGGGCTGCCTATGTCGGATGCACAAACTACACTCCCTATACATGTTTGAAAACAGGTATTGTCAAGTTAGGCATCCCTTTTACTATATGTGCTTGTCAGAGTGAGGTATCATTTCCAGGGCTCCTACTGAGCCAGTGTATGTGTTATGCGTTGTCTCTTTACCAAGGCCAAAGCATACTGGGCACGCCTCCTTCTGCCTACTGGGGCAGGCTCAGGTTGTTCCTCCTATGAGTCACGCTCTGTCTGTGATGGCCTTGACAATGGTGGGGGGTTGTTTGGCCCAGGCCTATGCTGCTCCTGCTGCAGCTGTTTTCACAGGATCATATTATGTAGCATAGCACATACCATGACAATTTGTGTACATGTAGTTGGTGAGTACCACAAGGTTCCACCAGATGTGTCCAGGCATCGGAACTGTGACTTGAGCAGCCCAAACACACGCTCAATTACATTTCGTGTTTGTGCGTGTGCCTCATTATGGCGCTCCTGTTCAGGTGTGTGTGCGTTTCTGATGGGTGTCATCAGCCACTGCTCCAGTGCATAGCCAGCATCCCCCACTAGGTGACCAGAGGGATGTCCCCATTGGCAAATGTCTGGTACAGCTGTGTCAGATGCCAGATATGAGAATCATGGTAGCTTCCAGGACAGCCAGCACACACATTCAGTATTATGCCCTGGGCATCGCACACAACCTGGCAGTTGATGGAGGGGAAGCCCTTGCAGTTAAAGTAGACACTACCCTGTTCACAGGCTGGTGCTTTGATGCGTATGTGCGTGCAGTCTATTGCACCCACTACCTCAGGGTATTCTGCTATTTGCTGGAAGAGACGCATATTGCTGGTCAATACCTCATGGGAATTGGGGAAATATACATGATCACTGACATGTGCTGACATGGCATCCAGGAACTGGTGCAGTACCCTGGATGCTGATGCCTGTGATATCCCCATCATATCACCAGTTGGTCTCTGGAAGGTACCTGTTGCTAATATTCTTAGGCCAACACATACCTTGGTTTCCACTGGGATAGGTTCCCCCCTGTTGGTTCTATGTGTGAGGCATGGCCTGCACAGCTCAACAATTTGCTGCATGAGGTCTCTGTCCAGTCTATAGTACTCCACTATCTCCAGCTCATGTAGCACCTGATAGGTTACCCTGGGCCTGTACACTCTTCTCCGTCTCCTCACTGTGGGTTGTCCAGCAGCATTTGCATGGTCACCTTATAACAGCAATGGCAGCCCCTAATATTTCTTTGTCTCAGTAAAGCTTTTTCAGTTTTCACTTCTATTAGCTTACTGCAGTGTTGCAGTGTCTCTGAGAAAAACATAGTGGAATGTTGTTTGCAGAGTTTTAGGCGCTGGGCTGGGCTAGTGTACTGCCTGTGTAATTGCCTGATTCTGATTGTTTTCATCTGCTAGCTCTGGTAGTACTCCCTGGTTAACTTCTTACTATTTGTTGTGCTTCCATTTCCCTTTCTGTTTCTTCAGGGGGGCAGTGCCGCTCACACAAGCACAAACACGCTCACACCAGCTCACATGTGCGCAAACATGCTTACACGGACTGAAACTTGCTTATTCTTGCTAAAACGCGTGCACACCGGTGCAAACACACTTACACAACTTTAAACAACCTTAGACATGCTTACTCCGGCTTAAACGCGTGCACACAGGTGCACACTCACGCACACAGTCTTACTCGGATGTACGGGCATGCACCCATGCGCAAACACATTGCAAGCACTTCTACAAGAAACTTTAGTGTTATCCACGGCATATACCTTCAATTTCTTGCCTTTAGCTAGGGTACTTGTTGATACACCTCTTCCAGTGATGAGTAACTGACAGCAAACACATGCCTCTCTTCTCCAATGAGCTTCACTTCTTTCATACATACCCCCCTCGTGATGTCACCTATCTTCTACTCTGATACTCCCCTTATCCTACTCCTACACTCCACTGACTGTGCTCATTTGTTATGTAAACTTAGGATTAACTATCCTTACCCTCAATTGCATAGGATTGTCTACTAATGTTTGGTTATATCTCTTATAGGTTCATAGGTTCATAGGTTTATATTAGGCTATCTGCCCTAAGGCATTTATAAGCCTAGCCCAAAGTTTTGTGGCTTACGCCACCCCTTATATGAAAAAATACTGTGCCCATTAGTTTGCTGTGCCTCTGTCCAGCAGTGACCCAGAGATGATTCCCAGGGTAAACCTACAGTCTCCCATCCACAGGTCAAGATTCCTTTTGAACAGAGCCAGCGAGGTGCTCTGCCTAACATGGACCGGGATTTTATTCCACAGCATAGGGAGTCTCTGAGTGATAAATCTATCCCTCCAGCACATCCTATTTATATCCATGCTAAGGTTTAAGTCGCTTGCTCTAGTGGTTCTGGTGGATTTGGATTTTTTGAGGTGGAGCATGTCCATTAATTCCGGGTTGGACATGGCCTTGTATGCATGGCCTCTGAGCAGATGGTAGGCGACTGAATAGAGCTGGAGTTTCTTCAATCTGGCAGCATATGACAGATTTTGGAGCCCCTTTATCCTTTTGGTGAGGAACTTTTGGGGTCTCTCCAATTGCTGCAGATGCCGGGTGAGATACATCCCAAATGGGGCATTGTACTCGATCATTGGTCTGATAAGTGAAGAGTACAGGGGAACAATGACCTCACTAGATCTGGATGTGAATCCCTTCATGATCAGGTGGGCAATGTAGAAGGTCTTTCTAACCACTTTAGCAACGTGAATGTCAAAAGAAAGGCCACTGTCAACCTGGGTCCCCAGGTCCCTGATAACCTCTTCTGTGCTTAGTGGATTGTCACCTATATGGTAGCTTGGGGTTACCTTGTTTTTTCTGAAGAGTATGACTATACATTTTTTGGCGTTTAACTTCAGGCCATGGCTCTGGCACCAGCTATCTTTTTCCGTGAGTCCCCTCTGAAGGATATCCGTGTCCGATGCACTTTCCACTATGGCGCCCAGTTTGCAGTCATCTGCAAACTTTGTCAGCCAAAGTCCTCCCATGTTGGCCTGTACTTCTGAGAAGTAGATGCCAAACAATAGGGGGCCAAGGACCGAGCCCTGTGGGACACTACTTGTGACCGGCTTGGAGTCTGACATAGCGCCAGCAACTCTAACCCTGTGGGTTCTGTCCTTAAGCCAGTTTGCAACCCATCTTGTGACATATGGGTTTACATTTAAGCTGGTAAGTTTTTCTACAATACCCGAGTGGGGTATTGTGTCGAAAGCCTTTGCAAGGTCAAGGTAGGCTGTATGGACTGCCTTTCCCTCATCAATGGCCTTGGTGACTGTTTCGAAGAAGTCGACCAAGTTCAAAAGGCATGATCTGCCCTTGACGAAGCCAAACTGGGTCGGGTCCAATGTCTGCAAGTCCCCTATATCTTTGTTTATGAGCTCCATTATGATCCTCTCCATAGCTTTGCAGACTAGACTTGTTAAGCTCATGGGGCGGTAATTACCAGGGTCCGTAGAGGCACCGCCTTTGTGGAGTGGGACCACAGTTGCCATACGCCACTCCTTGGGCATGTATCCTGTGTTAAGGCTGAGATTAAACAGCTGCCTTATGTGCGGGTTTAGTTCCTCATTGAACTCGTGTAGCACACAGCCGGGGACACCATCCGGTCCCATTGATGCTGTGTTTTTAGCTTTAGAGAGAGCAGCTTTCACCTGCATATTTGAGATGTCTGGGAGGCTACACTCTGTTGGGATAGTTATCTCTCCTTTAGGGGGGGAGAGGGGGGTGAAGTTTGCACTGAACCTGTCTGCCAGTATGTTGGCAATGTCTGTGGGTTCAGTGATTTTTGTATCATTTTGGACTAATTCTGAGCATATCTGGGAGGTTCCACCCAGGTTCCTAACATAGCTGAAAAAGGCCTTATGATTGTCTTTTGAATCCAAGGCAATTTTTCTCTCAAAATTGGCCTTAGTTGATTTTATGAGTGCTCATATTTTTTTACTAATACTGATCAGGGGTGACTTCCCTTTTATGGATTTTGTTCTATCATGTACTAGCTTTCTCTTCTTATTGTAAAGTTTGTTAATGGCTGGGGTCCACCAGACTGGACGTTTGCCCTTGGTGGAAAGAGTCTTGGTTTTATTTGGGATTGCCTGGTCCATGCAGTCCTGGAGGTGTTCACAGAAGGCATTTGTAAGGGCTTCCGCAGCTTGGGTTGTGGTTTCCACTGGCTCAGGGGCCTTGAAGGATACCACACCAGTCTTGAGTAGTGTGAAGTTTGCCTTAGAGAAGTTCTTCACTGTGGTCTTTTTTGTTTGGGGTGGGGGCGGGATGTGGATTTCCAGTGAGATTAGTTTATGATCAGATCTCACCAATGAGGGATATACTTCCGGTGTGGAGCATTTTGTCCCCATGTTTGTGATAATGAGATCTAGTATATTTTCTCCTCTCGTGGGAACAGTGACTAGTTGTTCCATGGCATTTGAATTTATGAATTCCAGGAACCGTTGGGCTAGAAAGTTAGGGCTTGAGTAATGTTCCCAGTCTATATTCGGGTAGTTGAAGTCACCCAATATGATGGTGTTTGGAGATACATTTATACCCTCCAGTGTCTTCAGGAAGGCTGTGTATACTGAGCTTTCCCCCTTAGTAACCTCTACTCTGTAGCCATGTTGTCTTTGGCCTGCCATTCCCTTGCATTGTAAATTAAGAATTACAATAAAATCCACATCTGTGGATTTTAATTATTGGTTTTCTATTTTTTAGAGTGCAGCGCGGTTGCGCGGCGCTGGACTATGCTTAAACTTCAGAGATCGGGATAAAAAAATATATTTTATTTTTATTTTGCATCGGTGAACATTGCCAATGGCTGTATTTTTGTCCATTGGCATGCTTCCTCAACTGGATGCATCCTTTTTTTGGAGCTGTCACGGCTCCGTTTTGCTATTTGCAGAACGGTACTCAGTTGTCAACAGAGCACATTTCTACAAATAACACTACTTACTCGGACAGGTTCGGGTTTCCTGGATTGCAAATTTACCTCATTTGCATAGCTTTCGCCTGCAATTGAGACAATTTGCATATCCTAGCCCTGTCCATGTAAGAGTTGTTTTAGGAGCTCTGTTGCGCGCCCCTACCGGCTGTTCCTGGATCACTCAGCGGACATGTTGGCTGCATGGAGTCTTACTCAACTCTTAGACTCCGTGCAAGCCTTCGTGAATCCGGCCCTACATGTGTGCTAACAGACATTTTGTGGTGTTTATTTCATAGACTGCTTTGCTTCATTTTAATGATTTTTCCCTTTTATTTATGTTTCCATTCCTTGCTGCAAAGCTGCTTGTGTGGCAAAGAGCGATAAGGCACCATTACTATGTTCTGATGTTCAATGAAGTGAGAGTTCAAATACAGGCTTATGTAGAAGTATATCATATGTACTAACATTTTGTATGTGTGTGTCTTAGACTGCTTTTCCTCATTTCAACTACCTTTCCCTTTTTACTTTTTTTTTTTTGGTGGGAAGAAGTGATTGTGGGAAGATAGGCTTAGCGCAAACAGGAGGGACCAGAGAAAATGAATGTCAGGTTTGGCTGTGCTTATCTCATTTGCATAAAGCACAGCAGTTCACAAACTGGACTACTGGCTCACTCAGGAAGCAGACAGAACACCTGCAAACAGGGCAGCCATAAAAAGGCAAAGGTCAAAAACAATACATTGTTGCAATTTATGTATTTCATCACACAACTACCCTTTGCAGCATTGGGTAGCAATTAGGAAATGTTCACCAGCAGCTGCGGCTACCGAACACCTGCAGACAGGACTCAGACAGCCAATAATTGAAACTGGATACATTGAATTAAGTCTGTTGAGCAAAGTGGAAACATGCTAAGTGGCATTGCATGGTGGTTAACACAGAGACCTTAATAATTAGGAAATTAGGGAATGCCATGTCATTTGTCCTGTGGCAGCAGGTGGAAGCATAGGGTTGGAGTACAAATGATCCTGGGTTTTAGTACAGGGTATGCAACCTTTTTTTACTGTTGTGACAGTGCAGTTTATAGCAATGAACTGAAAAATTGACAAGCATTATTTCGACATTCTTCTGGCGATAGATGTAAGTGTAGGACTGCCTTACACATGGTCCTGGGTTCTAATACAGGATATTGCATACACTTTTGCTGTTGTTCCACTTCCCATTATATTCACTCTCACTTATAACACTTTAGATAGTGGAGCTGATATGAATTATATGTATGAGGAAAGAGACACCATTACTGTATTTTCAGATAAATGACTGAGGGTCTGTTGTCTATTATATTTCTGTAAGTATAATTCTGTATCTGGACTTGCATGGCCTTCACAATTACCCAGTACACATACACACCTGGATCTATATCCCATAACCTTGTCAGGTCATACACATACATGTGTAACAGCTCAAATTGTCACCAGTATTTGTGTATGATTCTGGACTATGTCAGAGCAGCACTTATTCTGTGGCAAAGATGGAAAAGCAATGCTGTGGATGAAAATGTTTTCCCCATTTTGCCTAGATTTGAACCTCACACTGTAAAATAAATTTTCCTCAGTGTATAAAGATGGAAAAAACATATCAGGTCGTTACATTTATGCCCCGCAGTGCATGTCTGCAAACTTAACTCACTTAAAAGTTATCTTTCAATTTCCAATATATATTTCCAGGCTACGTCAGTAGACATCCCTCAAACTAAGGCCATGTGTCAGATTAACCTTCCAATTTCAGTTATTTAATTGCTCCCTACTTGGCACTGCTGTGCTTCACTTAACATTGGGTAAATGCATTTGGCATCATTGCTAGGGTTTGTGGACTACCATTAGTTTCCACTGCTCTAGTTTGGCAGGTAGACATGGCTGGCATTGTAAAAGAAGGTGCCAAGTTTAGGGCATACAGCTAGGGTATCCAGGAGTCCTGGATATTTATTGGACGTCTGGTAAAACATCACAGCCAAAGGCCTCTGCAAGGTGGACTGTTCTGGCTTCCAGTGCAAGTCTGAGGCATGGAATAGTATGGACCAGGTAGTATCCAGTGCAACTGTTATTCCATGCACTGGCAGGCAATGTAGGCATCATTTCAATGACCTGCATAGGAGAAAAATGGATAAGCTCAACCATTGGTTGCATGCAATTGAGATTGTGGGCATCCCACACCTGTGCAAGTATGACAATAAGAGAGTAGTTGTAAGGCATAGAAAGCAAAATGTAGGCAAGATTTGTATGCATAATGCTCTTCTGTGCTTTTCTGCTCTTTTCCCAGCTACTAATGGATGTGGGTTCAATTGGCAGATTCATGTTGCTCAATTGGAGAGATGGAGGGAAACAAGTGGTATGTATGCAACAGAATAGAAGTGCTATTGTAGATTTAAAAGTTAAAGATATATTTTTGGTCTTTTATACAGGTGTATCAAATTGAGCATGCATATCAAAACTGTAAATGCAAGTAGGCATGCATTAGTCTGTAGCACAAACTAATTGTAAGGGTCCAATATTAGACTATAGTCAGAGTTCTGAGCTCAATACCATGATTTCCAACTATACAATGCTGTTATTCTTTAATAATTTTTACATTAAATTAAAAACTCTATATCAGTAGCACAAATGCCCTGCTGTAAACTGTAATCTGCATAATTGGAACACACATATGTGCAATATATGCATAGTTCAATAATAACTTTCAGCAATCTGTAGTATAGTCTGTATATGTTAGGATGTATACTTAAATATAATTCTTAAGATACAAGAGTTTTATAACTGTGATAATGAATTGTATGTCACATATGATGATACTAATTGTATCTCTTTTTTCTCTCACAGCAACCCTTTTCTTATTTTATATTCTATGCGTCTTCAAAATGTTTCCATGTCATCCATGTGTACCACTTCACTAAATGCTACACAGCACAGGAGGTAGGCCAGCCCTAGTGGATCAGCCTGCTCTGACTCCATTGGCTCCAGCAGTGATGCCCGGCGCATCTAGGAACCAACCTGGCAGTAATGCCTCTGCTGCCCTGCATTACTTGTGCCTTCAGGTAGTAATGCCCTGGAAGCTAGTGCAATGGTACCCGCCTGGACCCATGGCAGAGGTGGTGATTTCAGCACCTGCAGTGAGATGTCAGGGATTGTGCGTAGGGTCGTGCACTGCACCATTTGTGTACATCTATGATGGCTGGAGAGGCTGCGCTCTCTCATGGTCTGTAGGAGGAAAAGATGTCAAGTACTCCAGCTACCAGCAGAATAAGGGGACAGTGATGACCACCCAGTGCATGAGGACTCGAGTCTCACCGTCTCCAAGCTTAATGACCATGAGCCTGCATTGTCTTCTCCCTCACTCCCAATCATGGTATGCCCCAATCTTTTGTGTCCCTCACTGTTCTTGTCTCTTTTCTTCTTGACTTGTTTGTTTGCATTGGCTTCCTTACCTGCCCAAATTACCTGTCCCAGACATACCTATGTCCCTTACCCAGCAGTCCTCTCTTACTGAATTAAAACAAAAATAGACACCTATCCCAAAAAAAAAAAATAATTGGCCCATGCACAGCTCTCCATTTCACAAACTTGTCTTCTTGACACACTTGATTCGGTCCAATTGGATATACAACATGAATAAATTATTGTCGCCCATCTCTCTGGAAGTGACAGTCCAAATTCAGCTAATATTCTGCATATATGATCAGTTTTTACTGTTGAAGAAATAGGTACCTATGGATGTTTCCTACCTCCCTCCAGCACATTACTCTATTGC
This sequence comes from Protopterus annectens, assembly GCF_019279795.1. Classification (NCBI taxonomy): domain Eukaryota; kingdom Metazoa; phylum Chordata; order Ceratodontiformes; family Protopteridae; genus Protopterus; species Protopterus annectens. The sequence continues at coordinate 1,432,413,680 of NC_056739.1, read as the reverse complement.
TTTCCCTTTGTTCTTCCCCCTGCTTGCTCCCCATTTCACCACTTTCCTATCTACCTCATTTTAATACCTATAATCTGGTCTAAAACACATAATCACACACAAAGCAAAAAAGTAACAGAAAAAACAATGAATCTCTTCCCTTTTTGTCCTCTGTGTTTGTGCAGAGTTTTGCATTGCTCATCACTGCAAAGCAACATTTAGCAGTGGTACAATGCTGCTTCTGTTATCTCCACATAATCCCACTTCATTTCACTGTTTTATGCCCACATGAAGCAATACATGTACCATAAAGAATTAGTGTCCTTGCATTATCACTGATTATTTAAATGTATTTAAAAGTCTTAGGTACACATGGATTTGAACACAGTATCATCTGGGTCAAAATGAAATGTGTCAATGCATTTACTCCTCTGCCACAGAGTCATTTAAGCAGCAGGTGTGCTGCATAGACTATGTACTAACTCTCAGACTTTAGCAATGTGGCTCTCTATTGCACACTGCTTAACTATGTGCAAACATGGAAAGTATTGGGAATGTGTATCTCGCATGCACAAAGACTTTGCCAGCCATAGTGGCAACACACTATGGAAAAGTAGACATTATAATGTATTACTGTTGTTTACTGTCCATTTCCTATGACATGAAATTACATGTGGAAACATAAACTGAAGGCCCTATCTAACAATATGTTGCATATTTACAATACAGCCATGTGTTGCCTCCCCCCCAAGAACTGTAACCCTGGTGTCTCAGCACTTTTTCACACATGCATCACCTACAATACAGAAAATAATTTCAAATGTTGAGTGATATGCAATGCAGATCAATCTATTAATATGCAAAACTATAACTATTGACCCATAAGCCTAAATATCCTTACCTGCAAGGCTAGAGAAGTGATCAGCATGGACCTTATCCACAGGGACATATGTGACCTTCAACACATGTAACCCGACCATTTTGGTTTTGTCAAGGGTAGATGTTGCTTATTAAACCCAGTAGACTTCTTTGATACTGACCTCAAAGACCTGGATGAGGGATAACAATGCATACTGCCTGTGTTGAATTATCCAAGGCCTTTGACACTATCCCCCATTCAGGTATCATAGAGAAAATCTCACATCTGGGGAATAACCATACATTACCAGATTGATAGCCAACTGGCTCACCAACAGAACACATACTGTCAAAGACGGGGACTGCACCTTCACGACTAGACCATTTACCAGTAGAATGATACAAGCATCTCTGCCAGGCTCTCAACTGCTTGGAAAATATTTTTCTCTGAAATCCAGGAAAATGTAGATGGCCTGTGGCTTACCAAATTTGCAGATGACTGTCAACTGGATGCAGTCATGTAGAGTCCCCCAACTATAGTACCATAAATCAGAAGGGGCTGATGCAGACAAATTATTGGTGCCAAACTCATGGACTGAACCATAAAGAAAAAAATGCCTCATTCTCCCCCTTGGCAATGAAGTACGCCTGCTAATTTTGACATACATAGCACTCCTCTAAGTTAAACACTCTGTTGTGAGACTTGGGAACACATGTTGATAGCAATCTAAACTTCGATCACTATGTGTCCATAGTGATGAGACACAGATTCTACATTGCACACCTCATAAATAATGACATCACATCCAAGACCAGGGAGGTCATAGCTCTGCTGTACTCAACCCTTATCAGAACACTAATTGAATGCAATGCTCTCTTCAGTCTGTACCTCACCAGACACCAACAGCAGCTGGAGAAAACACAGATATTTGTGAATGGGATAATCCAGGGCCTCCAAATCATGACAGACATGGAAAGACTGATAGACCTGTCACTGTACTCGGTATCATGCAGGATGCTGATATGTGCCTTATGCCTGAACTACAGAGCAGTTTCAGATCCTGATATATTGGAAATGCTGGACGTCTGCATATCAAATGGCAGAAGAATAACTTGCTCCAGGGATCTCAAGCTAGCCTGTGACAGGAACAGAACATGATAGGGAGACAGATCTATCTCCCAGCAATTGCTACTCCTCTGTAATAGGTTCCCACTTCATGTGAAGCAGTGATCCTCAATGACCCGATTCAAGGGCAATCTTGAAATTGGATGGGTGATTGTGAATTCATCCCTTGAGTGGCACCTATGTCCTTCATGGACAGGGTCAGACAGTGCTGATCACAAAACTGCTCTGCTAACAGTGATCATCTAACTCTGCTCAATAAGTATACTCATTTTTTTAAATGGCTAGCCCTTTTAATGCCCTAAGGCCATTAGGTTAGTAATCTCCAATGAACCTATGAAGTCATGAACCTATGCAGGCCCCCTCCCATCTTCTATCCAACATGCCCTGCAGTCATCCACTATAAGTTGACCTGCAATCTTGTAAAGGTCAGACTTGTACTATGGTGCTTGTGTAAAGTACTGAGTTCTGTAGTCTGTGTACCTAGATAGGTAGGATGATTTGTTCTCTCTGCAGTCAGCTGTGTGCATGTGTGTGTGTGTGTGCGTGTGTGTGTGTGTGTGTGCGTGTGTATGTGTGTGTTTCTGCTGTTGCTTGACATTACAGAGAGCCATTTACACCAACATGTAGGACACTGTTACCATATTCTTCTAACCAATCACTGCACTATTCCAACCAGGCAGGGTCAGAAGCTGGCCTTGAGACCAGGCATAAGTCACTTTTTCCTATACAATCCAGATTACAGTGACATGACTTTAAATCTATCCACATAAGTAATGACATGCTTTGTAGGCCCAGTGTTTTCTTAATGAGAAATGTGAGGATATTAAATATTGCTATCTGTGCTAGCATGACTGGCTGAAGTTTTGTAAATAATTCTAAATTACCCTGTGTTACATATGCCAGCATGACTAGCTATCGTTTTGTAAATAAGTCTATGTCTTTTGATTATCACTCTGATTTATGCAAGAGCTTTGAATGTCAAACAATGTTCTTCTGGCTGACCAAATGTACATTTTTTAAAGAGAATTCTGAATGTATGTTATTTCAGAGTCAGCTGACCAAGATGTGATGTCATCGTGTGCCAGAGCTGTGACTAGAATCTTCATTGCAGCTGTTTGTTACTTTTCAAAGTCTGATATGAGAGAGTAGAATTATCATAGCAGCTTTTGATTACTTAAAAAAAAATCTGCTATAAAAGCAGGTTCTGAGTCGGTTGTGTCCTTGTTCTCTAGAGCTGTTCAGCAGTATTAGTCCAGTAGTATCCAGAGTAGTCATTCCAGTCACTTATGAAAGACAACAGTCTGGAGTGTGGAGATAATTCCTTATCTTGCCTTGCAGAAGTAAGACTATAATCTTGCCTTGATAAGTTATTTAAATTAGATAGGGACTGTTAATCTTCAGACAGTCAGGGAACTACAGCTAGTTAGTTTGAGGTTTTGTAAAATCAATGTGATATCTATCATACAGTATTATTTTGATATTTTCTGTGTGTGAAACTCTTTTGTTTTTTGTAATCAGTTATTCAGTATTTACATGTTTTAAATCAATTTATTTATTATTAATGTTACTACATCTCATTGTAGCTTATTATTTAGTAAATATTTTTAATAACTTGACAGTGTTTATGCTTATTGTGATAGTACCAGGCCCACGTCAGATCAATTGCTTATTTCTTGTGAAAGAAAAAAGAAGGGGCAATCTGTGTCAAAACAGACTATTTCTAAAAGGTTGTCTAAGACTATTAAATTGTGTTATACTCACCACAACAAAACTATTCCAAGCATGGTCAACAGCCACACTATCAGAGCCTTGGCTCCATCTATGTTTTTCTAGAAAGGGTTGGATTCTAGAAATAATCCAGAAGCTGCTACATGGTCCTCTATATATACTTTCACAAAGCACTATAAGCATGGTTCCTTCTCTATATCCAGATCAACTTTTGCTCGGACCATTCTCTAGGGGTTCCAGGGCTCTTCTGCTTTCACCTCCCAAATGTAGTTAGCTGTGAAATCTACCCATATAGCCAAGCTGTGGTAATCTACCAATATAGCCAAGGCTATGTAGCAAAGATGAATATGATGAACATAGTACAGTTGTGTAAGGTGAACTTGCCATAAAAGTAGATGTTTAAATTATCACTGCTGCAGTATCTATTTCCTCCCTCCACCCTCTTGTTATTTTTATATGTTTTGTATGCCATGTTGTGAACCATTTATGTTTTGTTATTCCTAGTATAGTCCTGTAAGGGCTCAGCCTTCCTCTTTCTGCTGGGAGGAAAGCTCTGAAGGGCCTTACACTCAGAGACTTGTCTTTAGTGAGTTCAGCTTGATGTGCTGGACAATTTTGGTGCAAAGAAGGTGCCATGAAGCTTTTGAAGCTGGCCAGCTATTTTATCCTTGGCAAGATATAACCTTATATAGTTATGGCTACTGCAGCAATGATCATTTGAACATCTGCTGTCATGCTAAGTTCAACTTACTTAACTACCTTCTACATTACACTTTTTTATGTGTTAAAAGGTGCTTGCGCAAATGATACAACAGATTCTCATGATAGACCTTGTAAGTTCATGGGTACTAACAAGTGAGCACATTCAGAGTTCGTTGACTATCAAATAGTTTGAATCAAACTAGTAATGAAATTAAGTTTATGGCCCTATAAAACTCATCAAATATGTCTGATGCATCAGCTGACATCCTAAAGGAAGGGAGCGTAATCCATAGCCCAGCTATTTTAATGCAAGTGACCCTATTTTCAGTCTTTGAAGAAATGAGCACTTTTAATAAAAATAAATATATTCAGTACATGGTGAAACTGAACTAAGCTACAGTTAATACTTGATATCTTACTAGATATATCCCTATAGAAGTTAATAAACTTTTATCTCATTAGTGGGTACTTGACAGGACCTGGGATTCAATTAACTGCTTGTAGGCTTTGCCTGAAGCCTACATGGTGTTTACATGTGTGCATGGTGATGTGTGGTGAGCAGCAGTGTTCATTGCATATTCACACTATGTTTAAACATAAATAAGTAAGGTTTCATGGCTAGAAACAGTGCCACTGTCCAGGAAATCATGTAAGCGAACACGGATAGCAATCCTGTTTAAATCAGAGCACTGAAGGTCTGTGGTTTTGCACAGAATGCCAAAATGATCACCAGGGCTTAACAGATAGTTCTCAATCTCTTTGTGCAAGACATTTGGACAAAGGCCAACATAATGGGGGGACAATGACCCAGAAATGTGGGCATATTTGTCAAATTTGCTCATTAGAAATAAACTAGAATAACCAGGGATTTGTGTTAAGATACATACTCTGAAGGATTTGAAGTCTGAAACTCAAATGTATGCAATTATTGTGTCACATCAATCATAATATCACCCCAGTGATATGACAGAAAACCACAAATTTGATAAGGAACACATCAAAAGATATATAAAGCAAACATATGGACATTCTTTGAAAATCTGGACAGTTGAGCGGCATGATTGCTAAGTATATGGTCCAAACACAGTACAGCACAGGGTTTCTACAGTGCAGATTATTGTGAAATCCCATTCCTGGCATTCTGTACTTAAGTTCTGTAAATGATCTATAAGGGTACATGGACTGCCATATAAAATAAACACTCAGGAAAAGTGTGTGCATTTAATAGGGACATAAAAATGAATAGTAGGAATGAACACATAGAAAAGAGGACAGGTGAAACATCCTAATATACAGCAGATGAGGGTATGTCAATGGGAGATGGTTGCAAAAATACCAAGCACATATCAATATGGTACAGTAGGGACTGCACAGTGAAAATGTGTTTTATGTGACTGTCACACAAGGTGACATAACAATGGGGAGGATCTCTGTGTGAGATAAGCATCCTTACATGAACAAAGAAGGGGATAGCTATCAGGGATGTTATATGCAATTGGAGAAGGGTGCATTTTGTGAAGCTGTGCAAACTGATTGGCCTAAATATGAGTGTAATCTCAGTAGAGGTCTCTAGGAAGCAGGACACAGGTAATGGTCCATGGACAACATTAAAAAAGCATGCAGAATCATGGACAATATCAGAATACCACCAGTAATTCCATGTTTCTGACATAACATATGTTTTTTAAAGTGATCAGAGAGGTTTCTGCACAAACAAACTTGAACAGCTATTATGACATATCTGCACTCTATGAGGGTAATCATGCTCAACATCCTGACACTGTAATACCTGTTGGAGGTGTTAGGAGCAACACTGCTATACTTGTGTTTGACATTATGGTTAACACAGACTAGTTTACTGATGTGCATGGTGTATATATATATATATATATATATATATATATATATATATATTTATATGACACAATCCACACTGTCACAAGTATTACCCATGCCATTTATGTTGTCAAACAACACTGTCACAAGTATTACCCATGCCATTTATGTTGTCAAACAGCTATGTATGTATTATGTGGATCACTGGAACAGGTATTATGCATGCATCTGGTGTAACATCTTCATGTGGTTTCTGTACCATCAGACAGTAATGTTTATGCCACAAAAAGAATACCTAGGTATTGTCGATGAGATATGTGATGGCTCACTGTTGCAAAGGTGGTACATTTCAGTTGCACATCACTGGAAGGTGTGTAGTAAGGTACATGAAGAAGGCTACATTGTGCTCAGTTGTTGGTGTGATGAAGGCCGTGAACTATGGAGGTGTTATGGCCTGTGATTTGGATGTCCTTCACATACTCAGTAGTTGTGTTACATACAAGGGAGTGGTCAGCACTGTGGTCACATGCTGGTGTACATTCCACATACCATCTACCTCAAGACACAGGTCGCATACCTATTGGTCTGATTCATTCCTTACAATTGTACAGATTTTTGCAGAATGTCCAGATTTTAGTGTCATAATTTTGGTCCATATTTCATAAAATTGTGTTTTTTCTGGAAAATTAGTGGCAAATTATTAAAGACTGAAGTTAGAAAATAATGACAGGCATTTGAGTTTCAGACTTCATACCATTTAGATAATTCATGCTAATGCAAAAACTGTTATTCTATCAACTTTCTAATTTTGTAAGATCAGTCTTTAAAAATTGCCCCTATTTTGGGGCATTTGTCCCACTTTTATTTACGGCTTTGTCCAGATTTCTTGCTCTAACAGGTTGAGAGGTATGGTATAGGGTGTGATGTCTACATTATACTTGGATTGTGTGTTTGTTTTGCTGACATAACAAATCCCCCCATCTTTTTGTGTCATTGCTGGTGCTGTCATGGCTGTGGCAGCAATCTTTGGTGTGTGTGCTGATACTGTCTGCATTATACTAATATCACACTTAGAATCAATTATGGCCCATAATCTATAGTCCTTCAGACAGCTGTTTGAACACAGGATATGCATGTCATTTGTGATGTCTCTGACTTAAATAATGGACAGGAAAGGGCCTAGCAGACAGCCCTGATGTATGAGCCTGATCACTGGACCTGAGATATAGTTCACTTCACACATTTTTCCATATTTCCATGCCATGTATGTGATACAGCGATCTATCCATTCATGATATAGGTGATTAAGGCCACATCTGACAGTGCTAAGTGAATACCTCAATCTGGATTTGTGTCAAATGCCTTGGGCTTGTCCAATTCAAATGGATGATAGTGTTGTCATCATGCATGCCTTTGTTGACCTCTTTGAAGATATCTAACAGATGTAATAGACATAATTTTGCATTAATAACTCACACAGGTCTGTTGGACACAGCCAAGCTATTACTGGTGTCTATTTAGTAGAAGGTCCATGATGACATGTTAGTCTACCTAACAGATGAGAGTCATGATGTGTCTATAGATGCATGTATCTGTTGTTGTCCTCCTAACTCACATGAATGTATGGTGATGTACACTCTTCTACAGGAATATAGTCTGTGTGGAGGGTATGTTGAAGTGTGTATGCAATCATATCTGGAAGGTGAATGTGCTGAGTCACGTAATAGGTGATCTGTGATGTTGTCACAGCCCATTGATTCTGTGTGACAGGCCTGAATGAAGGTAAGACAGTGCAAACTGGCTATCCTGATCTGCCCTAGGGTTTGTACACCATCCTCCATGCAGATATCATTGAAAAATTTACCCAGCTGGGGATTAACCCTTATGTCACTAGATGGGTAACCAATTGGCTCACTGACAGAGCACATACTGTGAAAAGTGGTGAATCAACCTGTACCAGCAGAGCTGTTGCCACTGGTGTACCCAAGGGATCTGTGCTTGGCCCATTACTATTTGGATTCTATTTCTCAGGCTAAAGTATATAGCCTTTATCTTACTGCTTTTGCTAATGCTTGCAATCTGGTTGCAAATACTGAGTCCAACTGTGATGATAACATATTATCGGAGGGGCTAGCACAGATAAATGATTGGTGACAAAACTGCATGGTCTACAAATAAATGCAAAAATGTGTCTTTACTTTGTTCTTCTGTAAAGTGTAATTCCCTGCTAATTACAGCACTGACAACAGTTCCACCATGCTAAAACCCAGTGATCCAAGCATTGGGAACACACATAGATAGCAATCTGAATTTCGACCACCAAGTGTCCACACTAGTATTGAAAGAATACATTGTGCATATCATAAGTCATGCCATCGTATTCTAGAAAAGAATGCATATCCACTTAACTCTGCAAGTCTGTAAATGTCTGTATCTGCTCTGGAGACAATTGCTTACTTATAATTGTTTAATCTTTACTCTTTGTAATTGTTTAGATGGAGCTTTTCTCTCCAGGCAACCACTGAAAATGGGTTCCTGACACAGTCGGACTTTCCCAGTCACCAAAAGTCTATAAACAAGTAAATGAATATTCACACCTGATGATTATATTACAGCTCTGTACTCGAACCTCATCAAAACACTAATTGGGTATAACACTATCTTATACATGCACCTCACCAGACCCATGCAACAGCTGGAGAGACCACAGGTGTTTTTTGTAATGAGCCCTCTTTATCCCAGGGTAGTAACTAAGGTGTCTCAATCCTCACCTCTGTCTCTGGTAAGGGAGTGTCACTAGAAGCAGGATTAGAAATACACAATTTCCCCTAAGAGTACACCAAGAACAGGTTCCAAAACCTGGGAATGGACTATATGCTTCACTCCAGGTCCCCAAATGAGTCTCCACACTAACCACTGAAAAATATTGTGTCCCAGTTCTGGGTATCTGATACACTCACTCTTAAATGTCTGATTGTCACACATACACACACTCTTGGGAAAGACTGACACAGATTTAGCTGCTGTGTTTCTTCATCCAAATTACAAGGTAATGGCTGCCACCAGTCAAATATCAAAATAGCCTTCAAAAGAGGTGTTCAATTATACTGGGTAAAATAAATATTGAAACAAATGGTAGCATGTATCCAAAGCAATACGGCTTTTTTTCACTATCCTTATTTAAGTATTGATTAGTGTTATTTTATATGAAGTGTTTATTACATTTATAAGGACACTGGGCCAGATTCACGAAGGCATGTACGGAGTCTAAGAGTAGAGTAAGACACCAGCCAGCCAACATGTCTGCCGAGCGATCCAGGAACAGCCGGCAGGGGCATGGAAAAGAGCTCCTAAAATGACTTGCATGGACAGTGTTAGTCTATGCAAATTACCTCATTTGCTGCTGAAAGCTATGCAAATGAGGTAAATTTGTGATCCAGGAAACACTAACCTGTCCGAGTAAGAGTAGTGTTATTTGCAGAAATGTACTCGGTTGGCAACTGAGTACCGTTCTGCAAATAGCTAAATGGAGCTATGACAGCTCCAAATAAAGGATGCATCCAGTTGAGGAAGCATGCCAATGGCCAAATATACGGCCATTGGCATTTATATCCATTGCAAAATAATAAAAAAAAATTTTTTTCCTCGATCTCCGATGTTTAAGCGTAGTGCAGCGCCGCACAAACGTGCGGTGCTCTAAAAACCAGAACAACAAAAAATAAAAGCCACAAATAGGGATTTTATTCAAAATATTCATCTGCCATGCAGGTGAATGGCAGGCTGAAGACAACATGGCTACTGAGTAGTGGTTGCTAAGGGGGGAAGCTAAGTCTGAGAGATGTAACCAAGCATTAGTAGGCAATCCTATGCAAATGAGTATAAGGGTAGTGAATCCCAAATTTCCCTGCCATGTGAACCATGTCCCTAGAGTGTAAGAGTAGGATTAGGGGAGTAACAGAGTAGAAGATAGGTGACATCATGAGGGGGTGTGTATCAAAAAGACTGTAAGCTTATTGGAACAGAGTGGCACGTGTTTGCTGTGAGTTACTCAGGACTGGAAGAGACCATACCTCTCAACCTCTTAGAGTAAGAAATCTGGACAAAGCCATGAAAAAAGTGGTACAAATAGGGACACGTTTTAAATATTGCTCTTACAAACTTAGAAAGTTGATAGAATAACAGGTTTTGCTTTATCATGAATTTTTTGAAGGGTATGAAATCTAAAACTCAAATGTCTGTAATTTTCTAAATTCAGTCTTCAGTGATTTACCACTAATTTGCCAGAAAGCCACAATTTTATGAAAAATGGACCAAAAATATAAGGCAAAAATCTGGACATTCTGCAAAAATCTGTACAGTTGAGAGGTATTAAAGAGGCGTATCTACAGTTGTCTAAACTGAAACCCAGAAAACAAAGGTGTACACCGTGGCTATCACTAAAGTTTCTTGCAAAGCTGTTTACACTGTGTGCATGCGTGTGCGCGCCTGTAAACCGGTCTAAGCCTGTGTGCGGGTGTGTGCATCCGTGTAAGCCTGTGTAAGGCTGTCTAAGCCTGTATGCACAAATGTGCACCCGCCTAAGGCTGTGTAAGCTTGTGTAAGCCTGTGTGCATGCGTGTGCACGTGTGTGTGTGTGTGATTGTGCTTGTTTGCATGGCGCTGCCCCCTGTGGAAACAGAAATGGGAAAAGGAAGGAAAAGAAGTAGTAGGAAGTTAACCAAGGAGAACAAGCAGAGCTGCCAGGTGAAATCAATCAGAATCAGGCAATTACACAGGCAGTACACTAGCCCAGCCCAGCCCAGCTCTTAAAACTCTGCAAACAGCATTCCCCCATGTTTTTCCTCAGACACACTGCAACACTGCAGTCTACAAAGAGAAGTGAAAACTTAAAAAGCTTAGCCAAGACAAAAAATGTTAGGGGCTGACATTGCTATCATAAGGCGACATGTGCAAGATGCTGAGGGTGGTGCCATTGTGAATGCTGCTGAGCAACCCACAGTGAGGAGAAGGAGAAGAGTGTACAGACCCAGGGTAACCTACCAGGGGCTACATGAGCTGGAGCTAGTGGAGTGCTATAGAGTGGACAGAGAGCTCCTACAGCAAATTGTGGAGCTGTGCAGGCCACACCTCAAACACAGAACCAACAGAGGGGAACCCATCCCAGTGGAAACCAAGGTATGTGTTGACCTAAGAATGCTAGCAACAGGTACCTTCCAGAGACCAACTGGTGATATGATGGGGATTTCACAGGCATCAGCATCCAAGGTACAGCACCAGTTCCTGAATGCCATGTCAGCACATGTCGGTGATCATGTATATTTCTCCAATTCCCATGAGGTATTGGCCAGCAATATGTGTTTCTTCCATCAAATAGTGGAATACGCTGAGGTAGTGGGTGCAATTGACTGCATGCACATACACATCAAAGCACCAGCCGGTGAGTGGGATAGGGCCTACATCAACCCCAAGGGCTTCCACTCCATCAACTGCCAGGTCGTGATACTGAATGTGTGTGCTGGCTGCCCTGGAAGCTACCACAATTCCCATATCTGGCATCTGTCGCAGCTGTACCAGACATTTGCCAATGGGGACATCCCTGATGGTCACCTAGTGGGGGATGCTGGATACGCACTGGAGCCGTGGCTGATGACACCCATCAGAAATGCACACACACCTGAACAAGAACTCCATAATGAGGCACATGCACAAACACGAAATGTAATTGAGCGTGTGTTTGGGATGCTCAAGTCATGGTTCTGGTGCCTGGATACATCTGGTGAAGCCTTGCAGTACTCACCAACTGCATGTACCCAAATTGTCATGGTATGTGCCATGTTACACAATATGATCCTGCGAAAACAGCTGCAGCAGAATCAGCATGGGGCAGGGCCAAACAGCCCCCCACCATTGCCAAGGTCTGCACAGGTACAGCGTAACTCAGAGGAGGAACAACCTGAGCCTGCCCCAGTAGGCAGAAGGAGGTGTGCCCAGTATGCCTTGGCCTTGGCAAAGAGGCAACGCATAACACATACACTGGCACAGTAGGAACCCTGGAAATGATACCACCCTCTGACTTGCAGATAAAGTAATAGGGATGCCTAACTTGACACTACCTGTTTCCAAACATTTATTGGGAGTGTAGTATGTGCATCTGACATAGGCAGCCCTGCAACACCACCTGAGGCATGATTGCCATGTTTTAAGCAATATAAAGCAGTGCTAAGCAGCTTTTACCAATATCTAGTATATGTAAACAAAATTGCGCGTGCCAACTAGCGCAACGTTGGGCAATGTTGGGCAAAGTTGAGCAAAGTCAGTTAAACATGCTCATATCTGCTTTACTGTTCCTTAAGCAGTCTGGTCTGCCCAGCATGAAAATAAAAAGCAATGACAGGGCTCAAACCCAGAATACTCTGCATTATAGTCACAGTACTGAACCACTAAGCCATGATAGCATTGCAGTGACACCAACACAGCAGGACAATTGTACACTAATGCAAACACAAAGAAATGTTGTATCATGCCCTTAAAGAGGCAAATGGGTAACCACCCCCACACGCCTATGCAGACAGAGAACATCAGGCTAGGTGGTGTGATGTGGGTTGTGTAGGCTATGAAGTCGCAATGTAATATACGTGACATTGGACGCTAAGATCTGTAGTACAGTAGTATGCTTCAAGCCACTACAATAGGCAACAGTACAGACTGAAATGGTGTCCTGTACATAGCAGTGCAGGCATAACAAATGTGTGTAAGTGTCAGGTGAAACCCACATCCTATGTACACCCACAGTAACAATCAGGTGTGCCCCCAGGTAGAAATGTACAAAGAATAGCTGTCCCCCCTGTATTTAGAAATGTTGATAAGTCTATGCAAAGTGTTGCATGGAAGCCCTGCAGGCACAGCATGATCCCTGTTGATCTATGACACAAAGGAGAGCCCTGCTGTAAAAATACAACTTGATTTTCCATACACATATAGTATAAATGTCTATACCAGGCGTGCTCACACACTCCAACAAATGTAGTGGATACCATTCAGCATCACACTGAAAGGTCATACTGGGCATGCTCACACACTTAAAGAAATGAAGCAAATGTCAGGCAGCAACATACTGAAAGGTCATACTGGGCATGCTCACATGCTCACACACTTAGGCTAAATATGGATGTGATAATAAGGGATTTATGGACAAATGTGGATAGTCATCCCTACTTCCAGAAACACATTCACAAAGTGGTTGGAAAATCATGCTATGTGTTCACACAAACTGCCAAGGTCTGTGCATGTAGGTCAAAGGAGGTTCCCACTACTCAGCAGTCATCAGACCTGTCAGAGAGTACCACAACACACTTGCAATGAATCTGACTAGGCACGTTCAGCAGCTAGAAAGACCAATGAAGTACCTTAACAAGAGGATTACTGGCCTCAAATAGTTGCCCCATGCAACAAGACTAAATGTAACCCAGTCTGTACTCTGTTGCATACTGTCTACTCAGGAGATCTGTGCCAAACAGACAGGTTCATGTCATGGTTACACTCAGATCTGTTGAGTTACAGCTCAATGGCACTAAATGTACAGAACCAAATGATATTGCCAACATCCTGGTAGATAGAATCACTGTTAACTTTACCCCCCTCTCACCAATGAAAGAGCACATCTCTATAATGGAAGACTGCAAAGTTGCTGCACAGGTAAAAAACACTCTCCAAAGCCAGTATCACAGCAGCCATGGGACCAGATAACTTCCCAGGCTGTGTAGTATCTACTTCCCTGAAGTAAACATTAACATGGCAGGTCTGTGGCTGCTGAAGTTTCCAGAGGTCTGAAACTAGGAGCCATAACTGTAAACACTAAAGATGTGGACATCCTACAAAAGGGCCTCATTGAGACAGATGGCTGTTGTCAAAGCCATGGGCTCTAGCTCAATGCCAAAAGGTGCATTGTCATCCCCTTTGTTAAAAACTCTGTAGCCAAGAACTATAACATAGGTGGTAGTATACTTCACACTGAAAGTGTGACAAGAGATCTTGGGTCACAGGTGGACAGTAGATACAACTGTGATAATCACATTCCCACAGTAGTCAGGAAATCCTCTTATGTGGCACATCTCATCACAAAATGTGTCTCATGCAGAATAGAAGAGGACAATGTTCCCCTCTACTCTTCACTCACTAGAACTATAATAGAGTACAATGCCACTGTTGCTATGTACCTCACATAACAACTACAACAACTGGAAAGCCAGCAGCAACATCTCACAAAGAGCATTAGCAGCCTGAAATACATGTCATACACAGACCATCTCAAAATGCTCCATCTGTACTCCCTTGCATATCGCCTACTCAGAGGTGTTCACTGCCTAACATACAAAGCTATGTCAAACACAGAGTTGTTGGATATGCTCCACATAAAACACTCACAATCCCTCCAACCTTTGGACCCAAAACCACAAGTGAAATACAAAAGGAAGGGGTGTACCCATTTACCTTATGGATACCCACACCTTCAGGTTAGTGGCACAGCATGAGGCCTTGGAGAACATGCAAGTGAAACTAACATTGGTCAAAGCTGCCCATCAGATTGTAGCCTGCTACAGATCACGTACCTTGTCTCAGGAACCTCACTCAGTATTCCGGAGAACAGTGGAAAATATAAATGTCCAATCAAACAACATTATATAATGAGATTACAACTACCCAAACAGTGAGCGGTAGAATTACTCGTGTACAACGTCCTTTGCCCAATGTTTCCTAGAGTTTAAAAACCCTAACACCCTGGAACAGCTGGTCACCACACCCACTAGAGGTGACAACATACTGGACATGATCATCACCAACATGGGGTACCAGTGTTCCACTACAGAGATAAACCCCTCGCTGGTAAAATCAGATCATGAAGTAATCACACTGGATATCTACATCTCCCCCCACCCAGTCAATGAAACCACTGTGAAGACATTTGTAAAAGCAAACTGCACACTTCCCAAAGACCAAAGTGGAACGTTCCAAAGCCCTCTTGCTATAGGATAATGGTATACAATCTGCAGAATCATTTACAAGTGCATCCTATGAGCATCTACAGGGATGCATGGAATGAGACATCACAAATAAAACCAAGATGCACTCCTCCAAAAACAGGGCAACAATCAGGTGGTTGTTGCCCATAAATGAGCTAGACAACAGAAGGAGGAAACGAACACATGATAGAGCCAACTTCACTAAAGGAAAGGCATCACTGATCATTATCAGGAAGAAACAATGATTGCACATAAAATAATCCAAGGACAGTTTCTAAAGACAAATAACCAAGGAATGTAAGAATAACAACCACAAAGCCTTTGGTAGCTATACCAGGCATGTAGGTGTCAACTTCCAAATATGCTGTCAGCTACTGAAGAAAGGAAAGAAGTACACCAAACAACTTTCATTGCCCACATCCAGGGGGACAAGTCCAGTGTAAACTCCTCCCCATCACCCCCAAAAGAGCCTGTGTCCATCACAGAAGGATGCAGAGCCCCAGACGTCATGGACATGCAGGTAAAGACAGCCCTCACCAAAGCTAAGAACACAGCATCAATGTGACTGGATGGTGTCCCAGGCTGCGTCTTACACTAGGCCCATGAGGAACTAGACCCTCACCTACATTCACTGTCCAGACACAAGCGTACAACAGGCTATGTACCCAAAGAATGGCATACACAAACAGTCATCCAGCTCCACAAAGGGGGTGCCACAACAGAACATGGACACCATTGCCCAATATGTCTACTCAGCCTGGTCTACAGAGCTATTGAGCAAATTGTCATGGAACCCATAAACTGAGACATTGGAGACCTCCAGACACTGGACTCTACACAACTTCACCTTGTTAAAGTCTGATCCTAAACCTAGTTGACTTATTTCAAACAGTTATCAAGGACATAGATGGAGGTGAAAGTAGTCCACACAGCCCACCTGGACCTCACGAAGGACTTTCTACACCATTCCCCACTCTGTCATCATGGACAAGTGTACCACCTTGAACATTAACAGATATGTCACAGGATGGGTGGCCAAGTGGCTCACAGATCAAATACACATGTTCAGAGTTGCGGGTGCCATGTCCAACTCTAAGCCAGTCACAAATGGATCCCACAGGTCTTGGTCCTGGGACCCCACATGTTCAGTAGATACTGCTCAGAGGTACAGGCAAGCATGGGAGGTGTATGGCTGAACAGGTTT
The DNA here is from genome assembly GCF_019279795.1 of Protopterus annectens. Taxonomy (NCBI): domain Eukaryota; kingdom Metazoa; phylum Chordata; order Ceratodontiformes; family Protopteridae; genus Protopterus; species Protopterus annectens. The sequence continues at coordinate 1,432,397,227 of NC_056739.1, read as the reverse complement.
GCAAATGAATGGTAACTGTGGCCCATAATCGACTGTACGGCTAACACAGACATCCTCCAGAAGTGTCTTACAGAGACAGATACCTGGTGTCAAAACAATGCCCTCAAGCTGAATGCCAAAGAATGCATAGTCATCCCCTTTGGGTACAACAAAGTGCACACAAATTATCACATAGGTGGTAATCCAGTATGTATGGAGAAAGTCATTATGGCCCTGGGGACACAGGTAGATAGTAAACTCCCTTTGATAATCACATGGCCATAGTGTTTAGACATTCCTTCAATGTAGCCCACCTAATGTCACCTAATGTAATCCACTTTGTATAGTCTGATGATGTCACCATCCTACAAATATACCTGTAGAAAGGATAACTTGCAGTAATGTGTATAGCGCGGCATGTAAATGCATACTTCTGTAGTATCCTAAAGTAGTTAGTTTGTGTGTGATCTCTTTGGGAAGGAGCAAACATTTAAAGGTGGTAAACCAATCTTTGTCAAGTCTGATGATGTCACCATCCTACAAATATACCTGTGGAAAAAAGCACTCCCTGTAATGTGTATAGTGTGTCGTGTTAATGCATATTTCTCAGATATCATGAAGTAGTTTAGTAGGGGTTTGAATCCTGCAGTTGACAACTGTGTGTGGTCTTCTTCGAAAAGAGCAACCTTTTAGGAGAGTAGTACAACACCTTAAAAGTGGTAAACTAATCTTTGTTAAGTCTGATGATGTCACCATCCTACAAATATACCTGTGGAAAAGAAAGCTCCCAGTAATGTGTATCACACATTGTGTTAATGTGTACCTACCTCAGGTATCATGAAGTAGTTAGATAGCGGTTTGAATCCTGCACTTGACAACTGTGTGCTTTTGTATGGTCTCTTTGAGAAAGTGCAGCCTTTTAGGATAGTAGGAAAACACCTTAAAGGTGGTAAACCAATCTTTGTCAAGTTTGATGATGCCATCATCCTACAAATATACCTGTGGAAAAGAGAACTCCCAGTAATGTGTATAGTGCATTGTGTTATTGTGTATTCCTCAAGTAACATGAAGTAGTTAGGTAAGAGTTTGACTCCTGTCCTTGACAACTGTGTGTGTATGCTCATGTGTGGTCTCCTTGGGAAGGAGCAACCTTTTTGCAAAGTAGTAAAAGTGGTATACTAATCATTGTCAAGTCTGATGATGTCACCATCCTACAAATATACCTGTGGAAATAAGACTTCCCACTAACGTGTATAGCACAATGTGTTGATGCGTACTCTTCTAGTATCATGAAGTAGTTAGGTAGGGGTTTAAATCCTGCATGTGGTGAGTGTGTGTGACAGTGTTGAGAGTTTTGCTTTTACTACCATATCACATATCAGTAGGCATTGCACATGTGAGGTAGCTGTGAGGCAAATACATATACGTACATGTTACCTCAATTATTGCATGTGTGGGAACACTGCCTTATCAAAGAACACAGTTGTCATCTTTGACAAACTGTGCTGCTGCTTCCCAGACCTTAGGTCACATCTGTATGCTTGTGACAAGGCCAGCCACTGCAGTGATGCCTGGCCTAGGTCATCCGTGTTACACACACTCATTACAGTTTCTATTGAATTGTGTGAGTGAGGGTTTATGGCCGAGGTATATGTCAGACCTGTTCAAATGCAGCAGCGCCTGTCAATGATGACTATGCATTATAGGTGTACAACAACCTTTGTTGACATGCATGCAGACCCTTTATTTCTTATGTGACCCACCGAGGGATTTCAAAATACCTTAGGGAATGTGATTATCAAAGGAGAGATGACGTAACACTAGGTTGCATGTACACATCGGTACCTGTTCATCATGTTGGTAGCTACTACCTATGTGGTACTGTGGGGATACTATGTTCCGGAAAGGTGGATGACTATGCTTAGTTTGGCTTATAGCTTTACAGCATAGGTTTGACAAGAGGTATCTGTCTGTATGATACCCTTGTGGAGGATGTGTGTGTCACCTGGTGAATGCAGTATAGGCCACAGTATGCATTAGCACATGTGGACAGACATATCCCTACTGTGATTGCTTGTACCTAAGAGAGCAATATGCCAAACAGGAGTGGTCTCAGTAATGGGTGCAGTTGAATACCACTGGTTACTGGCATAGTATAGTACCTGAAGGATCCAAATGTTGCTGTGTGTCCTACATCTGTGTGTCAGTTGTCAAGACACCATCTAACAATTGGTTATGGTCAGGCTGTTGAAGTCATGTATACTACCAGAATGCAAAACAAAGACAGATAGTAACAGTATCACCCACAGCACAGTGTCAAACCATGTCATATACACATGTGTAGTCAGGTTCCAAAATGTGTGTAGTACAATGCATACTGGCCACCAATAGAAACTATGGAGTGTTACTGTGTAATACAGAGCATGTCAAACTGCCCATGTGTCCACTATGCACGTACATGCAGGCAGTGCACCTCCACCATTTTCACAAGTGTACACCTGCAAATATGTGCTACACACATCCTACACATGCTGCCCACTCTCTGACACATGCTGCCATTACTGCACAGATCAACCAAGTGGCACTTGGGCAGACAATATACAATTGGAACTAACACTGGTGTAAACAACACTACAATGACAATCATAGCTTTAATGCATCATGCCTGCTCAGTTACATCGTCAAGCATATCATTACACTCTACTGCTGACAACATGCTAACATTGCTATACTGCTATTAAGACACCCTATGCATCAGCACCATGGTAGCCTGTTCCTGCATTGATGTTACAGATGACAGGAGGTGGCACAGGTTTCATCATATGCACAGGGTGTGTTGTTGGTTTGCCAGAGGCCTACAGTGAGCCATCCAATTGACATGTGTGTGTGTGTGTGTGTGTGTGTGTGTGTGTGTGTGTGTGTGTGTGTGTGTGTGTGTGTGTGTCTGTGTGTGTGAGGGGCAAGAATACTGGTATGGGCCAATGTTAATGTAATGTGTGTGGGTATGTGTTAGCCCTAGGTGTCTGGATTATGTGTGTGTGTGTCTGCATGTACACAGTTCCACCATGTGGCTGCCACATACAGGTATTTGTGGGACAGCCACAGACTGTACCTGCGAGGCTTTACAGATCACCGTCTCTGGCCATGGATACTGCACCTGTGCCTGGTAGGGGTGCTACTAACACTGTCAGGTACTAAGCCAGACTGGGTACTATCCCCAGAAGTAGATGGATGTATACTGGACCTAGGTCCCTGCTGGGACTGTCCAGAGCCACGTGCACATGGTCTTCTAGGACATTCTATGGACAGCCCACCCCCAACATTGTTGGGGCTGGTACTGGCACTACGGGAGCATCTGTGGCTTGAGGGATGTCTGCGGCAACTGCCAGCTGCTGATGTTGCTAGCATATGTCCACGTCGACGACTCAACCTTCCCGCACTGTCCTGACACATGGACATGACATTACGGGGAATATCTAATGTCTCCCCCCAACGTCTATCGGTGACCTCAGTGTAATTACGGATGGCACCAGCTAGGTCATGGATACTGTCTATTACGGCAGTGTTATGTGCCCTCTGTGCCCTTAGTCCCTGTCTAGTGTACCATTCCATACATGTCTGTGCCTCCATGACAGCCAGGAACATGCGTGAGGTTGTAAGACATGTGGCACGTCTGCCAGTGGCATGATGAGCAGCAGTGCTCCGATGAGAACCCCTGGACATCTGCCTATGTGGTACCCTTCCAGACATCAGGGTATGGCTGCCGTGTCGGGATGCATGTGCCATGGATACCACACTGTCCTGGCCAATGCCGACTGTATGCTCTCCCTCTGCTAAGGGCATTGGTGATGGATGTATTGGCAGTATGACTGTGTGCATGGATGGGGTGGACACGTGTGTACTGTCGATTGGCAGCCCAATGACAGATCCTGGCAAACATGCCTGTGCCTCAACACACCTATCATCATTATCACTATTATGCTCAGTGACATCAGTTTCCCTGCTGCATTGAACCAGCCCAAAATCAGCACCTGTGAGAGGAAGACAGGGAACACACTTTACGACCTGTACATGATGTCCGTACACATGCACACATGCACACATGCACACATGCACACATGAACACATGAACACATGCACACATGCACACATGCACACAGGAACACATGCACACATGAACACATGCACACATGCACACAAATACACTACTCACTAAAACAGACACACACACACACACACACACACACACACACACACACACACACCCATCAGCAATCCCGAACATACTCAGTAGCGTGTGATGTTGGGGTACAGTATCACAAGCCAAACATTTATATCAAACGTGACAGCATGCAGGACGTGTGTTGCTCAACAGCATGCAGTGTGAGTGTAGACAGCCCTTGCTAATAACAGTATACATGGCTTTGATGCATGTGTGTTTTGTTCAGTGAATGGCCTCACCCTGGAACGCAATGTGTACATGTACACAACATTGCTGTGCAGGTATTAAAGGCCCTGCAATGTCCTGTGCACCATCAGTCACAGGTATACCTACCATGGCTGGATGTGTATCAGTGTGTCACATAGATATCCAATTCTGATTAGAGCATCTGTGTCTTTAGCAGATAATTGTGGACACAGGTTTAGCACGTGCATGCTATGTATATACATACAGGATGAGTGGTGCACGTATACCATTGCTCAACATAGACATCGTACAGTGGTTATGGTGAGTGCAGGACATATTGTGGGCATGCCAGTGCTAGCCATGACATGGCATGCTACCACACAACTGCAACATGAAACATCACACATACACAATGTGTGTCATGTGACCTATACATGCTATAGCATTACAAGACATATGTGTGTCACTTTCTACAAATGGTGATTGCTATGCATATTGTGTATAGGTGCATATGTCTGCACACACACAACACTGAGGTGCATATCAATTCATGATATGTGTAGTACTGTGGCCACTGTAACTGGATGGGGTGTAGTACCATGAGCCAGCATCTTGCAGCATCATGTGGTCACTCAAGGCTACTAATGTGTGCCAGACCAGCACATAGCATGCTGTACCTAAACTGCAGTACCATGGCTACATTCTCCATTTCATGGCCAGTTGTTACATGGGTTTGTAAGGTGCCCAATAGGGGGCATTGCCTAATGAATGTGTTATGTGTTGAAGAGTGTTGCACAGCCACATGTGAAGCATCTACCCCTCAGGTATATTACGTGTGCTGTGTGGATGAGGTTTGGGATACTGTAGTGTAACCTTACAGCGGGTGCCTGAATATGCCATGTGTAGCATGTTAACATGTACTGTATATGACAAAGTTGTGTATGTTGTGTGCATATGTATCGACTCTGCCTATCCAATGTCCACTACAGAGTTGCCACAATTGTGTGGGATGCTCTGTGTATTGTATGTGTTTTAGGCAGCTACCCATGTTACTAGGATGTGCATAGTCTCACAGCAAACATGCACAGCATGCATTATGCGTAGGTGTGTTACGTGTACATGGCCTACACCTCACCTATGACATGCACATTTAATTAGCAATAATAAAAGTAGAACACACTCACCAGCATGGATCTGCTGCCTTGCTATCACACCAGAGGGACCTACAAGGATATGAGACACTTTGTCAGTGGCAACAACTGTGGCATTACTACTGTGTGTTTGCAATCTTACAGTAGTACAAGGGTTGACAGTCACAGGCCTACAGATTATATTCCTAATTATTAGTATTGCACAACACTAGGCACCACATAGTCTAACTACACAGTACACATTTCACATAAGCATGTTCTACCAATAGAGGTAACAGTATTCTACAGCTATGCCAAGTTACCTGCACACTCCATGTCAACTTGCTGGGTGGCTCTGGCCTCCATAATGATACATGTAACTTGTTGTGGTTGTTGTTGGTCAGGAGCCACCTGGCTCAGGAGCAGCTCCTCCACTCTGGTGAAGGGGGGATGGATGGCTACCCCCCCCCCCACCTGTGGAAAACTGTTGTCTGTGGATATCAGACACACGCTGCCGGACAGGTCTAATTAAATCACTGCAGTGATGGCGTACCTGCTCATATGTCTGGTTATGCATGCCTATGTCATTTACCCTACAGACAAGATCTTGCCACAGTGCAGTCCGCTCATGCTGGTCCTTTCTGGTTTTGGAGAACAGCAGGGCATAGTGCTGCACCAGGCTTGCTGTGATCTGTTCTTCCTCAGCCGTGCTATATGCGGGATTACGATGGTGGGACATTACCCTGGAAGACAATGAAACAATATGTGTGAGCAAGTCATGTGGCACACGTAACATTCTAAAGTACAGATATCAATTAACTGCTATATATAGCAACCTATTGGCTGTCAGAAGATACACACTTTTAATACCACATATCAGTTCTCAACCCACAGATGCCTGACAGTGCCTGGCACACTCTATATATCAAACCATGTTTTGCACAGCAGCAAAGTTAAAACAGTATGTAAGACTATACAACAGTACATGGTGCACTGTATGCGACACAATGCACCACCTAGCCACAAGAGGTATATATCATGCTAATGCATCATGAAATATGTAATGATTGTAAAGTCCACTGACAGTATTACCAGTATACCACACTAGTCGTTGATGGCAGACCCCTGCCTAACATATGTGCACATTCATTAATATAGGTGGCACACTGCTGTACTAGACTATACATGTTGCTAGATACGCAGTTATATCCCATAACACACATATGACTGAGGCCATAGTACAGGCATACCCACACACACATCAGACATACATATCAGACACAAAGGTATGGCAACCCAGTTGACCTTTACCTGTGTACCTTACAGTACTGTGTGTCAGTAGTTACAAGACCTTATGCCTGTGGTATGTAATCTGTGAGGACTACAGGGAACACACATAACAATGGTTCCAATAAATGTGGACGTACACCATACTGTGCTGTTTAGGCATACAGCTTCAGGTAGTACTACAGTTCATACAGGAGTTGGATTCACCAGCAGTGACACTCAATAAGCATGCATGTACTGCTTTATCCTACAATGGGACACCCCAGTCAACAATAAGGCACTATGTCAGACTGTATGGCATACTGATTTTTCTGCCTAGCAATTGCATACACATCTTTTGCTGGGATCACAGCTAGGACACATAATACCATGACAGAAACAGTTTCCCACTAAGTTATCACACATATACCAAACTCTGACACATTCACCAACACATTCACCATCACACTCAGTCAACCTCACATAGCAATTATTGCAACACGTACATGTGGGTGTGTATCACTTCATAGGTAGGTAAGAGGCTATTGGCCCTAGGGCCTATAGAACTCTAGCCATACGCTACACTGGCCTTTGACACACAGGTAATTACATTTCACGTGGCCCTGTCAAGCAGAGACACAGAGGTGATTGCTTGGGTGTATTCACTTATCTCCCATACAATCTTCAGGATTATTTATGACGGCTGCTAATTAGGAGCTTTGTTTGCTATGAATAGTTGGTTTGTTCCAGAGTACGGGATGTCTCTGAGATAGGAATCTATCCCTCCAACATGTGCTGTTTATTGTGGTCAAAGGGTTTGGGTCCCTAGAGCCTGTAGCTCGTAGAGATTGTGATCTGTTTACGTGGAGCATGTCCAACAGATCTGGGTTTGACATAGCTTAGTATGTTAGGCAGAGGTCACCTCTGGGTAGGCGGTATGTGACACAGTCTAGTTTTTGGTTTGTGGGACGGTCTGCATAGGGCATCTGAGGCTGGTATTACTCTTTGTGAGGTATATTTGTGTCCTTTCCAGTTGCTGTAGATGTCTTGTGAGGTACATATCACATGGGGTATTGTACTCTATACTGGGTTTTATGTGTGTGGAGTAGAGGGGAACACTGACCTATATTTCCCTGGATGACACACCTTTTGTGATGACGTGTGCCAAGTAGACAGATGACATGACTAGTGTGGCACTGTGAATATCGATGGGGAGACTACTGTCCATTTGTGTCCCATGGTCTCTTATCACACCTTTGGTGTTAAGTAGACCACCACCTATGTGGTAGTTCATGGGTACATATATATATATATATATATCTATATATATATCTATATATATATATATATATATATATATATATATATATATATATATATATATATATATATATATCTATATATATATATATATATATATATATATACACACACACACACATACATATAAACATCCATTGGTGTAAATATAGATAGACATATAGGCACATATACAATCCACATTTCATGGTGGGAATATCATGTATGGGAAGGTTGTGAGGTATACAGTTATGTCATAATATTGCACAGTGTTGTGCGGAATGCATTGAAGGTATTCTCAGCCCATGTAGCTTTAGCAGGCCTCACTGGCTGCAACACTGCAAACCTGACGAATCTTACCCACAGCGTTTAACCACCACATGTCATATACCAGCACTGTATGCTGTCTGGTCTGCCACACACTACAACCTACATAGAAATATGCACATAACAACCTTCAACAACATATAAATATATATATATATATATATATATATATATATATATATATATATATATATATATATATATCCATCTTTCACAAACAGTTGCAGTATGTCCCTTGCTCAATGCACATATACATATGCTAATATATCTGACATGGACAGATCTCTCAGTATTTGTGTGCCATACTCACAAAAGGACCACACTGTTGTGAGTCCATGTACCTCATGGCTGTCCTGTTGGGCCTTGCTGCAACATGAACAGGTGTCACATGTGAGCACACAGTAATATTAGAGGGTGTATATATAGCTGCTAATGCTGAATTAGCATACTAGCCTGGTACAACTGTTGACATTGCTAAGCTACACGTTAATATGACTATCATGCATTTGTTACTCTGTCACATACATGTTTACATAACCATATGGGCTACTACCCCAAATAGACATTGTACACACTACTGTACAGAACACAGACAACATGGATCAGATGTTTGACATTTAATGCTGAACTAGATATGTCACAGTCACATCCCACTGCACAAAGCTACACACTCATTTCTCCATGCCAGTAGTTATGCAGGGCATCTGTGCATTGATACGTACTGCTGACACATATGGATGATTCAAACTATGTAGAGTACTCTTCATAAACAGCTACTACATTCCAGTAAATACATAGCTGTTACATACCTTTCCTTTGTATGTGTTCGTATTTGTTGTCGTATATCCTGAATTAAGTTTTCAAGGTATATTTGTTTTTCAATATACATTTTCTTTTCAATATATCATTTACTTTTCAAGATTTTTTTTTCAATAAAGTTTTTATTTCAATATATATTTTCTTTCAATATATATTTTTTCAATATTTTTTTCGATATTTTTTTATATATAATTTTTGTTTTTCAGTGTATTATTTTGTTTTCAATATATTCTTTTTGTTATCTTTTTTTTCATTATATTACTTTTTCTTTCAATATATTTTCTTTGGATCCTTTTTTTTATTTCTGCTGCAGCTGTTGTTTGCCTCTGTGTTTCTCTCTCTCTCTCTCTCTCTCTCTCTCTCTCTCTCCGTACCTGCAATGAAATGATTGCATGTGTGGACAGCAAGTACAGACTGCTTTTATAGGTATCTGCTCATGTGCATGTGATGGCCTCTGTACCAATTGGTTCAGATTTCCAAAGTGGGGACCATGCATGTTTTCTGTGGACACCGTTGTGTAAATCAGAATGTTGGTATATGTCTTCTAACTGTTGTTGGTGTGTAGCCAGTTATTTGTATGTTGTACTCAGACCCGAATGTTGCCACTTCCAGTACTCAGTTGACAGTGTAGAATTGTACTCACCCCTAGAAATGCTAACACAAGTTACATGGGAGTATGGAGTTTCTTTTCAACTTATACAATTAGCTGCCATACATATGTAGTTATTGAGATGTTTTCATTTGGCACATGAACTGTTTGTGAACCGTTATACTGTGGATATTAATGTACTCACTTCTGCATAGTTTGTGCTTTTTATTTTGTTGACATTATCACAGGATGCTCATGAAAACTGGACAATTCCAGTACTGAGTATGTCTACCTACATCCTTGCTGTACCTTGAACACACTGGTATTTTGTACCTTTGGGTGGGGATTGTCCTGCTATGATACTGTGTGGGGGATGTAAAGTGCTGCTGTAACATTATTTACTGCTAGAATGTCTGGTCTGTTATCACAGTCATGTAATGCAATTCCTATATTTCCTTTACATTCACACATTCTGATGCATGATATATATATATATATATATATATATATATATATATATATATATATATATATATACATATACATGTATATATATTTCAGCAACAATCTGCTGTATATCTACTGTGGTTCATGCAGTCTAGTGTGTCCAAGGTCCGGGGTTTGAGACTGACAGTGGTGTTTTAATTTGCTGCTGAGCAGAACTAGGCCAATCATATGCAGGGTGACTAAGGCACTTTTAAGCAGTTGTAAGTGGGTCTGCGCAGGTTTGCACAACGCTTAGCAATACTTAGCTAAGCACACACATGTGCACACTCACGTAAACCCGCTTACTACTCTTAAAAGTACTTACTCCCGCTAACCCCCACGCTCATTTCTTTGAAAGAAAAGAAAATGGGGAGATAGGAAAGTGGTGAAAAAGGGGCACAAAGAGGAAAAGACAGTAGGGAAAACAGCTCGGGATGTGCAGGACGGGTGTAGGGAAGGTCCATAGCTACTCATTTCTTTAACAGCAACAGCTGTGCATATATTAGTAATTTGGAGGGAAATTTGAAGCCTTCCACCCCTGAAAGAGGGGTGAAGACAACAAAGTATGTTGTACTGCCAATTAAATTTCAGTTTCTGTGTCCAGCGGACATTTGTACAAAATGGGCAGCTATGTATGGGGCATAATTTTTTTGTGGGAGCAGATTGCCAATTTTTTTTTTTTCAGGTGAGAGTGGAATGTGGGGTAGGGGAAGTAGGTATGTTTTGGGAAGTAGGTTGGGGAGGTAAACAGACAAGACAAACAAGATGCATACAGGGGTGGAATATGACACATGGGGTGGGTGAACACCATTGATGGGGAAGGATGTTTATAAATCGCAAGCCCATGATCCCACAGATGGCAACAGTGGAACTGAGATCCCCATCCATGGGCAGTCACCACTGCACCTTCAGAGCCCAGAGGGTGGCTGTGCTGGGGGCTGCGTAGGAGGGGTAGGCTCACCCATGAGTCCCGCCACTCTTGCCTCAAGCTGGCATAGGGGATCAACGAATGAACGCTGGATCTCCCTACGCACCACAGCCCGGACCGTTCGGAGGGTGAGAGGTGGCCCTTCTCTGGCCACTCTTGTGAGAGGGGGTCGAGCCCCATCCCCTGCAGCGCTTCCACCTAAAGGTGGCACATGGCCAACGGAGGAGGAGGTCCCAGGCTGGGCACCGGACCTGCTGGTGCCAGGTGCCATCGCCAGCTGAGGTGGGACAGATGGCTCCGCTGGGACCGGCCTTCCCTTACGTTCTGTGTTTAGGTGAATTTAATGACAATATGAGTTGGTAACAGCCAACAGCATTCCAAATTATTTGTAACAACATGCAGTAATATTCCCATTAACCCAACACACCAGAGTTCTAACAGTTGAACAGCAAGCATAACACATGCATATATAGAATGACAGTGGACATTCCAACAGCATGCAGGAATGATTGGTGGCAACAGGCCACCAAGATTGTGGTGTTTGAACAGGACACATGCATCAAAGTAAATGCAGATATTTATAAACCAATAGGACATATGTCCCAACAAATGTTTTGAGATTACACATACCCATTGAGGTGTGGAATTGCATTGTTTATGCACATACAGTAGGGTGTAAAAAGATACCTCCATTAACAACTTATATTAACTTATAGTTTACACTACATTCCTATTGTCTGCAGGTATATATCCCCTACATGTATTATTAAACTAGGCACTGTCCATTACATTGTGAGATGTGTTTTGCTAGTTCCTTATATACCTGACCTGTATCTAATATACAAACTGTCCAGGATGCAGATGTTACTGCTAGGTATTTATATATTTTATTTATATTCATATGTCTACATATCTGGATGTGTTCAGGTGACATTATCAGTTATATTTTAACAGCCTCCTACGTTTCTAGCAGCACACTGACATTTCCGGTGAACACAATCACACGTTACTCATGTGCCAGATTTACCTATACATGCCAGCCTTGAAACTACAGTTGAGGACTGTATATATGCTTAAGAGATACTGGCACTCCCTTCATCCTCTTTCTATGGGCCTACCCAAGTATGGGTTGACAGTGCTTAATACAACACTACTAATTCTATACTGCAGGAGTACATCAACATTTTGAAGACACGGACACACTACAGGAGTTATACCTTTATTAATTACATTGCACACTTTTCTAGTGGCTTTCTCATTTATTTGTTATTACAGTGCATGCAGACATCTTATTCAAGATGTATTATACCTTCATTTATGGTTTACAACTCTCTTTTTCAGGCTCTCTCACTTATTTTATTTAACAATACAGGCAGAGAAATAATTCAGGACTTATTATACCTTTACTAATGGGTTACAACACTCTTTTTCAGGCTCTCTCACTTATTTTACAAAACAGTACATGCATAGAGGTTATTCATGCCTTATTACACCTTTATTATTGCGCTACAACACTTTTTGTGAGTCTCTATCACTTATTTTATATAACAGTACTTGCAGAATAATTGCTAACCTGCCTGGTGGTACAGCCTTGGCAGCCTTTCTGCATAGGCTTGCTGATTCACAGCATGGATACCTGCAGCTGTGAGGTAAAGGAAGTGATATTGAGACATATACCTATCCATACTAACGACTACACTAGCAATTTTTACATACTTCAGTCCATGGCTACCTACACAGTACTGGGTCATTTTGCATCCCATGGGCCTCCTGTATCCATTGGTTCAGTTGGTCCTGCTTGCGACTCTTCAGGTCTGCATGGTGATGTCTAACCTGCTCACCAGTCCGAGGGACGCCTGTTGCACTGGTGAGTTCATGTGCGAGACGGTTCCAGGCTTCCGCTTTGTATTCCGTTCCCTGGAACTGGTCCTGCAGGAGTCTAGCATCATGATGATGGACGAGGAGCAAAACCATCACTTTTGACTCCTCAATGCCCCACCGTTGCACTCGGAAGTGAGAACCCTCTCCGACACCAGCCATTGCTGCCTGCAGATGGGAGTTACAACCAGTTATGCTGAGTATTCCCGCCTATGGAGCTTAAATATGCCTCATTTCCTGCACTTATTTGTGATTGGCCAGATTTAAAAATTCTCAGCTGAGTGCACACCTGCTTAGCACTGAGTAAACTTTGATTAATATGTATATGTGTGTTGATAGTCCATGCGCATCAAATGCTGTCATGGCTTAGTGGATCAGTACTGTGATTATGGTGCACACTATCCTGGGTTCGAAACCTGTCATTGCTTTTTTATTTTACTACTGGCCTGACCAGTATGGGGTGTGTCTGTGTTTAGCCGACTTTGCTCAACTTTTCCCAATGTTGCTCTACATTTACCAACATTGCCCGATGTTGCACTAGTTAGCACGGTGCGCAGCTTCATGCAAACATATTTGGTTTTCGCTAGTTGGCGCGATGCGTAGCTTCGCGCAAAGCTATTGCGCTAGTTAAACCAGTGCTTAGCTATAGGCAACTATTCTTAAATGTGCTTAATACTGGTAAACATTGCTTAGCAGTGCTTCACATTGCTTAAGATAGGTTACTTATGCATTCATTAGTATGCATGACCGTTTCACCTTCTTATATATATTTATAATATCGTTCACTACTACATAGGCCATTTCGATGCATTTTAATAAAATTTAAAAGGTAAATGTCAGGAATTATTTTTATGCAAAGATTTCCTACAGAAAATGGAAGGGGAGTGGTGGGACTCGAACAGGGAATGCCTCCTCTTTGTGTGAAGGCTCTACCACTACACTATTGCTATTTGGCTTAATTTGCATATAAGTGATTTATTATCCTCTTCGATGTCTAAACTGCTAACTGTAGCTAAGCAATGGGCACACCCGCGCAAACACACAAGCAAATACTGGCAGCTATATCGTGAATAATAAAAAAAATTGTTTTACATTTTATTTCATTTGTACAGGGCTTTTGAATGTGGGGGAGTGTAGTGTTGGGGGTATACACATTTGAGCGGACTCACTCATATCTGCTGACATTTGCAGATTTAGGCACTTGCAGGGGCATGGATATCTGGACTGCTCGGCAGTCTGACATGCTCCCTGTACTCCTACATGCTCCATGTTAGCCTGGGAGTTGAGTCAGTGCGCCCTCATGCATATGCATGACGTGCTGATGTCATACTCTTAGACGGCAGTCTCCGAGTAGGACTTTGTTCGTTTTACATGGAGGATTACTGAATCCCCCCCACTATGTTTTACTGTCCCACACTGGCCAGCACTAAGTTGATGTACTTTTCCTGGTTTATCTTACTCATTAAATGTACATATATGTTTGTATTCTTGTTTTAATTTTGGTTTACTGTTTTTAATATGCATATTGGTTAGTTTTACTAAGATCTTTTGTAGATATATGTTGTTAGGGTTCTTGTACACATACCTTAAAAAATCTAGAGGGACAAAAGCTAGCTTTGTTAACAATAATTTATGAAATTATATTATGTTTTGGACAAGGTATTTTTTTTCTAGATGCCAAAATATAATGTTTTTGTTTGCCAAGTAGTCTAATGTTTAAATATTTCCAACCATGTTTTTATAAATGTCTTTGATAAATTCATAGACTTTGCTTAATAATAATCTGTTTAATGAGAAGTAACACATCATTATTAATTTCATTTAATTAATTTAATTTATTTTATTAGGACATTCTGTAAGCAGGACAGTACCAGCTCAAATATCGCACTGCTATAGGGAAGGGATTTAAATTTGTTGACATGCATACCATTACACTTTGTTTTACAACTAAATAAACCACTCCCATATCTGAAAACAGGTATATTAGAAAGTTTGGGATGAAACTATCATTCTGTTTATTTTTTGATTTGTTTGGATTGCTTGTCTATGTGATTAATAAAGGATTTTCGATTAGAAGCAGACTGTCTAACCTGCTTGGATTACTTCTGAATACCTAATAAAGTTAATAATTCTGTACAATATTAATATTTCAAAATACATTTTTATTTTTTGACTTAGGATGTTTTTAATTTCGCTACTACCATTTTCTGATTTTTTCCTGCTTTTTAATATACAGTGCTTAACTAGACATGCAGGAATTGAAAAACTTCCACACACAGAAGTTTCTTACACTGTTTTGTTTTGGACCCACCATACCTGTATAGTGAGTCGTTTGATACTTAAGGGATACACAGGTGATTATGTGTTTCTTGTTTGAATAACAAAACTTAAATGTCAACATCTTGGCATAAAAAACATATAAAAAACAAGTGGGATGGATGGAGGGAGCAGTTACTGCAGCAGTGATAATTCTAACATATACTGTTATGTTAAGTTCAAATTACACAACTGTCCTGCGTTGTAGGTTTGGGTGTAAGGTTGACTCAGCATAAGAGCTTGCAAATGAGACACCCTTCTTACAGTGGTCTGAGTGATCAATAAAACTGTTCTCTATGTTAAGAACATCAAGTCAGCAAGATTAGTTTGTTCAAATGGAGCAAGTGTTACATCCGGTAACAAAAAATTATGATCCAGAGGAGGGGCCACCAGTTTATTTGGTGGCTTGTTATGCAAAACCCCTTTCAAAATGTTGACATGAGACTACATTGAAAGAGGAGGATCTATTGGCAGACATGCTGAAATTGCAAATAAATGAACATTGGCTCACTGATAGAACTCATACAGTCAAAACAGGGGACCCCACCTCCTCCAGCAGACCCGTAACCAGTGGTATACCACAGGGATTGGTTCTGGGAGTCCTTCTGTTTGGAATCTACTTCTTCAAAGTACACTCTAAAACTAAAGTACTGTGGCTGACAAAGTTTGCTGATGACTGCAAACTGGGAGTGATCATTGAAACCCCTAGCAATATCAACATCCTGCAAGAAGGTCTCATGCAGACTAATGACTTGTGCCAAAGTCATGGCCTTAAACTTAATTCAAAAAACTGCATTATCATCCCCTTCAGCAAGGGTGTTGTTCCTGCAAACTAACACATCAATAGCAATACCCTAAGCACACAGTCAGTGGTGAGACATCTGGCCACACAGGTTTGACACCAACCTTTAACTTCTATCATCATTTCTCCACAGCGATAAGAAGGGCATTTTATATTACTCATCTCATAAGTAAGGCCATTGCTTCCAGAAAAAAAGAGGTTATAACCTCTCTGTACTCTTCCCTCATCAGGCCAATAATAGAGTACAATGATCCCTTTGGTATGTTCCTTTTCAAACACCTGCAGCAAATGGAGAGACCACAAAGGATCCTTACAAAAAAATTCAGGGTCTTCAAGATCTGTCTTATGTGGATAGACTGAAAACATTGTCACTTTACTCTGTGCCATACAGACACTCAGAGCTGACCTGTGCCTTGCAAACAGAGCAATCTCTAACCCAACTTTAATGGAAATGCTGCACATTCGCAAGTCAAATGGCACGTGGGTCACTCACTCAAAGCACCTTAACCTGATAAGTGACATCAACAGAACTTGCTGGAGAGACAGATTTGTCTCATAGAGGTTGCCCCATCTTTGGAACAAACTTCCTATTCATGTTAAACAAAGCCCATCTCTGGCCCTATTTAAGTGCAGTTTGGGTGATTGGATGGGTAACCAGAAATTCATCCCAGGGGTTCCAGCTGTGTCCCTCTTGGACAGGGACAATAGGAGCTAATTTTAGTGTCTGCTTGAACCAGGCACCCTTAGGAACATGGGTTGAACTTGGCTAGGCTTGTAAGAGGAAAGAGATTTTGGTGTTTTTGTAGAAGAGCTGCATCAAAATGTGTTTGGCCTTGAATTTATCTTTAGAACACATAGGGAAGCTATACAGTTTCTGGATGTTGAATATTTGGTGGATGAAAGACATAGAAATTCTTATAGACCATTTATGAAGGTGACCGCAGTGAATAATTTTCTTTTCACTGACAGTGTGCACCCTACTCATTTGTTGAAGGCACTTCCCTATGGGGAATTTAAACATATTTCCAATAGTACATTTGACATATTACAGCTACAGGGAGAATTTGCCAATGTCAGACAAAAGTTGTTAACACAAGGTTATCCTGTGGCTGTTGTAGATGAGGCTGAAAGAAAAGCATTTGGGTTTACACAGTTGGCACGTGATCCTACACAGAGGAGAATGGGGAGGAGATCTTGGATCAGAGAACCAAGAGAAACAGCAAAGGCTATATTCTTTGTTAATAAATATTCAGATTTTTCTTGGATTATTTGTGACTTAGTTATTCGTTTTTGGCCCATGATCAAACAAGATAGTGAGGTAGGACATCTTTTTCCAGATAAGGTCACTTTTTCTTTTGGCAATTTTCTCAATCTAAAAGAGATTTTGAACAACAGTCCACATGGTTATTTAAATCAAAATAAGGGTTCCTTTGCATGTGGCAGATGCAAGGTGTGTAGTAGGATAAGGAACTTAGATGGTAAAAGAATAAATGGCAAAAGCTACAATTCTTGTGATCGCTTTAGCTATGACACCCCAGGGGCAGTATATATATTCTAGGATGCAATTGTGCACCGCCTATGTGATACATAGACCAGACCAAAAGACCAGTAAAGAGAAGGATTATGGAACATTTGGGTGACATTAGAAATGCCATAATTGAGAGCCCGGTAGCTCTTCACTTTCATACCAAGCATGGGGATTCTATGGATGGTTTAATTTTCAGTGTGCTAGCCATGGGATCAGAGCAACCAGGTTTTGATCTAGTGAGGGAGCTGCTGAGAAAAGAGACCAGATATATCATCAATTTTGATACAATGTGGCCCAATGGTATGAACATTGAATTAGAATTAAATGTTTGATTTGAGTTCAACAATTGTGCATCATCATAAGTTGTCAACATAGCATACTTAATGAATATTTAGGGGTAATATAATAATATATTAATTGCTCAATAACATATGAATTTTTATAGAGGTATAATGTAATTTTACATGTTGGTTTTATTAATGGTGAATTTTTTGCCTACAAGACATTAGCGTAGGTATGTAAATGTTAATTTCACAAGCTTCAGTTTATGGTAAAATTCTGGGTAACTATATTTGAGTGGCAACTTAATTCTAATGTGCAGTTGGTAACTCAACTTGTATTTGTTAATTGATCGACTGATTGATTAATTGATTGTCTTATATAATTTGACATCTTTGATGGTGAAGTTATTCCTTTGAAGGCTTGGTAAAGCCGAGGTACTTAAATCACCAGTAAAGAGTGAATGTCTTTACCAGTGTCTCTGGTGTGATTTTTTTTCTTTACTTTCGTATCTTGTTTGGATTTATTTGTTTTTCCTAGGCTTGTAAGGGCCCTGGGTCCATTAGCCAAGCAACCTCCTACGATCATCTTTATCTAACATGTCATCTCAGGACTGCATTCTCCCATCATCTTATCCCCAAAAAGAAAAAATGGAAGACTGAAGATAGATATGTTGTTTGCTATGTTGTAAATAATCATAGATAACTTCTAAATTAAATAAAATATCCAACATGTCCTTTCTAAATCTTGACTGGGTGTGAAAACAGACAGTTGTTGAGTACTTTAATACATTACAAAAGAAATCCAGCTAGACATATGTCCACATTGCAGCATATGCTTTAAAGCCAAATGGCCAGTTGCATAAAATTATTAGGTTCAATTGACAATAAGTTGTTCTATAAAGGGCAATAGATTTCATCATTCTAGTCGCATTCTTCAATGTGGACAATTTCTGCATGCTTAAGATAAAAAAAAAAAAAAAAAAAAAGTTACCACAACTAATAGAGCTGACAGGCACAATCTGTACACATTAGAAAGTAATGACCAGACCATTTTACAGTAGCTGAAATTTGCATGAAAAGCATATCCTCATTTTATAAGTATTTTAAGATATTATACTGTTCTGTCAGACCATACAGGCCCAAATATAACTGTCATCACTGAGCTCAGTATTTATTTTTTAGCTCACAGGTCTCAGCAACATACCATAAAGTTTAGGGATGAAGGGGTAAGTTATCAACTTGATTAGATGGCAAACTTTCAAAAGATCCAGTCATATTCGTAATAAAAAGAATAAACTTGTTTGCTCCAATTAATACAACCCTACAGCACACTAGAAGAGACAAGACTGGAGTAGAATTCACATCTAAAAGGCAACTCTTCAGGTTACTATATCAACACAAAGCCAGTAATCCAAAACCTTTAATGAAAAGTAGCTCTAGTGCCTCAGCGCACAGGCCTTCAAGGAGTAAACAGTTAACAATTATACACCCTATTAAATATTGACAATTAACATAAATTAAAAGTCATCCTATAACAACATAAAATCTCACAATAAAAATTCCCAATTCCATTCAACATTTAGTCCAGCATGTGTCAGTGTACCATATTTTAAAATAAACACAGTTTATTTGTATAATATTTTTTTTTTAAAGTAAACTATTGTGTGCTTTAACCTTTCTTTACCTTCTGAACAATTACTTACCCCTTTATGTACCGAATTAAAATGTGCTGTTAAGGGACTTTCACGTTTATTATTTCTGATATCCCTAAAATGTTCCTGTACTCTTATTTTAAAAGTAATTTTACTTTTCCCTATGTAGTATGAGCATCTCAATGCATATATTATACCCTCAGTATTACAGCACTATTCGGCTCTAGGAGTAAACTTAGCACCATTAATATTCTTAAAAACATTCTAACTACATGTCTACATATCTAATACCCCCCACAAGGCCAAGTAAATTAGTACATTTCTGCTTTTGCTTTCAGCTTACTCTATACTAATTACAGCTCTCTCGATAACTGCCCAACAACCCTGTCTGTGTGCTTACAGTGATACTTATTTAAAGCATTCCAGAGCTACTTAGATTAATCTTTTGTTAGATACTGATATATTAAGAGTATTACTCATCTTAGACTGATAGTTTTTCAGCTCTTGCCCCTGTGGTGGCCGGGCCCGCTCCATTCACTATGCTCACTCTGATCCCCACCCCCATCTCTGCCCACCCCCCCATAAGATTTACCTTATACCTAATCTGACCTCTCCCACACCTCTGCTTTACCTATCCCATAACCACCCCTAATTATCCCCCCAGTCATACCATACCTCTTAAATACTCTACCATCCCACCCATTCCGAATAGGTCCACATAGTACTCCATCCCCTAAACTATAGCTATCCTGCTCATATTCATTCTGTTATCACACTGCACTCAACCAGCATCATGTCCATCACCACTATTACTATGATCTCACTTCTCTCACTTACAATCTCTAACCTAACAATAATCACAACTTTCCAGACACCAAACATACCTCCAACACCTGTACAACCACCACACATAATCCACATTTATCAAGTTATTCAGACATCCACACTAGCTTTTTCACAGCTAATACCTCAGTACTAACCAAAGTAAAAATTCTACCTCTCCAAAGCCACCCCCGTTATCATACCACCACCAGCAACTATACCATTTTTAGGAAAAAACTGATAAGTATAACCTACATAATTTGCCAAAGTATTATATACCAGTGCGGTGATATACAACCCGACCCAGGCCCACACCCCCACACCCCCAATCACAGCAAACCTAGCAAATCTCTCATGATATCAACCGTAAACCTCCAAAGCCTTAGAAACAAGATACCTCAACTCCAGGCATAGATTTCACAAATCAACCTATATATTACAGCAGCTACCAAAACCTGGTTGAAATCATATGTAAAAGACACACTTTCTTCCCCCAGGTTACTCATGCCTAAGATCCAATTGGCTCCACAAGAAAGGAGTGGGAGTAGAAATACTTTTCCCTAGCAAATATGCTTTAATTACCTACTCAAAACCAATACCCAACTTCTCCTCAGCCAAAGTACTAATCTCTATATTAAAATGTAACAATCATAAAAGCATTTTCATAATTAACCTGTATATTCCTCCTGGAAACAACATACCCACAGTAGAGAACATACTTGCCTGGACATCCCAAAACATAGATAATTAAACCATCATCCTATGTGATGTAAACATTGATTGGCTGGGCATTGCCAAAAGAACCCTTCAAAAATTTAAACCTTTACAACTTCTCCCAACTAATTCAAGACATCAGCAGACCCCACAAAAATAACAATCAGGGCTCCACAATAGATTGAATATTAGTCTCCAACCATAACAATATCACCACTGCAGGCATACTACCTAATACCAATAGTGATCACCACCCAGCATATATCCCATGTAAATCCACCCCAACCCCAGACCAACACCAACACAAATCAACCAGAAATTTGACCGAGTTCCAGACATCCACTTTTAATGAAATCTTAAATAAAGTAAAGTGGGAACCTCTCAAATCCCTACCACTTAATGAGGCTATTGAATTATTTAACTCAACATTCCTAGACATCCTAAATAGGCAAGCACCCACCTGCCAAAATGAATAAAACATAACCATGCAAGCCAGCTCTCAAAATCCACCAAAAAAGTCATGTCCACAAGGGATAAAATCTGGAAATCACAACAGAAAAATAAAGACCCCTCAACTTTACTACAATACAAGCAACTCCATAACCAGGCCAAACAACTAATAAGCAGAGATAAAAAACACTACCTCCACCTTCAAAGGCAACATAAAGATAATCCCCAAAAATTCTGGTCCTCCATTAATCAAGTATTACACCCAGGCTCTCAAAGCAACCCATCCCCTGACACAGAATAAAACCTTGCCAAACTTGCCACCCTGTTCAATTCATACTTCATTGACACCAGAGCTAACCTAACCAACACCTTTCCTACAGCTAGCACCACCACCAAGACAGCCAATGGCCATATCATCACAGAAAACAATCCTACCCTCAAGCTCAACCTAATATTCTCTCCTATACCTACCACCTCAATAAAAAAAAAGCTTTTACTTAAGCTAAAATCCAGTACTCTGGCTCCTGACAATATACCCTACACTTCCTGCAGCTAGCTGCAAACTTTATAGCTTATCCCATCAGCATACTCATTAACAGATTGATGAAAGTCCCAGCCATCTGGAAAAAAATCTTACATTCTCTATTTGCACAAAGGCGGCACCAACACAGACACCACAAACTTTTGGTCCATATAAATTCTCTCACCCCTCTCTAAAATACTGGAAAAATGCATCTATGCCCAACTCCTCAACCACCTGCTTGAAAACCAAATTCTATCACCCACTCAGCATGGTTTCAGACCAGGACATAGCACCACCACTGCCCTTCTCTCCTTCCATGATAGAGTTAACCAGGCATGGGATGCTGGCAAAATAATCACTTCTCTTTTCCTAGACCTCTCCAAAGCTTTTGATAACATTTCACATGCCATCCTCCTCTCTAAACTATACACCCTCCACATTTCCCCACCTACCCTACAAAAGTTCAATAGCTATCTCTCTAGTAGGCAGCAATCCACCAAATGGCAACAATCTTATTCTCCCTTCCTCAATACGTCCACAGGGGTACCTGAAGGCTCCATACTTGGTCCTCACTAATTTAGCATCTTTATTAACAATTTTCACTCCACTCTCCCACAGTGCTCAGTAATCCAGTATGCTGATGACTCTGCTATAATATGCACTGTTAATTGCAGCTCTGAACTCTAGCAAATTACCCAGACACCCTCACCTTTACAGAATCTTGGATGCTTAACATTTATCTTCTCCTAAATCTGAAAAAAAAATGAAATTAGTACTTTTTATCCCTAAGAAAACCACTCCCCTAAATAAAAATCTCTTCACTATAGAAGCCCAAGACAATTCCAAATTAGACGTTGTCCCATACACTAAACTACTAAGCATTATTATAGATGAAAACCTTAACTTTGACCTACACATAAACAATAACATAAAAAAAAACCCACCAAAAGCTCTGTATGCTCTGGCACCAACACATTCTTAGCCTCTCTACTAGACAAACCCTTGCAACCACATTTTTATTACCCTCTCTCCTTTATGGTGCCCCTCTCCTCACTGTTATCCAAAATTTTGCAAAATCCAGACTTGATATGTGCTACAACAGAATAGCCAAATTTGCCACCAATGCAAAATTCTCACCCCATCACAGTAACTCACTGAAACAATTAGGTTGGCTGGAGCACTCCCACCATCTCTCATTCACCCAACTAACTAGAGTGCACAAAATAATCTACAGACCCAAAGACTGTCCTGTGCTCTCAACACTACTTGCCCAATACCAACCCAGCAGGCAACTAAGATTTGAAAATCATCTACTTCTCAAGTAGAAAAGCCCACCTTACCTGCTGGTCTACTCCTTCACCATCGCCAAATTATGGGACTCTCTTGCATCTTCTATAAAAAATGAAGGCATCACCACCACCTTTTAACAAATACTGAAAATCAGCTCAATTCTTCCTAGCTATATGCCTGCTCTATAACCTAACTTCCTCCTTCTCCTTATAAGATAA
The DNA here is from genome assembly GCF_019279795.1 of Protopterus annectens. Taxonomy (NCBI): domain Eukaryota; kingdom Metazoa; phylum Chordata; order Ceratodontiformes; family Protopteridae; genus Protopterus; species Protopterus annectens. The sequence goes on along the minus strand of NC_056739.1, from coordinate 1,432,373,522 downwards.
CTAAACTGTTTTTTGGTACTGCTAACTGACCATATTTTCTCCATAATTTTCTTTTTTTATCACTTGTTGATACTGGTACAATAATGCTGATTAATATAGCTCTGTTTATACCTCTCTGATTGAATTTGATATAGGTTCATAGGTAGGTAGGTACTAGGCTATTGGCCCTAGGGCCTATATAAGCCTAGCCAAAGGTACCCTGGCTTTCGCCACCAAGAAAATTATTTTCCTGTGCCACTGTCGAGCAGAGCCACAGAAGTGAACCCCAGGGTGAATTTCCTATCTCACATCCAATCATCAGGATTTTTCTTGAACAGTGCTAATGAGGAGCTTTGTTTGATATCGTAACATTCAGCATGATTTGGGGGAAAGACCCCCACAGAAGCACAAGTAGATAATGCAAAGGGCGGAAATAATGCATTGGCCGGACGTCAGGATTTAACCTTGTACCTTGTTCATGGGAAGCGAACACCTTAACCGCTTTGCTAGTTGAATTCATCTAGCAGCCAACAAAATTCCTGCTTTTATGTATGTATTTTGTATATATTACTGCAATCACTATCTGTAACACTGTATCTGCATTTGTACCAATTAATGTTTAATATGTTCTGTATCTATGATCTTGTCAGAGCTTTTCGCCATAGGCCTCCACTGAAAATGGGCTCTTTTAGGCCCAGTGCACTTTCCTGGTAAACAAATGCAATAAATAAATAAATAAATAAATAAAAGCGGCAAAGTTTTCTAATTCCCTATTTTGTCTACACTCAGATAAACAAAAATTACTATGGACCTGCCATGCCCTTTATACTATATCATCTTTTAAAGGATCTACATGGCTTAATATACAAAGTATTAGCAAAATCTCTGCTTTTTAGAAGAAAGTTGCAATAAAATATTATAATATCTACTTTTTCATCAGTAAGAACATTAAATACTGTAACAAAATATACTTTCCTATGCTCTGCTGATATTTTATTAGATGGTTTACATAAATATCTATCAACATTAAGGGTCATGTCAAACTGTTGCTCATCTAAAAAAAACCTTTTCAAGGCCTTTAAAATGACTTTATTGTCATAACCTCTCTGTTTGACCATACCACGTTCTAATTATTTCCTTTTCCAAAACTTCACCATCACTACACAATCTACTTATACATAATAATTCACTATACAGCAATGAGCTTAATAAATGTGTTGAATGGCATCTCCAGTACTACCATCCAAAAAATGACCCGAATTTTCAAATCTTCTGTGTACTCTTGTACTAATATTGCCATTACCCTGACCAGCCAAGTCTACACCGAAAAAAAGTAAATTTCTGCCCCATTCTGTATACCATCAAATGCAAAAAAAAAAAAAAAAAGATTATTATGCAATTCTTGTATAAAAGAATCAGCTAATGTTCCACCACCTCTACATAAAAAAATCAAATCATCTATAAATGTAAAATATAAAACTGCATATTTTTTTTAAAAACTCATCAGGTTAAACCTTTTGCCAGAAAATCCATCACAGAAAGCGATCTCTGTAATGGAGGATTTTTCATTTTCTTATAGTCAGGTGACCTTGAGCTTCTTTATAGTATTCATAGGTGTTCAAGGGCACAGACCTGTGCATGTGAGCAATAGGTAGCACTTTGCACACATGACTAAAAAAAAATCACAAATCTTGATTTAAAATGCAAATGACCATAATCTCATTCAGCTTGGTTTCCATTTCACTGTCAGTAAGCCAATTACCTAGACTGATCCAGTGCAAAATGAATGTCATGTTTATGACAGAAGCATGGGAAGAGAGTGTGAACATACTGGTTGGAATTCACAGTCCAGCCCTCCATGTGTGCATAGCAGTAATCACAACAGTGCTGCTATGCAGATATGCAGATGTAGTCAGTGTGCATTATTCATGCTGACTATGGAAAAATGCATGTTGATAAATACATCTACTTAAAGTAAAAGCATAAAATTCTTGAATATAAGCATTAAGAAGAGTCATACTCTGTTGATAAGGTGCCATAGACTTTGACGTATTACTGCAATTCATTGAGAGTAACATAAAAGGGCCTCATCTGCATACAGAATGCATAAGTGAACCTGAATTTATGCAGGTAAACTGCATATTATATAGAATTAACAAGATTTTATCGAGTATATTGCCATGAGAATGCTTGATTATAGCTTGTATGACTATTTTACCGTGCATGAGCCCATTATACCAATGATACAAGGTCTACCAAAGATACATAAAGATCATGTTAAATGCTCCCTTGAGATCTATTGTCTCAGGAAGGGGTTGGTATACAGAATCCCTATCGATATTTTTGGAAAAGAAATTAAGACCCTTTTTGAATCAAAATAAGGTAGTCCTTAGGGACTCAAAACACTTTATCGGAGAGTTATGCACTTTTTTCTAAGGTAGAACAGATATTAAACAGGTTAGGCTGGTAAAGCTAGATGTTCAATTCTTATTTACCAGGATTTCCAATGGGAATTGTATCTCTATGTTACAAAGTTTCCTTGAAACAGAAGCATTATTAGACAGTAAGACCATTGATTTGTTTGCTCTCCTAATGGAATTGGTCCTTGAGAACAACATATTTATGTTTGATCATTAGATTTATCTGCAGCAGGATGGCGTGGCTCAGGACACCTCATGTGCCAATAACTACGTCAACATAGTTATGGCTGTATGGGAGAAGGAATTTATTTTGGAGGGTCACTATCGACAACAAGTAGTGTTCAATCGTAGGTTCATGGATGACTTGTTTATTGTTTGGTCAAGTACTGTAGAGCAATTGAATTTGTTCCATGATTGTATAAACAACTCTATTCCTTTTTTAACATTTACTATGAATCATTCGAATATGAGAGTTGATTTTTTTGGATGTAAAAGTTTCCATTAATGATGAAGGAATAGTCAACACCAGTATACACAGAAAGGAATGTTATAGGAACACCATTGTACATAGAACTATCATGTACCCCAATCATATTTTTATTAATATTGTGAAAGGGCAGAGTATGACAGTATCAATGTTAAGTATGGAACAAACGGTGCATAACACAGGACTTTCTAATTTGGCGAATAGACTGATAGTTAGGGGTTGTAAAAAGGATAAAGTTTCTGTTAATATTGAGGAGGTAAATGGCCTGAGGAACACAATGGCTAAGCTGTATTATTCAGAAAAAGTATCTACTGTAAGCACTGGTAACATCTGTGGCAAGAAATGGTTTGATAGGATACTTGTATTGTATGCTAATAATGTCAAACCAGTGTTAGATGTATACAAAATATACTGGTCTATTTTGACAGCAGACCCTACCTTTAAGCATATAGTTGGACCTAAGCCACCTTTCTCATATAAAAATATGAGAAATATCAAAATGTTTTTATGCTACCCGAGGGAGCATGACCATTTTAAGATGGATTATGTACAACAGGTGACAGAACCCTGTAGAAAATGTAATCAATGTCAAGTACATTAATTCAACAGGGATGTTTGAGCACCCCGATTTTAATAGGGTATTTAGGTTGAAGGTTGGGAGTACCTGTTAGATGGAATGCCTTGTATACCTGGCATCTTGCCAGGTATGCAGTGCATTCTATATAGGCAAAACAAATAGGATGCTTAGGTTTAGGATAAGGAAACATCTGTATGACATCCAGCACCATATTACCATGAATGCACTAGACAAACATATTATGATGACAGACAGTTCTCATTTTTTTTACATTTTTAATCATTGACAAAACTAGGATAGATGACAGGATGGGAGGCATTAGAAATAAAACCAAGGCAAGTGAGACAAAGTGAATAGTCAGACTAATAGCAGATTCAGGAAAAGGACTCAAAGACAAGGCCACTTTAAAACCACTGTTAAAAGAAAGAAAGTTGAGAAGGTGATAAGATTTCATGTGTTTAATTTTATTATATTTTTTAGTAGGAATTGTTTTTGTAGTAGAACATTTTTATTCTTATATTTTGTATCTTTATACAAGCATATATTGTTATGTTTATAATTGGTCTTAGTAGGGTCCATTAGTTTAATGATGAGTCATATTATTTAAAAGATATGGGTATCATTTGCATGAAAGTCTGATGAAGCAGTAGAGAATACTGTGAAAGTGCTTACGAACATACATTTATTTTTTAATAAAAGTTTTTTTCTGGATAACTGCCGTTTGCCTTACCTCGACTTATTTTGTTTTTGTAGATTATTATTAGTTTTGGACGAGGTATTTTCTTGGATTTACTTGCTTATTTTTCTGCTTATTGAAACTGCATATTAACTTAGGATATCTAGAGTTACACATACAACTATTTAGGAATTCACAGACTTTGTAAAGTAAGAAAAGTAGAATTCTTGTAAGATTATTGGGTTCACTTCAAGAAATCTTGGTCATTTACTGCTTGTGCATACATGGTCAAACTTCTGAACATATTGATCTGGGCATGGTGCAATTTTAGTACATGATTAAACTAATGAAGGGAGTACTGGGAAATGGTGTCATTGTTGTGCATGTGCATACATGGTTCAACTACTGAAGGGATCAGCAGGGAAATGGTGAGATGTTAGCTCTTATGCATACATTTGCAAAACTACTGAAGGAGAAACAGTGTCATTGAAGTGTTTATATATTCTTGGACAGCATAGTGAAGTGATTGCTGGATAAATAAATCATTTTGGTGTCATTGAATTGCTAGTTTATACTTGGACAAAGTACTGAAAGGATTGCTGGGGGAATAATTAATTTTGTTGTCATTGAAGTGCTTGTGCATACTTGAGCAAAGTACTGAAGGCTTCTCTGGGGAAAATTATTCAATTTGTGTTACATGCTTATCTATACATGGTTCAGGAATTGCAAAGTAGATGCAAAACACACCACAATACATTAAAAAACGGATGTGCTTATGTGCCTATTGGAATATGAATCACAAGAATACATCATTAGCATAGGTTGCTTTACACAATGTCTCATTTACATCTCATAGTTTCCTATACTTATTCATGGGCATCACCAATTAACATAAATGGCCTCTGTGAACTACTAGCTAGCTATGTTCACCTGCAAATGTAAGAAATAACCCTACCATATTCAAGTAAGAACTATGAATATCACTCACTAATTTAAAGTCTACGGTACCTTTCTTAGATGATCAATGCTTCTGAACAATTACAAAATTAAACATGAAGTAATAAGGCACACCCGACAGAGTGAACTGGATGTGTTTTTCCTGTTCTTACATCACAACCATGACAGCATAATGAATGAAACATTATGAAGGAGTTAGTCAAACACTGGATCTTTAATTGCACACACACACACACACACACACACACACACACACACACACACACACACACACACACACACACACACACACTATGGTAAAGTTGCCTAAGCAAATCACTTTAATACTCTAGTCTTCAAGCTAGCTGACTGGCTTGATCACCAAATGAGTTGTTTCCAGCCCAAAAACAATCACTAGGTATGACAACAAATAATCTGAAACAAAAAAGAATCCAAGTAAAACATGCATAATGCAGGATATGAAGACAATGGTCCACCAACAGAAGAGTAGACTTATTGTGATCCACCAGAACATTGATGTTCTGCAGGATCAGCCTGTTAGGGTCTCCAAAGTTAAGGATGTGATAACATCATCAGGTTTTGGTACAGCACCTTCTTTTTATTTGGTAGAAGAAAAGTGTGGTATATTCAAGACCTCATATAGACAGTAAGCTTTTCTGAATCTTACAGTTATAAACACCAGAGTCCTGAGACTAAGTGTCAATGAGAAGGTTGACACAGTGATTAAGATCCTATTCTCAGCAATCTAAGGTAGAAGGTTTGATTCTAACCTCTGATTTTTAGCTAGACTTGTAATAGTCTACAGACTGATATCCTAGCATTTACCCATGAAATTCTCAAAATAATTGTCTGGTAGACATTTTTTTCTGAGTGGGCTTTGCTCTAAACATGCCCCTAACTCAGAAACCACTGACCCCTGCATTTATTTTTTTTCATGTGTCTGATTCAGAAGAGTTGGCAGGTAAGAGCCATCACTTAGAATCAACCTCATAATTGCATCACTGAGAACTTCATTATTAGAATAGCCTTACATCTGTGTCACCTCACTTTTGATCAAACAACATATTTCACTTGAGTGCTTATGTACCTTGAGGCAGAGATGTTTAGTATATAACTATAAGCAGATGGTGGTCCATCCTTCTGCATTGTTGTCATATTAGTGAAGAACTAAAATATTACCCGATTGTAATTCCCTAGAAAAAAAAAAAAAAAAAAAAAGCTACTACTTACTGAATTAACCTCATGTAATTTTTCTAATGAAAATCTTTTTTTATTTCTATATTATGTAATATCTAATTGAATTGTGCAATATGGGTTTGTACTATACAAAATATGTATTTAACATTTAATTGAAATGTATAGTATAGATTTGTGCTCTTTCTGTACTATGTATTTGTATTTCACTGGAGCTTTTCTCCCCAAGACTCCATTGAAAATGGGCTCCTTGTAGCCCAATGGACTATCCTGGAAAACAAACTGCAAATAAATAAATAAAGAAAGAAAGAAAATGGAATTTCTTCCAAGTGGAGATCACCATAGGTAACTTTGTAGTCCTCAGTGAAGAATGCACTGTCAGAGAATCTGGTCACATTAGTTTTGTTCCAGATGAGCCCTGAGAAGCAGCATTCTAAATGACTGCTTACTATCCTGGTGCTTTGTAAAGAATTGTGGAGACCTAGATATTAGTAAGGGGTAAATTAGGCATAACCAGAATTTCCTCATGTTTTTGGGCTCCAAATATATGAATGATCTTGCTATACATGTGTCTGATGCAATAAAGACACAGATCTGGAGTGGTATTTTGCCATCTCCAACAATGTTGCCAAGATTTACAGACAGAATAATTGCTTTAATAATTGGCTATGTAGCTGGTGTCATTCTTTAAGGATCCAGTATTTATCAACTTGGGATAAGATGGCTGACAAGCCTACCTGCTTTGTAAGGATGGCCTTTTCTCTTACCAAGGGTACTCAATGTCAGGAGTCTTAGCAAGAAATGCCTGAACTAGAGGTTCTCCTGCAACTTGAACACATTCATGTATGTAAAGTTACAGCAACATGGTTTCAGGGCAATAAAATAATTCTTCTGCTCCTTGGCATAGTGACCTACTGGCAATTGTTATACAGCACCAGTATTTGTCAAGGAAATCATCACCTCACAATACTTTTCTTAGGACACCACTTTTGAAATCCCAGATGTCCACATCACTGTAAACAAGACTGATTACAACTACATAGTAAACTATAATTGCCACTTCACAGCTAGCTATAAAACACTCTGTAAGTCCCCTTTGTGCACAACAGCTAACACATTATCTGAAATCCCCAATAAAATAAATACCTTTACAATGGGGAACTTCATCAGTCCATCAATAAACTGTCTCACCTATGAAGACAATGGATGGCATGTCCAACATTTTCTTGACATTATAAATGCTAACACACTTTTGAAAATAGTGAACCATCCTACTAGGTGTCCCAGTATCCTCAATCTAGTCTTCATAAATATAGCCACTTCCTGTAAATTTCCATAGGCTTCACCTTGCTTTGTTAAATAGAATAATAAATTAGTGACATTTTCCTTTAAAATTGTGGTACTTCCCCTTTCAATACCTCTGTGTTTATCAACTTCTCCAAAGCATTCTTCATTTAATTGTTAGTCTAAATTAATTCTGCTGTAGTTCTTCTCAGACGGACCCCATTGCAAATGCTGCTGCCTATGCCTCTGACTTCTACTTGCACTTAAATAGTACATTGATAAAGTAAGCCTTATCTGCTTCAAATATAAAATAAAAAAAAAAACAAATACCTATGTTGACATACTCATATAAATAAATTATGTAATGAGAAGAAAATTGTTAAACATTTATAACATCTCATTTTACTTACATTAGGAGTACACTTAAGCAAACTAAGTAAAGAGTTTAAGGAAGCCATTAGAAGACTTACAGATGAATATGAATTTATAATAGCCACTAAAACAACAACAGAAATGGCTACATTTCTTTCATTAAAAAGAAATTAAGGAGTAACGTACAACAATGTTCAGAGCTACTCCGCAATAATACTGTATACTCTGACCCAATGTATATAGTTAATATTCTTACTGACAAATTTAATGCAAATTTTACTCAATCTATAGTTATTGCTATGCCACATATTACACAGCCCCAACTACCTCCATTAATTTCTATGTAACAAATTCTTCCAGGCCTCTTTAAAGCTAAGAACACCTCACCCAAGATCTGGATAATATGTCAGAATGTCGGATCATAGTATCTCTCACTTTAATTTCTCAAAAACTTTTGGGTTTCTAATACCATGACAGGAATGAACCCTATTGATAAGTCAAAGTATGATTAAAACTCATGAAATTAGCATTGCTTCTGTCTTTGATGTTAGCCAGAAGTGCTCATCGCGCCATTAGCAGTGTGCCCAAAACTGACTCCTTCTACATTTCACATTGAGTTACATGTACTGGCAACATGTTTAAGTACAATTGTAAATTCTTTTTTATAAAACCCATTGTTCCTACTACTATTGGAACTGCCTGGGTATCCTTCTTGCAAATTGCCCTAATTTCTGCCTGTAAATACTGGTATTATATGACTTTGTGTCTGTCTGTATGCAAGACACTGTAGTAACTGGATGTAGCAAGTTCAATGATCAATGTTATCTTCTTTCCCTGGACTACTATATCTGGTTTTCTAGCATTTATTTTTTTTTTACTGTTGTTAGTGGGTTATTCCATGTGATATAAACTTCCTTGTTTTCTATAATGTTTTGTGATCCATGTTTCCAATGCTTCTCTGCTACTTCAGTATCATAATATTTGCACAAACTCCAGTGCAACCGTCTTCCCACACTACTGTCTTTCAGTATATAGTCATTCTGCCATTAGTGTATCACACCCAGCAAAAACATGTGCGACTGTTTCCAATTCTGTTTTACAAAGCCTGCACTTGTCTGTTTCTCCAATGTGTTCAATGGCCTTTGTGAACCAATGTGTATATTTGTATTTCTCTGGAGCTTTTCTCCCCAAGACTCCATTGAAAATGGGCTCCTTGTAGCCCAATGGACTATCCCGGAAAACAAACCTTTCATCTTTTGGTTTAAATTCACCTCTCCTTAACCATTCCTGAATTTAGTCCTGATCAACATGAGATTGTTTCAAAAGTTTTCTGTACTTGCAACTATATTTATAAATTTTCCACATTTCTTGCCTTCTCATATGATCCTTCAACTAATTCTGTTGCTGCCTGATTTTTATCTACTTCTGGTTTGATTTCCATTCCTGCTTGACACAATATGCTTCTGCTAAATTAAGCAGAGAAGTCATCTTACACTTATCATCCTTATGTTTTAAAATGTTCACTATGTTTGGATCTCATGAGGTCAGCAGATATGTATGCAGTCCTACAATTGCAGATCTATACATGTAATCAATTTTAGGGAATCCCATACCTCCTTCAGAACAGGGAATATATAATCTTGGGATACAGTGATTTTTATAAATCATTTGCTAAGCATGGGACATCAGTGCCAAATATGGCCTATCTGGACCACTATTTAATCAGCTTACCTCAAGACTTTGCACTAGTTTAATTCCTGAAACTTAGAAAACAGTCATTGTAATACTATTACAAATGGCTGGCCAAAACACAAACCTGATAACTGTAGAACTGTTAGTCAAATTTGACTCATAAGGAAATCTATGGAGAGTAATATCTCAGAACTCCTTAATCTAAACATTGAAAGTCTCTTAATCCTGGGCCCTTATCAACTTAGATTTGTCAAAGGAAGGTTCTGCCTTGTGAACATCAACAATTTCTTTGAAAAAGTAAACAACAAATGAATAGTGATTGCCCAGTTTATGCATCATATCTGGACCTAACAAAGTCCTTTGATACAATTCCTCATGCAAGCATTACTGACAGACCTGCAAAGCTGAATATAAATCCTTATATAGTTTGGTAGATAGCTAACTGGTTGTCTGTCAGAATCTATGTATTTGGAGTTGTATGTGTAACTTTTGAATGTAAAAAAGTTATCAGTGATGCATCACAATGCTCAGTGTTGTGTACTCATCTATTTGCCATCTGTTTCTCAGTCCTTCAAGCCAGCATTCCTGGCTTATTGTTATCCAAGTCTGCAAATGAATTGAGTGCTGTTGTTTGATCTTTCACTGACTCACAGTTGATCCACTCTTGGTTAGACCATGTTAACAAGTAATGCAAGGACAATGGTCTTAAATTAAATGTGAAAAATATAGCATAGTTCATTTTGGTAAACAAATCATTATCACATACCAAGAGGTGACAGATGTCTCCAGTCAAGCATTGACATAAGGGAACTAGGCATGCTTGTTGATTATTCTTTCGACCATCATGCCTCTGCAGTAGCTCAGGAAGCCTTCTATATGGATCATCTAATTTCCAAAGGCATGTCTACTAGAGCTAAAGAACTATTAATTTCCCTTTACTAATATGTCATCAGACTCCTTATTGATAATGCAACTTTTGGCTTGCATTTGCCTAAACATTTCACTCAATGTGAAAGACCTCAGAGATTAATAACTAAATGGACCAGTGGGCTCTAAACCCTTACTTATCAGGACACACTGTCGGCCCTCTCTCTCTCAGTACTCAGTCTTTTATAGACTCCTCTGAGGAGCTATGTATCTAGCATTCTGAGACATAAAGGTCCAACCCTGTTCGACCACCTCTTCAGAGAACATATGGAACCTCAAATATATGGTTATTTGAAGTAAACTTTAGTCAGCATATAAATAAGACACAGTAGTGTGGCAGATTTGTATCTCAGCATGTACCTCACCTCTGGAACCAACTTCCAGTACATGTCAATCAGAGTAGCACCCTTGTCAGCTTCAAGGAAAACCCTGATAATTGGATGGGCAGTAGCATATTCTTTTTTGCTCTATCTTGTTTTTCCTTCCTTGAGGCTGAGGGAAATTTTAAATAGGCTGTTTGGCTATGCTAACAATGGTCTGCAGATTGATTGCCCAGTATGTACATATGAATCTATGAAACTATACCAAGTTAACAAAAACAATGTAAACCTTATAACAGCTTCACCTCCTCTTTTGTCTCATGCAATAACAAAAGATAACTTTTATATTGCTAGTCTTAAAGGGCAGTAAGACAGCATAAAAGTTTGGGATGTATGAATACATAACTGATAATTTATTGGGGGAGTAAAACTGCAGCATACATTGAAATAAACATGATGTCTGAAAGTGAGCCTACTGTAATAATCCCTCCAAAGAATAGAAGTATCACATTGCAGTGTGTTCTATGATCAAGGATTAATATGTAGTCTTATTGCAATAAAGCCGAAAGACAAACAACAACAACAAATGCCTCAAAAAAGATGCTTTTAAATAACTAAAAGAAAGAAAGAAAACAATCTTATTTGTAACAGAAGCATATGCTACTTTTATATTAATTAGGCAATAATTAATATAATATATATTGTTAACTTACAGCGAACTAAAAAAATACATCAATATTGTTGCATTTCCCAGAAAAAAAAATCATACAATTGTTTAATTTATACTGAGAACTGGCGACATAATGTTTTATGGAATTTGACTTTGTATTTATTTGACTTTTAAGCATGCCAATTATATCAGAAGTGCAACTCCATATTGTATTGATTGATCTTATTTTATTATATAGAGCTGGACCGTGACCTTTACCCATACCTCTCAACTGTCCCTGTTTTTCAGGGACATCCCTGATTTTGACTCATATTTTAGCTCTGTCCCTCTTACCTCCTTTTGGAGGAAAGGTGGTCAATTACACTTAATGAATAATGACAATAATTAAGAGTTATAGACTTCTTTTACTTCGGAAAATCTGTATTAATTCATATGCTTTGATTCTGTCAATGTTTCAAGTTAATAGCACTAATATTTTAAAAGTGTCCCTGATTGTCCCTGATTTTTTCTTGACTTGTCCCTGATTTTGTTGAAATTTGTCCCCGATTGGTTGAGAGGTCTGCCTTTACCTTCAAAAGTTTGTGACAGATATAATAGATTATCTAAGCTCTCTTGCTGGGAGAAAGTTGACACAGTCTCTCCTTTCAATTGTCTGACATAATTATCATTTGTTAAAGAAATACATTTTCTCAGTTGTTGACCCTCATCCATAGTGATCTAAGCCACAAGAGCAAGGGTAAGTAAAACACATATGTAGATATCAAATCCCATCAAACGACATGTTTATGAATGGTGAGAGAAAACTAAAATAGCCAGAGAAAACTCAAGCATACAGGAAAAGAAATATAAACTCTACTCATTCTTTCTGAAGGGAACAGATATCAGAGATGGTGCAGACACTTATCTGCATAGGCAGTTAACTAGAGGTCTTGGTAGTCAGGTTTGGAGATCAGAGGATTAAATGCAGAAAAGGAGTGAGAAGAGGTCAAAGTTTTTTTTTTTTTTGGTTGATCGTATGAGAGAGAAAAGATTCCCAAATCTTAGGGCTAAGACAGCAAAGGAGTGGACTGTGGTGTGCAGCTTTGATTGTCAGGGTAGTAAAGCAGAGGACATGACTCAATGGTGTTTACAAGGCTGTAGGATGGAACATCTCTTATTAGTTTAGAGGTTAAGGTCGGAAGTGTCTGCACATTAAAGAGTTTGATCAATTGGCTGTTTCCAAAAGGGCAGTGGTATTCATCTCTAGGTGTAAGGTTAATGAAACAGCAGACTTTATTTGTGATAAGCTGGATAGTTGAAATGTCATGTTTGAATGCTGCAGCTTCTACTGAAATCTCAAATTCAAGGTGTGTTGCCAACATACCTATGCTTATGGTGGGCATGGTAGAATGTGAAAAAATAAGACTATTTTGTTAGACCAGAAAAGGACTGAATTGATATTTTTGAGTATGTTGTTCAGCAATAGCTAGAAGTTGCAAGTTGAATATAGCCATTTATTAATGTCCTTGAAAAAAATGGCATGCCCCAATAGGGTATTTGAATAATCTTCTAATATCTGGGAGTCATGACCTTTACTAGTTTTTTGTGAGGTTCCAAATAGTACAGTTTTTGTTTCACTGGAGTTAAGTAACATATAGAGTGATAAGCTAGGTAGATGTAGCAAGAGTTTATTAATGAAAATAAAGAAGAGTGGGCGCAAGAATGGAGCCTTGTGGAATGCCAGTAGTTAGTGGGAATGTAGAGTAGGAGGAAGTAGAATTGGAATTCATAGTGAAGTATTGATTATTCTTTTAATGTTTGACCCAAGGGATTGCATCACTGCTAACTCTGATTTCAATTATGTGATGAGTTAGGATAGTGTGGTTGACACAATCAAGTGCTTTTTTAAGATCAATAGAAATTGTTTCTGTAAGCATTATTCCAAGCCATTAGAACATCATTGGTAAGAGTCCACTTGACAGAAGATGTGCTGAATCCAGACCAGAATCCATGCAGTTATTTTGAAAGATGGTGATATTGTTTGATATATTCAGAGAGATGGGAGTAAACAACAATTTTTCAATACTTTTGTGTAAGGTGTGATGTATGGAAATGAGGCAATAGTGTGAGGGAGTATTATTTTTTTTGGGTGGTGGCAGAAGTTTGACAATAGGTGTTTTTGAGATGTTTGCCAAATAATGCAAACCAAGAGAACTAGTGTGATGGTGTTACAGCAGTGGAACATAAACTAAGGATATAAGGGTATGTGAGCCCAGTTTACGGAGCGCTAGCCATTTGAATTTTGTCTCAAATAGGAGTAATGTCCTTAGATGGGATGTGCTTCAAGAAGTTGTCAGAGGAAGTTTGGAAGGTTTTACAGATGGGAAGGAATTCACTGAAGTAATGGAAGAAACATGTGAAAGTCAACACAGAGTGTGTAGATTGGTGGGATGATTGAAGTTTATGACCAGTAAGTAGTTTAACTTCTTTTAAAAATATTTTGATGATGTAGTTTAAGGAAATATGATGGTTTGTCATCAATTTACTTTTCTGTCACTGTATAGCTTGATTGTCTGTTGCATTTCTGGGGAAATATTTCCAGTTAGTATTGTGGGGATTGATTCCAAAGCACAGTGTTCCTCTGCTCATAGTTTTAGTAATGCTTTTAGCTCATAGGTTAACCATTGGTCTGTGCTGGGCTTGTAGAGCCAAGACAAGATGGGAGAACAGTAGTCTTGATGACTCAATAAATTGGTAAGAAGTATGGCTGCTTGATTGATTAACTAAGCAATTATGATTTCAAGTAGGATTTGCATAACAGGAAAGAACCAGCCTCATTTGTAGTATAAGGTATAGCATCAACATAGTAGGTGTAATCTGGGAAGAGATTTAGAGATTGATTGACAGATTTAATCTAAAATTCAGTAATGTCTCACAGATCAGGACTGTATAGCAAGAGGTTACAGCTAATCAGGTCTGGTTTGTTTCAAAGACTTTGTGTGTTAATGATAAAGCAAGTAGAGGGCCAAGTCAGGGATTGGTTTAAATATTTTCTCTAAGATGAAGTAGTAAAAAACAGGCAATGCCTTATGAAAGTATTTTTGTAGGTTGATGTGGTAATGGAAAGGAAGAATATGACTACCTTAAGAAGAATGAGGGGAGGTGTAAAGTATGGCTGACTGCAGAAAGTGCAGTTGGTGTTAAAGAAAGAAGAATTAGTGGCAGATGTTGGCAGAATGTGTAGTAACATGTAATGTAAGAACATGGAAGGGTGTTAGGTAGCTGATACTAATGCAAGGATGATATAAGGTTTGGCAGTGATGGAAGACATACTGACAAGGTGTACTGAGGAGGAAGAGGAGTGTGACTGTACTATATGAGTTGAAGAGAAGTAGAGGGATCATAGCAGAAACACTGGCAATGTTTATAATGTTGTCAGCAGTGGGACTGATAGCATAGCTGTGACAAGAGAATGGGGGGGCTAATACTTAGTTGAGGGTGCAATACAGTACAAGAGGTATTTATATTACGATGGTTTGATAGGAATAGCTTGATGCAATATGTAGAATTTTGATGAACATTTGTGGTTAGATTGTCATTTTAGAAATGTTTATGAATTCATAATTGATATTTGGGGTTATTTGGAAAATATTAATGCGTGCTTAATAGCCAGAGGGGATCTGAGATACTTTCATTTATGAAGATCACATTTTAAACCATGGATATGAGGAATGTCTGGGGAGTAAAGTAAGCACAGCTGCCACATTGTTAGAGGTAGACAGTCTGCACCTGGACACAATGTTCAGTAAGCCAAGAGCCAGGTTACAGAAATACAGAATGCATAATGGAGAGAAAAATACAAAACAAACAAAACAAACAAAAATAATACAAAAATCAAACTTGCAGGTCAAGTCTTTATACCAACTAATAGAAGAATGGTGCTAAAATAAAAAATATTTTTGTTATTGTTAATATAATGATGTAAGCTGAGAAGTGCACATCACAGGGCAAGTAGATTCTTAAACTACTCCACATGGGGTAAATTAATGCTATAAATTTCTAATAACAAGACAGAATGTGTGCATTGTCTACAAGATCAAAAAACACCAGACAAAATGTAACACTCAGATGGCTGGGCATGGAAAACATCCTATATTCTATGTGTAGAGCAAGTAGAATTATAAAGTAACACTGTCTCTGAAATGCAATTAAATACAATATAAAAGCCATTTGAATAGACAGCTTTGCATTGGTACAGTACAGGGCAAATGTATTTAGTTTGGGATGGAGCAATCCACAGCTGTAAAAGGTGCTGGAGCAAACATCTTTACATTCTGCTTTTCCTCCTGTATGTATAGTGCAGGGCAAATGTATTTAGCTTGAGAGACAGTAGCCCACATACTACAATGCTCATTTGGAGTATGTGCATAAAACAAAACAGGGGCGAATGACCAGATGTTATGATCAAATGTTATGTCTTATTTTGGGTTTACCAGTTATCTGTTCAGGGAATGTTTGTTAGCTATGGCCAAGAGCTTCTGTGAAAATCTATAATGGAGCTGGAGGTAACCACTTAATTAAGGCTTAGTTAAAAGGTCTATATTAGATAATCAAGCTTTCAAAAGTTCGACTGTCATATGGTCGATACCATATGATCAAACTTTTAAAAATTCGAAAATGTAATAAAAAAAATAAACTACACAAATAACCTAGCTGAATGTTTTAAGCAGGGGGTCAAGCCCTCCTGCACACCCCCCCCCCCGCTCTGTAAATATACCAACTCCAAGACAGCACTACAGAGCAGAAAAGGAAAATCTTCCCATTCCGTGCATACCTCTCAACCACTTAGATCAAGAAAATCTGGACAAAGTCTAAAATGATGGGGAGACAAATGGGAACAGATTTTAAATATTGCTCTTACAAACTTAGAAAGTTGATAGAATAATTTGCATTAGAATGAATTTTCTGAAGGCTGTGGAGTCTTAATCTCTAATGTTTGTCATTATTTAATGACTTCAATCCTCAGCTATTTGCCAGAAAAGCACAGATTTTATGAGGAACACACCAAAAATATGAGGCAAAAATCTGGACTTCTGCGAAAATCTGTACAGTTGTGAGGTAATATTCCTCACTGTATAGAGATCTCCGTTAAAACATTTGAACTTTCAAAAATTTGATCATATGGCGTCGACTATATACAGTCAAACTTTTGAAAGTTCGATCATCTAATATAGACCTGTAGTTAAAGTATCCCAAAATAATGGAATTATTGTTCTTCCGTTACACTCAGGAATGAATGATGATCATGGATGGACTAGGATGGTATTCTGCAGCAGGCTATTACTTGGTTTGTTGTCTTACTTAAGGTGAGCTGTTCTATGAGTTCTGTATTTCATTTTCTCAGAATTTTGATTGGAGGTAATATGATCCTTAACAAATACAAAGATACCACCACAATCACCATCAGGCCTAGAAGGCATAGAAGGTGCAAAACACAGGTATAGAGGGAAGAATTTCTTTACATTTATTTACATTTAAACCAAGTCATGTTAATTACACAAAGATCGATATGTTGTAGATTTAAGACAGCTGCAAGATCAGAAAATTTGCTGGTAAGACTTCTGGCATTGAGAAAACCAACCTTAATGTGGACCAGTGTCTATGGCAGTAAATCAAATTGGGATCTGATGCATTTGCTATATTAGAATGTATATTAACTGCACTAAGCCAAAAAAGTCACTATGGAAACAGCAACACTTTTTGTTGACATGCAAAATCCCTTGAACAAGATGTGCAGGCCAACCCTTGTGAAAAAAATTATCCCACGCTAACACATGTTTGCATCTCCACAGAATAACTCCAACCATTCAGCCACTTGATGAAGCCTACAATCTTCTCTTTATAAAATAAAATAATATCTTCACAGATTTCATGTCTAGTCACTAAAGAATATCAAAAGGCAAATGTAACACTCAGTGGGCTTATAATGACTTTGGTTCTACTTCATCATATTGAGGTACCATATTATCGACGCTCATTTTGTTGACACCATAATATCGAAGGCTGACTTAATCAAACTCCTGGAACAGTGAAAACAGCTTCCTGGAATGTATCCACATGGCCACCATAGAGAAATTTGATCTTTTCTCCACATTAGTGTGATCTCATATTTGGTATATTTAGTTAGCAGGGGTGTGGGGGGCACAGTCCCCAAATAAAGGGTGAGGCAGGTGAAGCCCCCCACTTTGGTGGATTTTGTGTGGTTCATTTTGCTGGTTTTCAATGGTG
The DNA here is from genome assembly GCF_019279795.1 of Protopterus annectens. NCBI lineage: Eukaryota > Metazoa > Chordata > Ceratodontiformes > Protopteridae > Protopterus > Protopterus annectens. Next base: position 1,432,355,700 of record NC_056739.1, on the reverse strand, counting down.
GCAAGTGGTTACATTGCCAGAAGTCATTTTCGCTGTTCCAGGAGTTCAAAGCCAGCTTTCGCTATTATGATGTCAACAAAATGAGTGTTGATAATATGGTACTTCAATATAATAAAGTAAATCTGACTTTAGCACTTTCATTTTTAATCAATATTTCCTCAGAATAAATAACCACTCACAAAATCTTTGTTAAATTCAATCGGTTACAATCACAGGACTATACATTACCAATCAAATAAACACCATAACTCAAAGCAGAGATTGTAAATCCAAAAGTCTTATTTCAAAGCACTTACATTTAAAATGCATTTAATACTGGCTTTTTCATTCAGCCATGGTTCTATAATAGCTGGGAGATTTCATTGTCAATACAAATATTTAGTTTCAAGAATATTATCAAAACCTTTGGCGTGCATGCCTAAATCTACCCTCTCAATAAATATAATAATGAACTTTTTAAAATTCAAAGATCGAAGGCTATGTTTAGCAAATGCATTTAATTAATTATTATTTCTAATAGCTAACTCATGCGAATAAACCCTCATGGTTTTGCTATATATTAGGGAGGATGTGCAAGTCACAACTTAAACAACACATTTGTGTTACAAATATTCTTACATGGCTCCTGAAATTTTTGACATTATTCTTAACTTTAAAAAGATCAGAGGGGATATTCAATAAAAACTACATGGTCATTTTTGACCATGTGGGTATAGTGGTGTGATAAGCACATAGCCATGAAAAGTTTTTAGATTCATTAAACTCTGTGTAGCAGTGTACAGCATAAATATCTAAATTGTATGCTAATGAATCAAACCAACACAGTGGAGCAATTCAGCAAGCTGTAAAGCAACCATGTAGAATCCATGATCATGCTGCCCATGTATTCGAAAACTTTCTGAATACAGCCATGGAAAGGAGTCTACATGGAAACAAGAGCAAGTAAAAGTTCTTAGATTTGTATAGAACTAACTATAACATGTAACACCACACACATTATGACATTATTAGTCTTGGTGGATGATAGAAAATTAGAGTAACAATAGCAACAATTCCTTGTTAAGTGCCATGACATAAATGCAGTAATGTAGACAGGTAAAAGTGTAAACCCCATGAAACAGACTAATCATACTGTCACGTAAGCATATGTAGTATGTAGCTGATGGAATACAGTCAAGTTTTATCAAAAATGGTATTCCTCTGTGCAGAGATATAGCAAAGTAACACCCTCCCTTTAGATTATAGCACTGGGTTCCCCTGCAGTTTACCTCCCTACGCAGTTACCAACCATGTAGATTTGGGGCTGTCAGCACAGTGAAGATGCAAATGAGGTCAAAAATCATTAGAATTGCTGAATCCCCAAAAACTGTAACCACGTAGGGATGTTCACTTTGTGCAAGCACTTCCACAGTGGATGGCAACAGTGAATTATGACATTGCGGAGTTTGTCAGAGGGGTACAGGGTCTGTGAAGTATGAAAGTGCATGTAAGTAGGGCACAATTAATAAGTTCTGTTTCATCCTCTTTATTTTTTGTTAAAAATCTGTCATCGCTCTGCTTTAAGTAATTTTCTTATTAATTTTTGTCATTGTTTGCACTATGTGGCACTTAATGCAACCATGGGAAATGGAGAAATGAATGGCATGTTTCTCATTGCTTGTCATATAACTATTTCTGTACTAGCAAGTGCATGTGTAGGATTAGAGTATAGATAGTCCTGGGTTCCAGTACTGGGTCTGCAACCTTTCCTTCACTTTTTGAACTGCATGTCTGCACGATATGAGAGAAATGGAGGAAAGTAATAACAAGATTACGTGTGTTTATCTTATTTTAGCATAAGTGCGCTCAGCTGTGCAGAAGCGCGCAACCCTCACTAATGAGCACCAGAGGAGTTAACATACTCAGTTAAGCAGCAGGTGTTTTTCCTAGGTGCTAATTATAGCATACAAAGGTAGTTTTCATCAAGTTGGAGCTATTCCACAAGCTATAAAGCATCCATGTAATCTCCATTCCAGATTTTCCTGAATAGTGGAATACCATTGGAATAGAGACAAGGAAATTTTAGCCCTGAAATAAAATTTTATCAACTGCTGCCTTTGCAAGTTAAGTCCCAAACCTAGAATGTATTCTTTAATAATATTATTGCGTATCCTTCTATTACTTAACTTGGTTCAGTGATCAAGTAAATAATGATATGATATCTAAAGAAAGTACCTTAATATGTGACAGCAGACACTTATTTTACTTGTATGTGTCCATTAATAAGTTTTGTTTTCTTATTCTTCTCAGTTTTAATTACACTTTTTGCATACTGCAAAAAGGGGAAGTGCAAAGCACAATGGCCTACCTAGGAAGCAGACAGAAAAAAATAGAAACTAGATACATTCAATTAATGCCCTTGGCCATCATAAAAACCCAGCATGGAGTACAGAAGGTACTGGGTTCTGGTATAGAGCGTGCTACCCTTTTTTTTTTTTTTTTTGCTGTGACATTGCAGTTTACAACAATGAAATGCAACATCGACAACTGTTTATCAACATTTTTGTGGCAACAGATGTAAGTCTAAGACTGCCATACACATGATCCTGGGTTTGAATGCCTCATATTCCATACAATATTACTTTTACTGATTGAGTAATCTATGTATTATCACATTTATGATCAAATGTATGATTGCGGGAATACTGTGTACTATAGTCCTGTAAATGTATTCCTGTTATCTGGACCAGCATGTGTTTAACTTTTGTGAAAAACACATACACAACTGCCTGTACATGCAACTGCTTGTCACTGTTGCATTCTGCTTGTCAGACTTTAGCAATGCAGCTCTTGTTTGTGTACTGCTTGCCTATGCGTAAACAGGTATGACTAACATGCATGTACACATCGTTAACCATCTCGCAAATCCACTGCTCACTGGGCTATGGGATTGCATATATGATGCTTTCTTATTGGTGTTCATTGAACATTTCCTTTGTATGACATAAAATGAAATGTGGAAACATTGTAAACTAAGGGCATAATCTAACAATATGTCATATATTTTCAATACATCCATGTTTGCCCCCACCCCCCACCAAGCAGTACATCCCTGGGGTCACAGTATTTTTTCCGCATATATATCTACCACACTACAAAGTGTAATATATAATGTCATGTGCTCCCTCATGGATAGTGTCATTTGGTGGTGCTAACAACTTCACTTTGCTAAACTCAGACATCCAACTATACTCAATAAGGTTTTTACAAAGCAAGGATACTACACATCCTAGTGTGGTTAGGATACTGGCCTCATATGAACCTATGAATCTATGTGCCTATGCAGGCCTCCCAGCCTGTTGTCCCATACATTGCCTGCTGATGTCATCTACTATAAGTTTACCTGTAGTCTTGTATAATTCAGACCTATGCCATGGAACTTGCATACAGTACTGAGTTATGTAGTCAGTGTACTTAGATAAGTAGGGGTTCTGTTCTCACTGCAGTCAAGTGTGTGTGTGTGTGTGTGTGTGTGTGTGTGTGTGTGTGTGTGTGTGTGTGTGTGTGTGTGTGTGTGTGTGTGTGTGAGTATATGTGTCTAGCCAGAAGAGCAAATGTGTATCCTGCAGTTACCACCCCAAACCCATAATTTAACAGTATTTTGATAATTGCATCTGCCTACCGATCCATTTCAGGCAGGCCTCACAACTTCTTCTCTCCAACATGCACTTCCAATTTAATCCACTATAGGTTGATCTGTTGCCATGTAAAAGTCAGACTTGTGCCATCATGCCATGGCTCTTGCATAAAATACTTTTCTGTACTCTGTGCACTTAGGTAGGGGTTCTGTTCTCACTGCAGTCATCTTGGTGTGTGTGTGTGTGTGTGTGTGTGTGTGTGTGTGTGTGTGTGTGTGTGTGTGTGTGTGTGTGTGTGTGTGTGTGTGTTTGTGTGTGTGTGTGTGTCTACTCAGCAAAGTACACATATTATCCTACAGTTACTTCTCCAATGGCACGGTTTGCCAGTATTTTGATACATGCACAAGCCTACACATTAATTTCATGCAGTCCTCACAACCTCTTGTTCCCCATATGGCCTGCTGATATCATCCAGTATAAGTTGGTCTGCAGCCATGAAAAATTCAAACTTGTGCTGTGGTGCTTGCGTAAAGTACTATGTTCTGTATTCTGTGCACTTAGGTAGGGGTTCTATTCTCACTGCAGTCAACTGGGTGAGTGTGAGCTGTTACTTGACATTACAGAGAGTATTTTACACCAGCATGTGGGACCTTTTTATTGCCATATGCTCAATAGACAATGCTGGCATCATTGGCTATCAGATTATTGTATATGCAGTCATCCTACCCCGGTATTATAAGACACTGGCCTGGAGGCTAAGCAGACATAACTTTAACTGATAGCAGACAGATTACAGTGATATGTCTTCTAATCTATCCACATACATCATGGCATGGTTTGTAGGACTTCTGTTATCTTAATGAGAAAGCCCTGTGGTCTGTCCAGCTAATGCATGCATCTGGTGAGGAACCTGCAAAAGAGAGAATTATACTGTATAACTGTTCTGATTTTCATTTGACTTTACTGCTGTCATACAGTCCTGAGCTCTGAATATGATGTCATGACTTATGATGTGCACCATAGAATATATGTTTAGGGCCATCATGGAGGCACAGGAAACTCATTATAGAGAAAAGTTAGAAAGTAATGTGACACATTGCAGTTTCTGACTTCACAACCCTTACAAGAGAATACATTAAAAAGTAGTGAAATGATGATACTATCCACTGTATAACTTGGCATAGCAAATATAAGTGACAGGCTCAAGTATCTGTAAAACAACACAAATGCAGATATACTAAGCAATAATGTAGATATGCACCTTGTGCATCAGACACAAAGCTTCTGTATCCCTGAATACAAAAGAAAGAAAACAGGGATATGGCACAATTATCATCACTTCCATGGGTTGTTGTATGGGGAGGCAGGAGACTTAGGCTGACACAAAAGGTTGATGAGTGTGTGTGAGTAAGAAAGGGAAGCAGGAAGGCTGAACCATGTAACTGTTGTGTGCGTGTGTGTGTGTGTGTGTGTGTGTGTGTTTGTGTGCATGTGTGTGTGCGTGTGCATGTGTGCATATGTGTGTGTGTGTGTGTGTGTGTGTGTGTGTGTGTGTGTGTGTGTGTGTGTGTGTGTGCGCGTGCGTGTGTGTGTGTGTGTGTGTGTGTGTGTGTGTGTGTGTGTGTGTGTGTGTGTTTGTGTGTGCATGTGTTTGTAGAGGTCTTCCATGTGAAAGTGGTGTGTGAGAGTCTGCATGAACACAGGCAAGCTCAGTGCTAGTTCAACATCTTGGTATGTCAGACAAGTGTGAGCCCTGCATGGTAGAGTTGCCAGATCATCGTTCTTGCCCCCAACCACAAGAACTGGCTTTGCCAGGAGTTGCACTGACACTTCCCCACCCAAGGTCAAATGCAGTGATGCTACCTGAACAAGACTGATATCTGCTGGATGTGCTCCCTTTGCGGGAACACCCAGAATCATGACTCTATGGCCTGCCGCATCTGGGTGTGAACAGTGCACTCACTGATGGACCAGTGGAAGTACTGCACTATGAGAGAGTGAACATGCATGGCCATATTGGCTATCAGCAGATGTTGTGGCTGACCTACACCCACAAGGATGCTGTTCCCCCTCCCAGCAGACATTCTATCACAAACATTGCTCAATCCAATGTGCCATTCATCTTATCCATTGTATTGGCAACACATTGGAGGCAGTCATGCATTTCAGACTGTGCCACATCTAAAACACCGAACATTTGTCTACAGTGCCTTTCAGAACATGCCTGCTCCTCCATGATGGACTTAAACATACATTGAGTGACACAGGAAGAAACACCTGCACATGTTGGATGAGAGAGAGCAGACCCCCTCCAATCACCCATCTCAACCCTCCTGTATGGGACCTCACCCACACTTTGGTTACGGCAAGAGTCAATAGGCACAGAAGCCACAGTAGCTACACTTTTCTGATCAATGTCATTGCCCTCCACCTGTCCAATATTTGTAGGATCAAAGGACTGGGTAGGCATAGGCCTACTGTCTGTGTCCAGGGAAAATGAAGTTGGTGGCTGGATGTCAGCCTCTGAGTCAGATTCAACCTCTGCACCCCCTGCCTGGGCTTCAGTTTGGCCACCATAGTCATCAGTGTTTGCATAGACACTGACATCAGGTTCATAGGTTCATAAGTAGGCTCTAGGCTATCTGCCTGAAGGCATTTGTAAGCCTAGCCAGAATGTGTTGGCTTTCACTGCTTTCTTAGATTAGTTCCCTTTGCCTCTGTTCAGCAGAACTGCTGAAGTGATGCCCGAGGTAAACTTTCTGTTTCCCATCTACTCGTCAAGGTTTCTCTTGAAGAGTGTTAGTGAGGTGCTCTGCCTAATGTAGATTGGAATCTTGTTCCAAATCATGGGATGTCTCTGTGACAGGAATCTATCCCTCCAGCACATCCTATTTATTGTTGTGGTGGTAAGGTGTAGATCCCTAGAGCATATTGCTTGAGGGGATAAGCTTTTCTTTAGGTGGAGCATGTAGATCAGTCCTGGGTTGGACAAGGCCTTGTATGTCAGGCAGAGATCAACTCTGAGTAGGCGGTATGCAACCGAGTATGGCTGGAGTTTCTTCAGTCGAGCTGCATAGGGCAACTGTTTGAGGCCAGTGATCCTCTTGGTGAGGTACTTCTGTGGTCTTGCCAGCTGTTGCATGTGTCTTGTAAGATACATGCCAAATGGGGTGTTGAACTCTATGATGGGTCTGATGAGTGATAAGTAGATGGGCACAATGAACTCTTTTGATCTGGATGTGAACCCTTTTGTGATAAGGTGTGCACATAGAAGGATTTTCTAACCACTTTGGCAATGTGATTATCAAAGGAGAGTTTACTATCTACTTGGGTCCCCAGATCCCCTATTACGTCTTCCGTATTTAGGGGACTACCACCTATGTGGTAGTTTGTGGGCTCTTTGTTTTTTTCAAAGGGGATGACTATGAACTTTTTGGCATTTAGCTTAAGGCCATGATTTTGACACCAGGTGTCCGTCTCAGTGAGACCCTTCTGGAGGATGTCTGTGTCAGCGGAATAGTCAATTAAAGCCCCTAGTTTGCAGTTGTCTGTGAACTTGGTCAGCCATAGTCCTACTGTGCTTGCCTGAACCTCTGAGAAGTATATGCCAAAGAGGAGGGTTCCTAGGACTGAGCCCTGGGGAATGCCACTTGTAACCGGTTTAGAGTCAGACCTAGCTCCTGCAACTCTTACCATGTGGGTTCTGTCTGTGAGCCAGTTGGCAACCCGTGTTTTGATGTAGGGGTTTATGTTCAGGCTGGTGAGCTTGTCTATAATACCAGAATGGGGAATGGTGTCAAAGGCCTTTGCAAGGTCTAGGTAGGCTGTGTGTACCACCTTTCCCTCATCTGTAGCCTTGGTAACTGTCTCAAAGAAGTCCACCAGGTTTAGGAGGCATGATCTGCCCTTAACAAAGCCAAACTGGGTAGGGTCCAGTGTTTGAATGTTCCCAGTGTCTCTGTTAATGAGTTCCATGATGATGCACTCCATAGCCTTGTAGACCAAGCTAGTCAGGCTTATAAGGCAATAGTTCCTGGGGGTCTGTTGTGGCTCCACCTTTGTGGAGTGGAATAACCATTGCTGTGGCACAGGGCCCACACTACCACTATCATGATCACCTCTGATAAAAAGGAAGAATCACAGGAATGCATTAATACCTGCACTACTATGGTACAATATGTGCTAAACATCTAACAGTTTTGCCAGTATTACATACAGCACAGCAATACACACAACAGGCCTAAAATTATACATTATGATATTTCTTTAAATTGATCTGCAATACTGACATAAATTTAATTGGCTTACTATATGCAGAAGGCATATCTGGCTGGATTCCTGACAATCCTAAAAGAAGGTAAGCAAGAGGTAAGGTGAACATCATCACATTTAACAGTAAGACAGCGGCAATATATGTACTCCTCTATATCTTCTCTAACTCTTCTTTTGATAAGAATGTGGCTGGCAACTCCAAACTAAGCTTATAAAAGTATCAATCTTCAATCCCCCCAAAAAGAAAGACGTGACACAAAAGTAACATTTATTTCAATTGTTTTACTATAAACAATATTCAACTGGTCATATAACAAAGCCTGCCTGGAAGCTCTTATTGGGAGTCAGAAGGAGCGGTGGCCATGTCAAGGCCATGCTGTCATCCACTCTGCTGTGAGTTCTCATGTTGGAGGATATTCACCAGGAACTCTTCTTTGGGAGTAAGAGGTGGTTCTGTAGCAGGCTCTTCTCTGGTTAACCTTTGTTTTGGGAAACTGCAGCTGCTCAGCTCAGTGCAGTGGTAATCATGTCAGTGGCCCTGTGGTGCACCTGTCCATAGGTCTGGCCCACAGAACTGATGTTCTCAACAATGTGCTGCCATAATTGTAACCCATGTGCCATATTGGGCCACCCCTTCCCAGCAGAATGCCCCATGTTGGTGGACAGCATCAACAATTATGTTGTTTTCTGCATCGGTGAATGGAGGTCTCTGCCTCACTGACATTGTTTGTGTCCTAAAAGCCAACAGAATGGTAATACACATAAGTATCACGTAACAACAAAGTAGCTGTTTCCAGATAAAACAGTAAAGGTAAGCAATCAATATTACCCACTGGAAAAGCATAGAACAGTCTACAGATGTGAAACACTAAGAACAGACAGGATGCAAAACAAGGAGAGTAGCAACAGCAATATATCCATAGCAGTAATTCAACTGTGCTCCTCCCCTCAAAAGAACAGTCCATTCCAGTTTGTGACATAACAGTAACACTCCTTTGCTCCTCCAACCCACAAAAGAGCAGGCAAATGAACCGTTTTACTAATAAAGCATCTTTGAAATGCTAAAAGTGATTTCAAAGGACCTGCCCCTGAAACATGTATACATAGAATCAAGTACATATTGATCACACAGCATTCTATTTTCATGTATTGTCAATCATGTGTACCTCTAAAATGGCGTGACAAACATCAGTACACATCTAACTAATGCATATATATAAAAGTGTAAAATCCTTTGCTTCACATTATTCATAAATGTATTTCAGCATATGCATTATGTAGGTAATAAAACGGAAGCATACCTCATGGAGTTCAATTCTCCTCTGTAAAGATATCTTGTGAATTCCTGGAAACATGTAGCAAGTACCCTCAACATCAGTTTGGCTAGCTACATATTTGCCTTTTTTATAATGGAGTAGATTATTAATGGATTACAACTGTCTTAGCCTGTGTTTTAGAGATGCTAATTACAGCATAAGCAGCTGAATTGCATGCTAATCAACCAATCTGGTGGAGCCATTCAACAAGTTATAAAGCATCCATGTAGACTCCATGCTGTTTTTTCCAGTAGATTTCAAAAGTAGTGGAGTACAGAAACAGAAAGTCTGCAGACAGAATGTTAGGAGCTGCTGCTATTTTACTCCATTTGTATGTGCGAGAGGCTACGGGCAATGCTGCTTCTGCTGCCAATAGCCCTAGGCTGAGAGAGACAGAACAGTTTTCTTGCCATATTTAACCTGTCACAAAATACACAACTTAGACATTGTAGAGTGCTACAGGGTGGATAAGGACATACTGCAGGAACTCTGTGACCTCTGCCAGCCTCATCTCAGAGACAGAGCCTTTAATCTCCCCATGTATTGGTTGTGTACTACTTCCATTATGGCAACTGCTGTATTTACAAGGTAAGTCCTGAGCAGGTAGTGTATTGTATAATATTATGGCATGTCCTTGTATTTCATCACTTGGTACAGTAAGCAATTAAAAGGTGGGAGATTTGTACAGAAATTAACGTAACATGTGATAGCAGAGAGTTATTTGTCTTGTACACAAGTAGGTACTTGGCATCAGGCATCAAGGATTCACATATTCATACCTTTCCAAAGTACTGATGATCACTGCATGCCCTCAGTTTAGCATCATATGTTTGTAATGGCAAATTATTACAGAGAAGCATTAGAAAGTAATGAGACATATTGCAGTTTCTGACTTCACAGCCCTCACAAGAACAAATAGGCAGGATACAAAACAAGAAATAACAAGAGCAACATATCCTTGTTTGTGCCATAACAGTAACTCATCTTTGTCCCCCTCCCTTGAAAGAACAGTGTACCCTTGCATGTGGCCTAACAGGAACTCACCTTTGCTCCCCCACAAAAAGAGCACTCTATGCTTGTTTATACCATCCAACCTGCCTTTCATTTGATGGCAACTATATATCATAGTATTCCCAGTTAATATCCTCACACATCTTAAGGTAAATAATATAAACTGGCTTGTGCATTGCATGTCTCTGAGTACTGGTAAGATAACTGATGAATGACCAAGAAAGACAGACAGGTAAGACAGAGCTGCATATTTGTAGGCAATAATCATAACATTTGGATGTAGTGCACTTAGTGATCACACAACCTATATTAAATGTAACAGATGTACAAATAACAGTTTATGCCTTGATATCAGTGTACATTCAGTTGGATTTGGTTGTTTGAGGAATTACTTGATTTCTTTGCTGCAAAGCTGTTTGTGTAGCAAAGATGGACAAGACACATATCCTGTTTTCTGACTACGCATTGGAGTAAGAGTTGAAATCCAGACCTATGTAGACACATCTCATGTGTACTACTATTTTCTACAGTGTATGTAGTGTACAGAGTATAGATTGATTTTCCTACAGCTGTAGCTAATACAATGAACTACTTTTATATTAGTGTTGCTTACCGATGATGCGTGATGCGCACCAATGTGCACTAAAGCTTTATAAAACTAACTGGGTATCTCCCAATACTGCTTTATAAAACATTACTGAGTGTTGTGCAAGGATGCTCCATACAAAATTAATGAGGAAGGTATGATATTGGTGATATGGGGGCAAGCATGAGGAGGTACAAAGGGAAATCCTTGCTAAACTGTGACAGTTACTATTGATTGTATAAAATACAGCTGCTACTTAACTGACTCTGTGGCAGCAGGTTTTAATGCATTGTTGTTATAGGCAAATATTACTGGCTTAAAATATGTGTGTAAACAGTAATTTTACAATTATGTATGATATTTCTAATACATTACTTATATTGCTGCCATTTACAGCTGCTTCATGTTGGTGCACAATGCACCCCTTCATTCAATTATGATTTAAAGATAAGAAATGGGTAAGACAAGGAAGTGGTGAAAAGAGGAGCGGACAGGTAGAAAAACAAAGTAAAAGGAAGAGAGGAATGTGCAGGAGGGATGTAGGAAAGAACCACAGATATCCATTTTTTCAACAGTAACATATGATCATATATGCAGAATATTAGCTGAATTTGGACTGTCACTTCCAGAGTGAGGAGTGACCACAACACAGTCATATTGTATAGCCAATTGGACTGAATCAAGGGTTTCAGGAAGACATGTACAAAATGGACAGCTATGTATTGGACAATTTATTTTTTCAGAGACAGAGGAATTTTGGGAAAGGGACATACATATGTCTAGGTTAGGTAAGTTGCGTAGGTGAGGAACCAATGGCAGACAGATAGGACATACAAGACAGGACACAGGGATGGTGAAGGCCACAAGAGGTTGATGAACACCATGGTTGGGAAGAGGGTGGGGAAATTGAGGTCACATGCCTGTCAAGCTGTGTGACAATCAGAACTGAGTCCTCACAAAGTGGACTGTCAACACTGTGACTCACTGTGCCACTGGCTGCAGTGTCCAGTGTCAGCTTCTCCTTCGGGTATGTTGAACAAGGATGGAGAGTAGGAGCTCTATCTGGTGTGGTCATTCACCAACATTGCCACACACAATCCTATGCACCATCACTGTCAGTTTTTCTTGAGTGATAAAGTCACTACCTTTGCAAGATCCAGGAGGGAGCCACAGGCCAATTCTCTGGGACAGAACTACCTGAAGGGCCAGGTAGTGAATAGGCAGCAGAAGTGTGCTGCCAGGTCGAGCACCAGAAGTGCTGGGTAGTGGACATGTAGCTGTTGGAGTGGGGTCAGGAGGATCCTGTGGGACAGACATACCCAACTGTGATCTGGGGAAAAGAGGGAAAGAGAGAGAAGATAATGGTTAGGGTGAGAGAAAAAAGGGAGAACATTAGTGACTTCATATTTGACATACAAAGAATTGATACAATTATTTGACTCTGTTCTGTTACCTTTACTTTTAACACTATAAACTACTAACAAATTTCTGTACTACTTTTAAGACTACCCAGTTCATAACAGATGCACACTACCGCACAGATTGCAGCCAGCAATCTTTGATGTGTGCATATATTGCACATATGCATCTTCCAATTATATTGATTACAGTTTACAGCAAGCCATTTGTGCCACTGGTATAGAAGTTTGAAGTTACATTGCAATAATGATGAATACCTTAAAGTATTGTATATTTTGGAAGTGTGTTTTTTAAACCCAAAACCACTGACTACTCTCTAATACTGTACTGTTATTTTCTCCTACAGACTACTGCATGCATACTTTTCATTTACAATTTAGAGATGCATGCTCACTGTTATTTGAAAATATAGAACTGTTGCTTTGTGCTACAGACTAAGGCATGCATGCTTTCTTTTATAGATGATATATTCATGCGCAATTTGATGCAACTGTATTAAATGCCTAGTAAGCTGTCCTTAACTTTTAATGTTGCAATAACAGTACAGTTCTGATGCATACATACCACATGCTTCTAGCATCTTTGACAATTGTGTGGCATAGATTCTCATATTCGATGCTCGGTCTGCGGCAGCTGTGGAAATAGAACAGAACAGAATACCAGTCTTAACTATATTCAGCTTTTAACTTTTACAATTAGTCACTGTAACTGACACTGGCACATCTGTGGAGTGTCCACCCTACTAAATTCTCAAACCTAATGGTCAGCATTATCCTGCTTCCTCCTTCAGAGGTCATCAAAATGAGGTCAGCATTGTTCATCAGTCTGGGGGATACATGTAGCACTGGTCAAAGCCCTGGCAATACTATTCCAGGCTTCAGACTTCTATTCTTAGCCCGAATCATCCCCCTGCAGCAACCAGGACCCAACTAGGAGTCCAATATAGACTTTGGACTCATGAACACCCCACCTTTGTGCTCAGAAGCACACTGCTTTCCAGAAACACCAGATATAGCTACCATCAATCAAGCCCAATGTAGAATTAGCATCTCCCTCCAATTGCATTTTGTATCCTGATGTTTCCCACCAATTACATGTCTCATCATGCTTACTGACAGTGTGCACATTTTGGTTTGGCGGCATTTGAAAATGTTGTGTATCACTTACCATTGTGCAAACACAGTAGTCGAGGCTCAACACTGACGGGCAATGTGTTTGCATGATGGCAAGTGATGTGCAACAGTGGCAAGTAATGTGATTTCAAGGTTATTTGATATACAAGCACTTCTGTAACTGTGTTAGTCAAATGAAGAGGCCATGGCAGTCTGGATAGCAGAAATATACTTCCATGAACATAGCAACATAGTACACAGTATAACCACACTCATAATTTTTATAATAAATAGACAATACTTAGATAAATAATTAAGTAGGTATCTGACAAAATATTAATGTCTCAGCCCTCACACATAAGTATTCATATCAGCTACACTATGTCAAGTGTTATAAGTGAGAGTGACTATAATGTGAAATGGAACAACCTTAAATGTGTATGAAATATGCTGTATTTGAACTGTGAACCATGTGTACAAACAGTTGTGTATGTGGCACTTCATTGCTATAATCTGCAATGTAACAACAGGAAAACACAGTTTGCACAGCCTGTACTAGAACCCAAGACCATCTACACTTCAGACTTATAATTAACACCTGCTGCCACAGGATTACTTACATGACATTCCCTATCTTAGCAATAATTGTAAAGTTCTTATTGTTAATCACAGCACAACAACACTTACTGTGTCTGCATAATGGCCAATAGTATTAATTGAACGCATCCGGTTTATATTGTAGCTGCCTGGATCCTGTCTGCAACCTGAGTGGTGCATTCATCCAGTTTGTGGACTGTTACATTTCATGCAAACCAATGAACATGGCCAAACACATTTGTACTAAGCGGCACATCTTGCTAACACTTGCCCCCCCCAAAAAATAAATAAAATGGAGAAATAGTTGAAATGAGGAAAAACAATCTATGGCAGTGCCCCAAGCAAATTTTAATGATGAAAACTCAAGAAAGGGAAGAGCAATTGCCGTGCTTTAATACAATCCACTTTTGCGGCCAGCAAACTTACATGAAAATGCTATATGCATAATACCTCTCAACTGTCTAGATTTTTGCAGCATGTCCAGATTTTGGCATTATATTTTTGGGCTGTTCCTTGTAAAATGTGTGATTTTTCTGGAAAATTAATGAAGATTGAAGGCAATAAATAATGATATACACTTGAGTTTTGTACTTCATATTCTTCAGAAAATGTATGCTAACACAAATCTTATTATTCTAGTTACTTTCTAAGTTTATAAGAACAATATTTAATATCTGTCCTTATTTTATGGCCTTTGTTCCACCAATATTTTAGACTTTCTCCAGGTTTCTTGCACTAAAAAAGTTGAGAGGTATGATCCACATTCATAATAGAGGTTTCACGACCAGCAATACTGGTGGGAACCCTGAAAACTTGCTTACGCACACAGTGCCTCATTAATATGCATGACACAATACCGCATAATGAGCAACATCGACTAAACAAAAACACTCCATGTAGTCTCTGCACTAAACCTTTCCAGAGTTTATTGAATCCTGGGAGAATCTTTAATATATTTGCACTGACTATAGAATATAGAAGTTACTGTATTCATTTTTCCAGAACGACTTAATAAAACATTTGACACATTTTCCAAAACAATTAAACATTAGTGCTTCTTTTAAAATAAATTTAGGTCGAGCCATTTTCATGACTGAAGTTAAATATTGCCAACTTTCCAAATGTTTCTTGTAATATTTTTAATATCATTAACATTGATAGAATAAATTAAATATTTCTTTCCAAATAGATATAATTACCCTTTCCTTAAGACTTTTTGTTGTATGCTGGCTTGAAGATTTACATAGAACTTCAGACTGAATATCTTTCACTTACTTTTCTGTATAACCTCTAGTCAAAAATACATTTTCCAAAATATTAAATTCTTTGTCAAAATCTTCTTTATTGGATGTCAATCTAGCTAGTCTAAAGAATTTTATCCAAGACTCTTTGTATCCTTATCCACAAAAATCTCCACAATAATTAAATAATTATTTCTAAATGTTAGCTATACATTTCAAAAAGTTAGTTGTACTTTCCAACACAGGTAAAAACTTTGAAAACTTGTTATGATTTGTATTTTTAATGTATACATTTGAAACTGCAATTACAGGTTGGACTGGCACACAGTAATATTGAGCATTCTTCAATTCATACGAAACAACTGTTCATAGAGAAGGAAAAGTGAAAGGAAACAGTTCAAACCAGCAAGAGCAGAGATGTCTTTCTTGACAGCTTTAGTATGCATAGATGCAGCTGTAACCTGTATTAATAAGTGCAGGACAAGCACCTGAAACAAACCCACATGGAGAACCATAATACCAACAGGCTTTGTAATAAAAGGAAAAGAATTTTGACTAAAAGTAATAAGAACAATCCCATAATGTTAGAGCCTTTGTCACTGAAAAAAAAGTTGGGAGCTTTATAACATCCATCAAAGCCAGTTTTGGGCTAAAATAGCTACCCAATCCAAAGACAACTGCAACGCATTTTTTTGTTATGTTTGTAATCTTAAAAAGCACAATGTAACAATGCACTGAGCTGACTGTGAACAATGTTACCTACACTGAGGATGAACATATAGTGAAACTACTGGCTGATAAATTTAGCTGTAACTTTACCTATCTCTGCCCCTCTGTCTGTCCCTCAAGATATACTTCAAATTGGCTTGCCACCAGCTGTCACACAAGACCAAGTCCTACAAGTGCTATAAAAAATAAAAAATTCTGCATCAGTGAGACCACACAATATGCCTGGATGCATCTTAAATAGCATGAAATACAATTTAGCCACACCACTAACAACACTGTTCAATCTCAGCCTCCATATACATTTTGTACCAAGCAAATGAAGAACATCTACAGTCATACCCCTGCATAATGGAGGCCCTTCCACAGACACAGGCAATTACAGACCCTTAAGTATGACAGCTTCATATGCAAAACCATGGAGAGACTTATCATGGACTTAATCAAGCAGGACATAGGGAACCTTGAAGCACTGGACCCCTCTCAGTTTGGATTCATCAATGCTAGGTCATGCTTACTCAACTTGGTGGATATTTTGGAAATGACACCAAAGCAATGGAAAAGGCAAAATGGTAGACACAATCCCCCAATCAAGCATAGCATAAAAGCTAAACAAACTGTGAATAAACCACTATATCACCCACTAGATTGCTCGCAGATAGGATGCAGATAATCAAAAGAGGGAAAGTTGCCTCCACAATGAGATTGGTCACCAGTGGAGTCTCCCTGAAATATGTGCTGGGACCTCTCCTGTTTGGCATCTACTTTTCTTTAGTAAAACCAATAACAAAAAGCTCTGGTTGACTAAGTTTGCAGATGACTGCAAGCTAGGAGCAGTCATTGAATCCCTAAATGGCTTAGCCATCTTCCAGGAAAGTTTGTCTCAAGTAAAAAACCGGTGCCAAAATCATGGACTGAAATTAACTGCCAAAAATGCATAATTGCATTCTTTGAGAAGTAATCTGCCCCAGGGGAAAAAACACAATGACAATATTCCCCTAAGTGTTGCCCCAGTTGTTCGGGATTTGGGAACTTATGTGGACAATGAACTAACTGTTGACCAACATGTATCTGTTGCTGTAAGAAAGTCTATCTATATTGCACAGCTTATAAACAAAGGGATTGCATTTACATCTAGGAATGTCATCATCCCCCTTAACTCAGCCCTCAGCTCACCAGTCATTGAATATAATGGCCTCTTTGGCATGTATCTGTCCAGACACATACAGCTAGAATGTCCATGGAGATGCCTTACTGAAAGGACACGTGACCTAAATAACATGTCCTACATGGACCAGCTCAAATTTCTGTCACTGTACTCATTGTCCCACAGAGTGCTAAAAGATGACCTGTGTCTGGCATACATAGCATCCTCTGACCCATTACTGATGGACTTGCTGCACATCAGCAAGCCAAATGGCTTCAGAAATAAGCAGTATAGGGATCTAAACCTCTTCTTCAACATCAATAAAATGGTTTGGTGGGACAGGTAAATCTCACAGAGGATGCTGCTGCTATAGAACAGACTCCCCATCTACAAAAAAAAAAAGAAAGTTAAACTCTGTCCATATTCAAGCACAACTTAGATCTTTGAATGGGAAACATAAAAGTTGCCCCAGGACTGTGCCTTGTACTATTAATGGACCGAGGCAGCTCCTTAATACTTTATCCCATGCACAGGGCCATTCAAGTTGTCTGTGATATGATCCCAGCTATTCTCTTTAGGGTAATTATTAACCATGGAATTAGGTAAGATCAATCTATAACCAAATGGGATAAGTTATTTTGTACACAAAAAGGGAAACTGGCTAGGCTTTAAATGGCTCGCAAGGCCAGTGAGCCTAGTACTAACCTATAAACCCATGAACCTACAGTCTGCATGGAAAGTAATGGAAAGTTCTAGTCCTCTAATACTGCATGATTACACTTGACCAGTAATTAAAGACCACATGAGCATTCCACTTTGGAGCCTCTCTTTGATAAGAATAGACAACATAATTAGCTAGAAATGTAATTAGGTCATGAAGGGCAGCATTTAATTTCTGATTATAAAAGTGCATGCACATCATGTTTGACAGGAAGGATTACAGCGCAGTCTGCCTTGGTGGTATGAAATAAACTGCAATCTTCTACGTTCTAGAGGTCTATTATTTTTATCTTTTGCAATGTACTTTTAAGTAAAACAATCAGTGATGAACCAGCCAGCCCCATTCACAAATGAATCAGAATAGCCTGTTTAAATCAACAAAGCCTTTGCAGCAAAATGACTAAGATGACCGCACCTTGATCTGGCAACACTCACACAACTTCAAACTGCAGATGGTAATTCTGCAAGTGCTTCTACGACATGACTGTGCTACAAAGTTGTCAAAAGCCAGCAAACCAGTGCTCACCATGTCTTTTGCAAAAAAAAAAAAAAAAAATCTAAACATGACTACATTGGAATAATTCCTGAGCAGATGTACATAAGAGTAAGCAAATTCTCTTTAGATTCAAAAATATCATGGAGTGCAGGCAGACGATTATAGTTTGCATCCACATATTAGTGGTCATCAATGTCTGATGCACAAAAGGCTATTCTAAAAATTGTGCACTGACAGGTGTGGAAAGTTTCTTGCCAAATATATACAAGTAATCTGTTGTGCAGTGATAATAAAGTCATTTTTGCAATCCTGTGTGATAAGCTTTTGAGCATTAGCTAAAAGCACAGAACAGTATGGTGTTCATATCTTTACATCATTTTGTAGATGAATGAATAAAGTAAAATCATATAAATTCTGTTATCTACCTACTACATGTTTAAAATAAACTGTACTTGCATATCCTCAGATTTTTCATGTGATGCTAGCTCAGAGGCATCAAGTAAAGTATCTGCTTTATTTTAGGCAAATTTTAGCGTACAAGATTTATTTTTGAAAATGATGAGACAAATTACTAAGAATATGCTTGCAGGCCTCCTTTGATATTTAGGCAGGTGATAGCCTGGGTCTACTTTTTTATGTTACCACATGGCTCCTTAGAACAGAATAGATATCAATGAGCCAGGTGTTTTATTCCTTTTTTCTTTTCTGTCTCTCCCTCTCTTTTTTACTCATTCTTAGGACTCGCATGCACAGTATGCACAATTCCACATTAAATACACTGTCAGGAATGTCAGGAATAGGATATGTTTCTTTATTATATTTATCTGTTTTGAAAGTGCATAATTAATTATAAATTGCCAGTTTCACCAGCAGTTTCAATTAGCTTCAAACAATTGTAGATTTAATTTTAATCAGCAGCTTTTCCTCTTACAGTGAAATTATTTTTTGTTTAAATACACACACACACACACACACACACACACACACACACACACACACACACACACACGCACACATAAACAATACACCAAGCACTATTACATTTCTCAAAATCTATACATTATTTTATCATTTGGAGTGTTACATTATCATAAATTGTCCTTCACCTTTGCACATATTTGGATAATGTTAACGCATTGTTGAACATCCTCCATTTATCAGGCATATGTTTTAGGTCACACTCTGAAACTATATCAGCTCATCTCCTTTTTTCTTTTATTCTATTTACTGGAATCCACTAACACAAACATTTGCATAGTTCTTAGAGCAGCTCACTCAAGTACATCCCATCATGGTCCCTCTACTAACCGGAAGGTTTAGAAGAAAATATTGCCTGTTGCTAAAAGCAAATCTGAAATACCCTAACTCCTACTTATGCTAAAATGTTCCACAGCTCAGAAAAATTCAAAGGTTAGAAGCAAACACAAAAGAAGCAATGCAACTTTTGAAACAGACAACCCTAACACCTGGTCCAAACCCTTGGGGCAGGCTATTAAAGAATTAGAAGGTCACATCACAGATAATTCTTCAATGACAACTTCCACAAATCTTATCACCTTTTGCTTCTGACAAGAGAAATATCTCCATCTCTTTGCTTCAACCTATGGCTAGCTTCTCCTCAGTACTTTATTTCAAAGAGATGTTGTACAAGGAAACTACACAATTAATAGGTAACTTAAATAGTAAAATAGAAGCCAAATTAACCAATTCCATCCAGCTCAACTAAAAATTGTTGAACTCAAAATTATACAACCCTAGACCTCAAACATAATCCTGCCTCTATTCAAATAAGCTGTCATCATGTCCCTGCCCAATACTGCAACACCAAGCTCACTAAAGCATTATAGCATAACGTTTATGCACCATTATCAACATTTTCAGAAGATTTTCTAGTTATTATTCAAGCACATAAATGACTGTGACTGCCCATATGATGAGAAGCATGTTTGCTTCTGTATTGGTCTAAGTATAATCACCGTTGTATGTGCAGCAACTAACAACATCTAAAACAATTTTAATAAAGGTATTCTAACAGCTGGTACCACCATTAACTTGACTAGAGTCTCTGAAACTGTTAACAGCCATATTCTCTTAAAAAATAAAAAAAAATGGTCATACTCCATACCTCATAACTTATTAGTGGAAAGCATCTGGAAAAAGCATGAAATAATGTGGGTTAAAGTCCAAAAAAATAGGAACAAATTTTAAATATTGCTCTTATAACATTACAAAGTTGCTGTAATAAAAGGATTTTGTTTTAGAATGTATTTTTGAAGGATATGAAGTCTAAAGTTGAAATGCATGTCATGATTTAATGACTTAGTCCTCACTGATTTGCCAGAAAACCACAGATTGTATGATCAACAGACAAAATATGAGACAAAAATCTGGAAGTTCTGTGAAAATATGGACATTTCAGAGATATGCAATACTTAGGTCTATTCTTAACCATCAAATGAAACTTTCATTGAACGGCTATTAATCGAACACTAAAGATCGAATGTGTGTTTTACTGAACAGTCATATCTTCAAAAATAAAACCATCAAATGGCCATAGTTGGCTGAAATAAAGGAAGCAGAGTGTAATAGTTATTTATTAGTCTTTTAGCAATAAGAAAATCTGCCTTTTCCCCAGTGTAGTGCAACTTCGGAGTTGGTATTTATAATTAGCGGGGTTGTGTGTGGAGTGCAGCCCCCCACATAAGGGGGTATAAATAGTATCCAGTGTTTACTGAATCCTCCTCAGCCCCCCCACCCCACACTAATTATATATATTCCAAATCTGAGTTCATACTACAGTGGGGAAAGGGCATGGTTTCTTATAGCTAAGTTACCGATAAGTAAGTAGTATGTTGTGCTTCCTTTATGTTGGCCAGCTATTGCCATTTGATGATTTTATTTTCGAAGATATGACTGTTTGGTAAAAGAAACATTCAATGTTTAGCATTTGATTAATAGCCAGTTGATGAAAGTTTCATTCAATGACTAAACATAGACCCTTCATACTCACCTTTGGGATAACACCACTTCCTGGTTTAAAAATTATTTTATAAATATAACTTTCCAAGATTACACAAAGGTAGGCTTTTTAGAAATAGTAAGCTTTAACTGTTGAGCTGACACTTAACCTATCCATTTTTAAAACATCATAGTTTTATTGGTTGGTCATCCTGCATTGGAGCCTTACTCATCTTGCATATGCTTCCTGTTTCCTATGCAACCAATGAATCTCTGCTTAAACTCATTCAGTATTATTGCAGAATGAATGACCTGTACTTCTTGTAAATTATATCACCATGCTTTAGTCAGACGCAGTTACAACCAACCAAAAACAAAACAAAAAAAATGATGTTTTACAAGGCTAACCAAGTGGGAAGTCATCATCTAATGTTGTATTAACACAATCAAAACAGTGGTCATTGTATTCACTAATCCTCAGAAACACAACTACATCATACATAATTCAAGATATCCAAAACAATCACATTCCAGTAAACAAGATATCTGGGGGTAAGATCCAGCATTGACATGTATGCATCTTAATGAGTTAACTACTAACAAAGGGTTTACTTGGTCAAAACTGCTGTAAAATAATTCATCTTATTTCTCCCACTGCCCATTTAGCATTAGCTAGAATGTGTTTATTCCTAAGTTATAGTGTTGCCTCCTTCTCTTAATTTTTCAATACTTGGTCAGTGCTGAAAAAACAAAAACAAATAATAAATAAATAAAAATACAGACAAGCACCATGCTTAAGCCCAAGACTGCACAAATGATGACTCTCAGGGATAAAGCCTGGGAACCTATGGGGAAAAAAGGCCTTATTCCTCCAAAAACACAAAACAAACAACAAAAACATAGAAAACAAACATAAAAGATGATATTTATCAATAAAAAACAATAGTAAATGCATATGCAAACTGCTCAAAAAATAGACCTGCACAGTTTTGGCATAAAATTAGTAAATTAAGCTAGGGGAGCAAAGTCAATCTAGCCCTAACCAACAAAACACAGTTTTCATCTCTCCCTGTAATATAACAGTAATGACTGCATTGATGATTCAAAAATCCCCTCTGAAATCAAGCAATGGCAAACCCTTTTTCTACAAAAATCAAAACCCAGTTAAACTCAAAGCAACATCTCTAGCACCAGATGCTCTTCCACCTGAACTCATGTGTGTTACATCTAATATGATAACTTATTCCATTGCAATCTTAATAAATAGATAAAACTGTCAAAGGACACCTTGTTGTCATGAAAATAGTCATAAATCACTAAATAATATATCTATAGAACTTGTGACCCTTATAAAATTGCTCAGAATAACATACAATAACTTAAAATATAGCCATAATTTTAAGCATGTGGTAGCCAAACAAATAAGAATTTAGAAATGTGATATAAACTTTAGCCACATCTAAACAACCAGTCTGTATTCCATACAGCCTAGACTCTATTACCTCCAAAGGTTTTTTCAAATACCATCACATTCTATTAATATACAAAAACAGACCTTAATAATCTTGAACTAATTTATTACAGAATAGTCAACATTTCAACTACCACACATAGCAACAGCTATCACACATGAGCAAAATAAGACGATTTGAAATACAAAATGTGCTAGCATTCAGTCAGTTACAGGTAGCTGACAAAATCTGGCACACTGTTAAGAGATGTCCTGGTATCATAAATCTTAGGGATACGGATACCCCATCTGTGATTACTCTGATCACATAATCAAAACAAACTGTTTTTAATAAAATCCGCTGATCATTAAGATGACTTACTGTATGTACTCTGTTTTAATGGCTATACTATGGAATACTACTCCTACTGAAATACACTGAGAATCTAACACTTAAGTCTTTCAAGACAAACTAAAGTACTATCTAACAACTGTCACTGTCAATGCACCACACATGCACTTATAATTTATTATAATATCATGTTTATTAAAGCACAGAAACAAAGAAAAAAGAAAATGTGCTTCATTTATAGGTGATGGATTATATCTCCCAATATTTCATGGACATACTAGTCTTTTAAACTGGTAAACAAGTCATAGAGAATAGCCCAGAGGTCATTTCATAACAAACAATCCAAGGAAATATCCAAATGTTTCATCAGGATACTGTTTATTGAAATTGATGTGGTTATAATAAAGTCCATTGCTAATTTGGGAGGACAAAAAGACTCAAGTGCATCAATTTCAATAAATAGTTTACATGTGAAATCTTCGGAGGTTTCACTTGTCTATCACATACTAATCTGTGCTTTACTCCCAGGTGACAAAGACAAAGCTATATTTCTAAATCTCTGTAGTCCACATCTATTTTTTTCTGTGCGTGTATATGTATATGTATATATATATATATATATATATATATATATATATATATATATATATATGGGTGCTCTTTACATGGTCGACATTTCAAAATGTCGACATTCATATGGCCGAGACCATATGATCAACATTTGAAATGTCGACCATGGGTAACCGGCATCTCAGTACAGTGCATGGAAAGATTTCCATTTCTGCACTGTAGTGCAATCTCGGAGTTGATATATTAAAGTTACTGGGGGGTGGGGAGCGTACAGGTGGGCATAGCCCCCCTGCTAGCATTGTTAAAGTTATTATTTTTTTTTGTCTGCTTGTATGCTCGACATTTCAAATGTTGATCATCTGGTCTCGGCCATATGGAGTTCGACTTCGTGAAATGTCGATCATATCAACTAGACCCATATTTATATATATATATATATACATATATATATATATATATATATATATATATATATATATATATATATATATATATATATATATATATATATATATATATATATATATATATATATATATATATATATATATATATTATATTACATTATTTCCCCTTCAGATAAATGTAATGTTTTCCACTTTCAACTTTTATTATCCTTTCTCCCTTTTATCTATCACCCTATGTGCTATACTTATTCAACCTTTAAATCTATATTCACCTTCTGATTAGAAATTCAGCCAGTGTATCATTTATTTAAATTTTATTTTGTAACTGAACCCTCATGTATTTTACCTTTAGCAAATTGACTTTATGTATTTTATCCTTTACACATTGTATTTGTTATTGTATGATATGGTTGCATTCCTGGAGCTCTTTTTCCCAGTCATCACTGAGACAAGGGCCCTAGGCAGCTGAGCTGTCTCAGCTATGAAATGAAAATAAATAAATCCTTGTCCAACAACTTGAAGTGATAGATAATAAAATCTGCTGTTTTGTGCCTAGGCTACACCAATGATTCTCCACTATAAATTATTTATTTATTTTTTTAACTGGCTATCTGTCCAAAACAGAGCAGTACTATGCATTGCTCTTTCATATTCTCAATCTTAAACAATGTCAGTCTTAAACTGATGCTTATGATTAAGGGATAATCATACATACATACTTAGAAATATGCAATATTTCTCTTAAAGAGAACCCCATTTGCAATATCTTTAGGTGAGAAAGCCGTCTTTAAATTACCCCTGGGAATGTCAAATAACCATTTGAAATATGAATAGAGACAATTGATCAACGATTAAAGAATAAATTAAATGAACACCTAGAGAAGTCTAACACACATAGCTGTTTCAGAAATATAGGTAGAAGTTATGATATCTGAAAAATACAAAAAAAAACTCACATAATGACATTATTTCTCAAGAACTCTCTTTTACATATGGAACATCAGTTTTGTTGATATCTAAGCAAATGTGCATGGTCTTTATACAGCAGTACATAAGAATAACAGCCTTGTTGGGAATTATTTATCCTAAGATGTATTCCTAGGTTATATCAGCATGTTATGAGAACAATTTTTTTTTTAAGATCTTTTTGCCTTCCTGGTGCAGACTATCAATGTGTCCTCATGTATTCTCATTCCCAGGACTACTGGACCAGTCTCAGCCTTCCTAAGTGTAATCCTGGCACACAGATGGGCAGGTGAGGAGCTGAAGGATCCCAGGATAATGTTGCACACTACTGAAAAGCAGCATTATTTTCATTATGCCCTGCTTTTACTTTCTCTTTGCATGTACCATTACTGCATTAGGGATGGACAGGTCATGCTGATACACCATCCCTTCTCCTCTTCTTCTTCAGCACATCTCAGTCACTATTCCTGTCTCCCTTTGACTATGCTACCATGCATGATCACAGCTTCCACTGCAGATGTGCTGTAGGGTACATCAAGGTGCCAGCCCTCACTCCTAAATGGGCACACCCATCATTCCATGCTAATGCCTCAGACATATAAGCCACTAATCAAGCCAAGGTTGTGTGCCATAGTCAGCTTTCTCCCTCTACACCATGGTGCTGTTTTTTATGAGAAACATTTGGTGTGCTGTTTAATTTAGTGTTTCTATTATTTGTTTTATAAGGAATTAGTAGCTCATAAAGACAATGAAAAGGTTAAAATATGAGCTCCCATTACACACAGTGTCAATTTGCAGATACAGCATGACATAGAGTATATATAAAGAAGAAAAAATTCAAGAGTTAAATTTGAAAGGTTTATACATTATTTTAATTTATACATGTAAAAACTTTAATATCTGATTAAGAAACTGGAGATGGCCAAGTGTTCCTTACATTACTGACAGTACATATACATAGATAATGTACACATTTATTAATGCATTTATATTAAATGATGACAAAAAACATGTAGCAGACATTTGTATCTTTAGAAAAAAAAAACAATAAATATTGTTGATGATCAAGATTTTCTGACATTTCAAAACTGCAATGCAGATTTCTTTTGTTCTGTGAAATCACATAGCAACAGAAGTTGTTTGCAATGTCATCATAAGTCAGTGAATGATTGATTCTCAGTCTGTCTGATCTGACTTAAGTAGCTCATTTATAAAATGCATCCAGTTACTTAAGCACCTGAATGACATTTCCTGCCATTCAATTACAGTGTCAGGAAGCAAGACACATTACGTTTTTATAGCCATTGATATTATTCAGTGTCATATATCTTTGTTCATTTAGGAATCATTACTTATTACTGAAAAAGGCAAATAACTTAGGTTTCCACAACTACAGGTGAACTGAGTTGAAATGAGGACAAACAGAAATGAAGAAAAACATACCTAGAGTGAACCTTACAAGTGAATCAATGAAAAAAAAAATGGATCTGCCTTCATAAAACATGAGAAAGGGAGACAGACAGAGAAAATAAGAAGGAAATAAGGACAGCTGTCAATCAGTGCTTGCCATAAGATTAAAAATTTGGTGTGTTTGTCCTACTTTGCCTTGCTGGTATCAATCTCTGTCCTTTTAATTTCTGCATAGCATTGCTGCTGTTGGACTCTTGTGGGGAGTTCAGTCATTTCTTTCATGCTTTTCAAGAGTTTTTTATGGAAACAAGGTTATTTTCCTCTAATGTACAGGTTGGCATAGCATACCCTATACCTAAGTTATGTTCTTATTTATTACTGTGATGCATAATGTGTTGTAACTCATGAATAAATGTACAGCAATGTCACTGAGAACTCATTGATATACTGCAAATAGAAATATGGGGGGATAAAAATAATAAATAATGCAGCCATTTTGAAAAAGAAAACCAAAGTCCTACATTTAATTGCTCAGGGTGAATGAAAATTACCCATTTTAATGAACCTTGTTTAAAGCTGTGATGACCAGGGATGCAGATGTGATTTGAACTTCAATATTGTCTACTTGTTTGTTGTGGACAGATCAAGGTAGCACCAGAAGCAGGGTCTCTTCAGTCACACAACTGTACCTGGCAGATTAAAGTAAACAAAGAAAGTATTCACAAGTCCAAGTCATTAATCAATGCAAAAATGCAATCTATACTGATAAGAATAAAGGGAATATGTATTGTTACCCTGGATATGACATTTCAGTATCCACATCCATACTACACCATAGACAGGCCATTTACAGTGAAAAGCCTTTGCCCTAGCACCACAGTTTCTCTCCAATCTTATTGTGAACCACAGTGTCTTCTAGTGCACCTGATCCATGGCAACTGACTTACAAAAATGTATTATTTTCACACAAAGAGACACACACACACACACACACACACACACACACACACACACACACACACACACACACACACACACACACACACACACACACACACACACACACACACACACACACACACACACACACACACACACACACACACACACACACACATTCACATGTCAATTCCCAGTGAATAGCTGGCAGAACTTTCCAATTCCCCACAGCTTCTTGCCCAACACAGTTTTGCAGCCACCTTTCTGGGTATGTCCAGAAACCACCAGCTACCTACTAGTCTTGATTTAACCCAATATTAATATAAAAGATGATATGTTATACTAGTAGTAGAC
The DNA here is from genome assembly GCF_019279795.1 of Protopterus annectens. Lineage (NCBI taxonomy): Eukaryota > Metazoa > Chordata > Ceratodontiformes > Protopteridae > Protopterus > Protopterus annectens. The sequence goes on along the minus strand of NC_056739.1, from coordinate 1,432,328,034 downwards.
TCAAATGGTCAAAGTAAAGATGGGGAGCCAGAGCTTGTAAACCTACAGTGCAAATAATAATCTTCTTCACAGATAATAATTTCCAATTATACATATTTAATGAAGACCAGTCATATCAGCATAAAGTGAATAAATAACCATCAAGTAAATAATAAGGCATACATTGCAGATACAGATTAAATATGCAAAGAAATACAAAAAGAATACCATATTATTTTATGGAGTATGAGAAGAATCACAACTACAGGTAATTAAATATCTTGTCTCTTAATAAAGAGTTACCGGACCTATCTACTCTAAATTAGAGAAAATCTAAAAATATACAGGCAGAACACAAACCATTTCATAAATGTTCACCAACATCTGTCATGCTATGAGAGCATCTCTTTTGAAATCCCAGGGGTAAATTAAATTATCATATTCCCTTTCTACAGAAAAGCATTACATCAAATTGCCTTGAAGAATATTACATTGGCCTAGATTAAACAAACAAGGTATTCTACTGTAAAGCACTAAATGCAATGGAGTAGTTCCTCAAAAATATATCTAAATGCATCAGCCCTTTTTCACACCCAGAAACAATAGAACTGACCAGTATATATAATCGTTCTCACATTTCTTACCTGTTTGTATCAATGCATGCCCTTGCATTTCAGCATCACCACTCTCTCTGAAGGAGCATGTCCCTGCATTATATAACTTGCTAGCTTCTTGAAACACAAATTTATATTTTAAATAAATTTCTTGTATTTCTCTTCCTTTCATCTCTCTTCATACATCTATTGCAAAAAGTCATAAGTGTACACCTATTTTTGATGATCAGCTGTGTTAGTATGAAATCAGCAAAAAAAAAATCTCATTTTGAGTCAATGTTTTTTTTGCATGTCATTAGTGGTAATACCACAAAACTTTAATTTCATAAAGAAAGAAAGATTCCTAAAAACATCCAGAGAACGGATGGTTTCTTGATGGAAATACAGAAAGAAAACTTTCAGCAATGAAAATTACAAAGTTAAATAGTTTTATGATTTAAAGTCCCCCACAGCCTCCATGTAATACTGTGCTCCCACCCTCCTATCATGTCTGAGCTCAAAAGTCACCAGTGCCGAAGTAGAAAGAGTGTCCTGACAGTCAACTATACCTCCGTTATCTAATTTATTCAGGTCACATGCTTTTGCACCATGATGTAGAAAAAAAATTATACAGTGAAAGTGATCTGAGCTTAAACATCAGTTCAGGCAGTGACCTGAGACTAAACTGCAGGCACAGCAATGGTGAGGTCCAGGTGGTGAACATCAGTAACAGGTAGTGGAAGAGAAGTAAGGGAATTAACATGGTGGAAATACCCTCTAATAGAGGCTAGGGAAATAGCTTTCTGGAAATAATGGATGTGTAGAAAGCAAAGCACTATAACTGGCAGTGAGGGCATGCACAAAAGAGCACTTGTATCTACTGTGAGAACAAAAAAAAAAAAAAAGCAGGCAGCAGCGACTGCATTTTATGCCATGGTCCAAACTTGAAAAAAGGGAGGACATTTGATGTCACACTCATGCACACAGAAAAATATTAGCATCCTGATACATTGACCGACTGGCATCCAACATTTGTCTTCTGTTGTTGCATTTAAAATAAGATGTGGTTCCCTACAGAGTGTTTTGCCTTTAAAGGAAGACTCAACTGGGAGATATGAGACCCATGATGTAATAGGTGAACAAGTGTCTCATATAGGAGACAGAATGGACAAATTGTAAGGCTCATGGAGGCCGGAAAAAAGGGAAAAAAAAACATTATTTCCTTGAAAATACTTTAAAAACTTAATTAAGCACTAATAGTTGTCATAAAAACAAAATAACGGAATGACATTTTACCATTCTGCTGAAAGTATGATGTGCTATATCCATAGATGTTTTGAACCTTAGCAGATGTGCATGTGCTTGTTTGTGTGGGCAATCATACAATAGCAATAAGAAAAGAAAATGGAAGACAAAAGCTTGAAGGATGTCTGGAAAAGTAAGATAACAGCGTCTGAGTAGAGAAAGTAAATGAAGGACTGGATGGCGCAGTTCCATAAAGCTGGTACCCTTGAGGGAAAAGATTAAGTTGGAAGCCATCCAAGAAATTAGATGGCTGGCAAAAATGAATATTCTGCTAACTTCACATACCAGTCCACAATACTGCTTTTATTTCCTTAAACAATTTATGAATCATCTAACAAAGCAGTCTAAAGCAGTCCTATACTATCTTTAGCCATCCAGTCAAAATAATATTAAAACATTATTAAATGATGCTCAACTATAATTTAGATAGTTATCCAGTCTGATGCATCAGCCTTCAAGTTTGCACCTAATTTAAGTATGTCATACTTTGAACATGCTGACTTAAGGCTTACAATGGTAAATACAACCATTATATTTCAGAGAACTGCTAAACACAGAGCTGAAAGAAATTCATCTCAGAAGGGGCATGTCTCCCAGCCAGCAGCTTTAGGGAAGTACTGACTGTCATATGCTCCTGTTAAAACAATAATATTTTAACAATTTATTATTTTTTTTACTAATGTAATTTGAACCTGAGATAAAATATACATTTGTGTTTACTTCTAACAATAACAATATATTAACTAACTAAATACATAAGTACATAAATTAAAAAAAAAATTACATGTATTACCTGTTGTTAATCACATAGACAACTTGTAAGCTGTCAAACTGGTCTTTTTCTTAATGGTAGCCATAGACTGCCTTTTCAGTTTCTGCTCTGCCTGTGAGCAATCACAACCCCTTAGTAATAGGTTGTAAATTATTGAACTGATCTTGCTAAAGGTAGTGATGAGTTAATAGTTTGCTTTACTAATAGCACTGAAAGTTTATAAAAAGACATTTTATTCCAATAGACATCCCATCTCTTAACCATTAACCAACAAATATTTCTCCAAAAGAACTCTCAGATCAAAAGACAAACAATGTCTCACCATAAATAAGCCAAATAAATCCCTTGGACAAAGCCTATACCCCTAGTCTGTAGCAAAAAAAAATGGAACTCCCTATCTTTAATCACTGGAACTGTTTCTAACCTACCCACCTTTAAATGTTCCCTTAAAGAATACTTTAAAAAAATCAAGGACCTGGTCCTCTACAAATCCTGCTTGAACTTACTCACTTTACTCCACCCCCCACCCCCCCACCAGCCTAAGTCACACCTCACAGTCCTCTCTAACCTCCTAATTCAGTCTTTTCTTTTGTTTTTCCCACTACCTTACCATATCCAAGTTCACTCTGCAAACCTGTCCTGTACCATTTTCTCTTTCCTCCCTGCTCATCTAATCTACCTGAAGAAGCCCTACCCTGCAATCTTCTTATAATATCCATTTCTCTCCATCCTTACTTCCTTCTAAAACCATAATATAAACACCATCTCTCATACAAAGATATCACACAATTTCCTCTCACTGTCTCTAATCATGTAATCTCCAATATCCCTTTTAAATATCTTAATAGAGTTGTCTTAGGTCTCATTTATCACATACCATGTGGCAAATGTCACATGACATGAGTTTTTCATCCCATATTTACTTCAACTCATGTTATTGTTTTTCTTTGCACTCTACAATGAAACACATATTCTTTGTATTTCTTTTTATTACAATGTTTTTTTCACTCCTAAGTTTTGTAGTGTTATATGGTATTTTGTGATTCAAGCTATCTGTAACTGATTTTTGATAGATTGCGATATTGGAGTTTTCTTCCCCAGAAATCCTCTGAAAATTGGCACTTTTTGGTAAAGTCGGACTATCCCGGTAAACAAATTTCAAATAAATAAATAAATAATGTAGCAATCTAATAACTTGCTGCTACCATTAAAAGAAGACTTTGAAAATTTTAAACATGTCATTAAATAATGACTTACAAACAACACATAGGAAGACCATTCAATAGAGGCGTGAACAAGATGGTGGCATGAGTGTAGTATAGTTTAGTTGCTCTTTATAGTTAAAATGTTTTTGACAGGAATTTCAATCACAATTGATGCATTCAGTGCTAAACTAAAGTGTGCATATTATTCAAAAATTAATAATTGAAAAAAAAATCCTGTCATAATATATACATCAACAGACCACTTGAATGTTATTACTTTTTAAAATTACTGGGCAAGAGCCCATTTCTACAAAGAAGCATTTATATAAGATATTTCATTCATACAAGAATTATCCATAAAAAGGCAATATGGATAAAAAGGTGTACTATATAGAAAATAAGAAATTAACTTATCTTTAATTTCTCTAAATATTTAATAATTGTCATATACCTTGTATCAATTTTAACCAATGTTTTTTTTATTATGCCTAATTTGTTATAATTAAACTATTAAACTGTAGCTGTTTTTGTTTTATTTTTGAAGATTGTAAAATTATTGTTCTTAAAATGTTACGTAATAATTTGGAGCTTCTTTCTTTGGGCCTCTGCTGAAAATGTGTTTCTAACCAGTCTGAATTTCCTGGTAATCAAATGTCAATAAATAAATAAAACGGCAAAAAACAGTTTGGACTTCTAAAAATTATGCTCCAGCAACAAAATGCTCATATAACAACAAAGTTTGCAGATGACTGCAAACTGGGAGCCATTACTGAATCCCCAAATGATGTGGATACTCTACAAAAGGGCCTTACAGAAACAGATGCTTGGTGTCAGAGCCATGGGCTCAAGCTCAATGCCAAGAAATGTATAGTTATCCCCTTTGGGAAAAACATGTATCCATGAATTACCATATAGGTGGCAGTACACTAAACACTGAAAGTGTGATAAGAGACTTAGGGACACAGGAGGACAGTGGTCTCACCTTCGATAATCACATCGCCACAACAGTCAGGAAATCCTTCTATGTGGCACACCTCATCACTAAGGGCTTTTCATCCAGAAAAAAGGAGGTCATTGTCCCACTGTACTCATCCCTCATTAGACCCATTATAGAATACAACGCCCCATTTGGTATGTACCTCTCAAGACATCTGCAACAACTGGAAAGGCCTCAGAAATACCTCACTAAAAGAATCACAGGCCTAAAGCAGAAGCCCTACACTGACCGCCTTAAAAAACTCCAGCTATACTATGTCGCATATCGTCTACTCAGAGGCGATCTCTGCTTAACATACAAGGCCATGTCAAACCCAGAGCTGTTGGACATGCTACACTTAAAGAAATCCCAATCCCTCAGAGCCACACGCTCGAGGGATCTAACCCTTGTCATCACAATAAACAAATCATGCTGGAGGGATAGGTTCCTGACCCAGAGACTCCCCAGACTCTGGAATAGATTGCCCATACATGTCAAGCAGAGTGCCTCTTTGGCCCTCTTCAAACGGAACCTTGATGATTGGATGGGAGAAAGGAAATTCACCCCGGGGATCACGTCAGTCGCCCTGCTAGACAGAGGTCCAGGAAAGTAAATAGTGTGGGAAGAAATAGCCAGGGAATTGTTATGGCTAGGCTTGTATAGGCCCTAGGGCTGATAACCTAGTACCAACCTATGAACATATGAATAAGGCAAACTCCACTGTGAAAATTATAGTTTTGTCATCAGATTCGATAAAGACACTTTTCAGAATGTAAAAAAGAAATGAAAAAAGAAAGGGCATACTTTCCCTGGTAAAGTAATCTGTATTAGGAGTCACATTTCATTTCCAGCATGCATATAACATCTTCTTATCAGAAGCAACTGCAATGTTGACACTTTAGAAGACGTTTTTCCATTTCTTAAATCCAAAAAGATCAACAAACATCAGAAAGAAATGGACTGGACTGGATCCATAAAGGCCAAAAGAGAGAAGCAGAGAGGCATGGATGGAAGACAGCTCTAACATAAAATGTAAAAGAAAAATAACTCATGAAAAAGTAAAAAGAATACAGTGGAATATAATATGTCTGTCTAAATAAAGTATACCCTTTGTCTATCATGTAGTACAGATATAAGCTTCTCACAACAACGGGCTTGATTCAAAAAAGTTAATGTGAGGGGTTCCATTTCTAATTCAGAGACATTCTTAGAATTGTGCTACAACATGAAGACATGCAGCACCATTCTGAGCTGCTCCTGTGGCCATGTAAATGCTTACTGAGGCATTCTAGAGGAGGGGATATGCTAATTAGCCATATGCTCTTTCACAGAACTGCCTTTTTGAAGGCATTTACTCAGCCAAGCAATACAGCAAATCAAGCATGATGGCTTGTCCCCATACATGGTAATAAATATTGCTGGTAGCTCATGTCATCAGTTGTGGAAGAGGTAAGCACTATTGATTTAAGAGAGCTAGTAATGTTGGTGGGCTTGGATGTGTGCGTGTGTGTGTGTGTGTGTGTGTGTGTGTGTGTGTGTGTGTGTGTGTGTGTGTGTGTGTGTGTGTGTGTGCGTGTGCGTGTGCGTGTGCGTGCGTGTGTGTGTGTGTGTGTGTGTGTGTGTGTGTGTGTGTGTGTGTGTGTGTGTAAGATGAAAAAAGAAGGGTGTCTGTGCTAACACAATTCATTAGCTGTCAGTGTAGGCTACCACAAGAAAGTGCTGATTAGTAAATTACTCATTTTATGATGTAAGAATTTCAAATACAGGTCTTGAGAATAAATATTGTTCCTTTAATCGATAAGCTTAGAAATAATATAGCTTTTTCAAATGGTGTCCTTTATTTTCTTAGGACAAGGGCTCTATATCTAACATACTAGTCATAGGTGACTCTATAGTCAGGCACACTGATGTCCCACTCACCAGGCTAAACAAGGAGAAGGTTACTGTCAACTGCCTGTCAGGTGCCAGAATCCGCCACATAACCCACGCACTCAGGTCACTCCACAAGTACAAATATGACTCTGTCATTGCCCATGTTGGTGTGAATGACCTGAGACATACCTCCCTGGACTACATGAAAAGAGAAATGGAAGAGCTCTCTGTTCTTGTAGCCCAGGCAGGTATGACCCAAGCCCTGAGTAGCATCCTGCCATTGCCCAGAATGATACAGCAGTACAAGGACAAAATGATTGACTTCAACAATTGGCTAAGCTACTGATGTCATTCTAAGGGGATCCAGTATCTGTCTGCCTGGGACGACATGGTTGACCGACCACGATGCTTTGCCAGAGATGGCCTGCACCTGTCACCACTGGGATTCCAGATATTGGTTAAGGGTCTTGCCACCCCTATAATGACATTTTTAGGCAAGGTTCAAATGGCAAATTCACCACTGTAACAGGAACAGGCAAGCAAAAACTGAGGGTAATGCTACTCAATGCTAGATGTCTAAATCTCAAAATGGACTCACTCGAGGCACTCCTTAAATGGAGAACATTGATATTTGTGCAGTGACTGAGACCTAGTTCAAGGCTCTAGAGAGCACCCCTGCATTACCAGGCTATAACTCATACCACACTTTTTAGCCATCAAGCCTGGATCAGAACACCAAAGGTGGAGGTGTGTTCATATTCATTAAGGATATCCACACCTCCAGGTTAGTTGCGCAGCATAATGCATCCAAGGTTATCCAAGTGCAACTAACTCTGGGCAAAACTGCAATCCAAATTGTAGTTTGCTACAGATCCCCCACCATGCCCCAGGATTCCCACTCCTCTTTTCTTGATATACTGGAAAACATTAGGGATCAGACAAACACCCTAATAATGGGTGATTTCAACTACCCCACCATTAACTGAGAAAACTACTCATGTACCAACTCCTTCGCTCAACGCTTTCTGGAATTCATAAATCCCAATGCCCATGATCAACTTATCCACACCCCCACCAGGGGCAACAATATCCTAGACCTAGTCATTACCAGCATGAGTGACCAGTGTTCCACATCTGAAGTCAACTCCTCATTGGTCAGCTCCGACCATAAGCTAATCACCCTAGATATACGCAACCTGACCCGCCCACCATTAAGGAAACCATAGGAAAAGTTTTCTCCAAAGCCAACTTCATGCTTCTTAAGACAGAAGTGTTGAACTTCATGATACCCACACAGATGGACAATACAGTTAAGACTGCTGAATCCTACACAAATGCACTCTATAAGCACTCACATGAGTGCATTGATCGGGCTATCCCAAACAGAACCAAGACACAATCCTCCAAAAAAAGGAAACCAATCTGGTGGTCCCCTGCCATAAACAAACTCTACAACAGAAGGAAGAAACTGTTGTAAAAGACAGTAAAATCTCATGAGTGGAGGAGCTCCCTGGTCAGCCTCAGTAAGAAGCTAAGATCCCTTATAAGATCTTCCAAAGCTAGCTACGAATATTAAATCGCCACTAATTCTAAGGGCAACCACAAAGCATTCTATAGCTATGTCAAGAGTCTCAATGGCAACACTCAGATTTGCTCTGAGTTACAGCACAACGGCATGAAAATTACAGAACCAACTGATATTGCCAACATCCTGGTAGATAGGTTCAGTGCTAAATTTACCCCCCCCCCTCACCCCCTAAAGGGCCCATATCTATACAGGAAGAATGCAGAGTCCCTGTAATCACATCTATGCAGATAAAATCTGCACTCTCTAAAACCAAAAACACAGCATCCGTGGCACCAGACAACATCCCAGGATGCATTCTACATGAACTTCAGAACAAACTGGCTCCCCACCTAAGCACCATGTTCAATCATAGTCTCACATCAGGCTTTGTGCCCACTGAATGGTGCACAGCAACAGTTATCCTTCTCCACAAAGATGGAGCCACCACTGATCCTGAGAACTATCGCCCTATTAGCCTGACGATCCTGGTCTGCAAGGCCATGGAATGTATCATCATGAAAGTCATAAACAAAGACATTGGTAACTTTAAACTCTGGACCCCACCCAGTCTGGGTTTGTGAAAGACAGATCATGCCTTCTGAATCTGATTGACCTTTCTGAGGCAGTCACCAAAGCCATAGATGAAGGTAAGGTAGTTCACACAGCCTATCTTAACCTCACCAAGGCTTTCGACACCATCCCCCATTCTGAAATTATAGATAAACTCACTAAACTAGGTATAAATCCCTATGTCACAAGATGGGTTGCCAACTGGCTCATTGACAGAACCCACACTGTAAAAGTTGCAGACTCCAGATCTGACTTCAAACCAGTGAAAAGTGGAGTACCACAGGGTTCAGTCCCGGGACCTCTCCTGTTTGGTATCTACTTCTCTGAAGTACAGCCTAACACAGAAGGCCTCTGGCTAATGAAGTTTGCAGATGACTGCAAACTAGGAGCCATAGCTGAGTCCTAAAATGATGTGGAAATCCTACAGAAGGGCCTCACTGAGAGATGCCTGGTGTCAGAGGCATGGCCTCAAGCTGAATGCCAAAAAGTGCATTGCCATCCCCTTTGGTAAAAACTCTGTACCCATGAAGTACCACATAAACAGCAGTCTGCTTAATGCTAAATGTGTGATAAAAGATCTTGGGACCCAGGTGGAGAGTAGTCTCTCCTTTGATAATCACATTGCCAAAGTAGTCAGGAAATCTTTCTGTTTGGCACACATCACAAAAGGGTTCTCATCCAGGGAAAAAAAAGGTCATTACTCCCCTCTACTCGGCACTCATTAGACCCATTATAGAGTACAATGCCCTTTTTAAAGTGTACCTCACAAGACATCTGTAGCAGCTGGAAAGGCCACAGAAGTACCTCACAAAGATGATTACTGGCCTCAAACAGATGCCCTACACTGACTATCTCAAAAAAACTCCAGCTTTACTCTGTAGCATATCGCCTATTCTGAGGAGACCTCTGCCTAACATATAAAGCTAAGTTAAACCCAGAGCTGTTGGACATGCTACACCGAAAGAGATCCCAATCCCACCGAACTACATGCTCTAGGGACCTAAACCTTGTCTCCACAATAAACAGGATATGCTGGACAGATAGATTGCTGTCCCAGAGACTTCCTATACTCTGGAACAAGCTACCCATCTATGTCAAGCAAAGTTCCTCATTAGCACTCTTCAAGAAAAATCTTGATGAGTGGAAGGGAAATAGGAAATACACCCCAGGGATCATTTTTATGGCCCTGCTCGACAAGGCACAGGAAATTAACTTTCTTGGGTGGCGTAAGCCATGGGAATCTTGTTGGCTAGGCTTACTTAGGCCCTTGGGCCAATAGCCTAGTACCTACCTTTGAACCTTCAAACTATTTACTACATGCTGCCCTAGGTAAGTCTTCTTCCTTGTTTTAACATATTTTATTTACATGCAGAAAGTTTACTCGGCACACACACACACACACATGCACACACACACACACACACACACACGCACACACACACATGTGTGTGTGTGTGTGTGTGTGTGTGTGTGTGTGTGTGTGTGTGTGTGTGTGTGTGTGTGTGCATGTATATATATATATATATATATATATATATATATATATATATATGTATAGATATATAAAGATATATAGATATAGTATAAATTAATGCATTAGTCACATGTGAATTTTAACATATTTTGTCATGTAGAAATATACTGTTTCACAGTAACTTTAATTTTTTTCTGTCAAATACAACATTATAATCATCGTACTGTTCCTTTAATTGATTTGCATATTCAATATGCACTTAAGTCCATTAATATTCATTTTTTTACTTACTTGTTTAACAAAAAAATCAGTTTACGATGTTTTAAAAGCCTCATGTTAAAAAATAATAATAAATTATGGAATCACTGTAAATTTGCACTGCACAATAGGAGGGGCTTACAGGATTCAGCTTCCTGTTTAGCAGACAGTCAAGCTGAGAAAGAAAACAGTGAGTTTACCTGCTTACATATTGTTTCTTTTAAATGTAGCTCATGAAATATCATCAAGTATGTTTGGAAATGGTGTTTGTCTGGGTGAGTAATTTGTCACTTTGTTGTGCCTTTAAGTTAATATAGTGTAGGTGGATGGAGGATTTGAGTGAGGTCAGAAGATAGACAGGGAAGAGCAGGGAAAGCAAATAAGATCATGTTAAAGTGATGGGGAGTCCTCTTTGGGCATTACAGATTGTGTTGTGCAGAACAGTCTGCAGAGTCCAGGCAATGAACTGCATCATTATTTAGGGTCCCATGTATTTTGTTGCAAAGGAGGTAAGTTTGCTGTTTGTGTTTTCTTTAAGAGGAGATGAATAGTTACGGGTGAGTTAAGTTAGTCGGTGATATGATAGTACGCATAAGTTAGGTGGGAGACAGCAGTGGCCAGTATAGGTATTAGGATGGTTAGGTATGCTGTCAGAATTTATTTTCTTGTTTGTTTGTAAAGTGGCAGTGCATCATCCCTCTTTCCCATGTGTCCTCCAGCCCCCAACCTTTCCTGTCTAGCTCAAAACCATGCTTCCATGGCATTCTTTATAGCAGAAATGCATTCTGATGTTTGTAGCAGCTATAAGGGAAGTCTAAGGTATCTGGCTGTCCAGGCTGAGCAGCAGCGATTTCCAATCTGCAATTGGTGGGTCTAGGGCCGTGGGTAGGTTAAGATTAAGATTGGGTTTAGTGTTTCATTAGAGATAAGTTTTCCATCTTTTATGCTGCTCATTCATTGAAGGGGAGAGTGTGGTAGGCCAGCCTGTGGCCTGAAGTCTCTGAGGCCAAGCATGCTGATGAGATGACATTGTGCTTACGTGCATAGGTCGCTAGGCAACAGTGACCCCTTTCCCCTTTTAATCTGTTGTAGCTCAGGTTGTAGCCATGGTGAGTTTTGATTGTTCCATTCACATGGCAGAGCAGATAGCTACACTTCATAGTTAAAAAAATAATACTACTACTACTACTGATAATAATAATAATAAATGAAATATATCAGTATTTTTCTACACATGGACTTACTGTCTCAGGCCAGGGGGTAAGTCAAGGTAATGTATGGATCTGGGACCAGTGTATATTTAAAAAATAAAACAGAACAAAGGAATCGGGGACAAATTTGACAATAGTAAGGGCTTGCATAATAGCATATTATTTAAGATTGTTACAGTAGAAATACAAAGTACAAAGTTTGACTCTAACAATTGGTTATTGACTTGACTGGCAATATTTTACAAACAGATAGCCGTGTATTGCATATAAAAAAAAAAAAAACACACAAGGAAAGCAAGGGTACTTTCAACAGGGTGATGATGCAGAATATAAGGTTTTGATTCAAGGTCCTAGGGCACAGAGTTTGATTTCTAAGCCCTGCTGTCCTTTGGTACTAGGTTGTCCCCTCAGTTTATAAAAACAAACAAACAAAAAAAAAAAAAGGAGGAAAAGGAGATAGAGGTAAACAAAAACACTAGTGGCTTGTGTGGTTTTAAAACTAAAATGCGTGCATACTTTTATTGTAAGGTTATTGCCCCCCCCAAAAAAATATTGTTTTCTATATAACACAATATCTATATCTATAGCTCTCCCTCTCTCTCTCTCTCTCTCTATATATATATATATATATATATATATATAGATAGATATAGATAGATAAAACAGTTTATCAATCTGTATGTATATATATATATATATATATATATATATATATATATATATATATATATATATATGAATGTATATATAAAAGTGAAAAGATGATGCAGTGCTGTGTTTTTTGTTTGTTTATATGTGGGATGGTGTAAGTGTAGGAAGCAATGGCAAGAGATGGTACCACAGGCAGACATGTTACTTCAGATGGTGCAGAAGCAGGGGCAAGTACCTCAGAAGGCTGTCTAGATGAAACCATCTGGAGGTGGAAGGAAGCAATGAAGTAGGTGGTGCAGCCACTTACAAAGGCCTGTGAATCTATAATGAAATGATAAAGAACATCTTGAAGTTTTGTGAAAGAGACACATCTAGAAGAACTGCAGGATCTGATAGGAAGGGTGCAAAGGAGTTTGACCAAGATGCCTTCAATGTCTGAACAGCAACTGTCAAGTATGGATATTAATATGTTTTCTGATCATGGGGACTTAAGAAATTTTATGTCAGATGCTGATTTACTGACAGTGGTGCATAATTTCAGTTCAGGAGACAGGTGTAAATTGCAGAGTTTGTTTGGGGCTGAAAGCACTGGAGAGCTGAGGGGACAGAGGTATTGTAAAGAGGATTAGAGTTGATGAGGGTTGGCATTGCATCAAGGTGAGAACAGAGATTTTCCACTGTTGCCATGTACCAGTATGTTAGGCACAGGAAATCAGGTAGAGGATGCCAGTTTGGATGTGGATTTGCATTTAGTTCTGCTAAGTGGGGCAGCTGGTAAATCAGTCCTCATTACAGTATACATCTCATTGGTTGTAAAGGAAAAGATTTGGTGGGGGCACTCTGTTGAGGTTTTTGATGTCATATATCCTTAAGGTGTTCAGTCGGTGGTGGTGGCAGAGTCATCTGGGGTCTAGGATCTCATGGCAGCCCTGGGGGTGTTTGGGAAAAGAGGTGAATGGAAATGGTTTTGAGGGTGTGTTTATTTCATGGCAGTTATAATTAAAAAACAGTCCCATCAGGCATTATTGCTGTTGTCTTACTTTTTAACAGTTAGGGATACACGGAAGTTTGTCAGGGGAGATAATACCTGGGTACGGTATGATCAATGTTTTGATAAGCTCAAGGCAGTGGATAAGTCCTTAGTATGGGAGCATAAGTATCCTGGCACTTGGATGAGGCCATGCAGAATCAGTCAGTATTGTGGCCAAGGATCAGTTGGAGGCAATTGGAATCAAGGTGAAAACATGCTGGGCTTTCAATAGAGCAAAGTTTTTTTGGCCCACATGCAGATTCCTGCATGTGTGCTCTCACTGTTCAGGCCTATATTGTTCAAGGTCTGGAAGAAGGATGGTAATTGATGGTGTTGGGGGAGGTTTGGGTAAGAGAAGAGACACAGAGGTTTTAGGGAGGTCATCCTTTTGAGCAGGAACTGGTCAGGGGCCAGTGTGTTCACCTATTATTTCAAGTCAGTTAGCAGTACTGCTTCAGGGTTACCATAATAAGAAGGTGGCTGAGAAGCTGGTGGAAGGGTTTCTATGTGGTTTTGCAGTAAAATCTATGGTGGGTGGGTTGACCCATATCTGTTAGAATTTGAAGTCAGTTTTAGGGAAAGAAGAAATGGTGCAGAAATTGTTGGACAAGGAGTTGTCTGCAGGTAGATTTTTAAGTCCCTTTGAAGTTTCACCATTTAGGAGATATCAAATACTCCCATTGAGTTTGGTGCCCAAGAAATCAGCATAGGAATTTAGGTTAATACATCAACTGACTTTTCCAAGCCGTGGTGGTGCAGCGGTAGCGTTGTTGCCTCACAGCAAGAGGTTCTTCCGTTCAATTCTCGGCTGGAGCACCTTCTGTATGGAGTCTGCATGTCCTCCCTGCGGCCGAGTGGCATTCAAAAGACATGAATAAATGGGTGTGCTTTCGTTGAAGGTTGGGCGTTGAACTGGCACCTCAGCACTGTAAAAATCTACTGGCAATCATTAGCGGACTGGAGTTCCGCTGTGGCGACCCCTAACTGGGAAAAGCCGGAAAAAAAGCAACATCAATTGACTTTTCCAGATGATGATTCTGTCAATACCCAAACTGATAGGCCAGATATTAAGGTTGAGTATTCTTCTTGGGATGAGGCAGTAAAGGTGATAAGATCATTTTAAGATCCCTGGATAGCAAAGCTGGATATCGAGTCAGTATTTAGGTTATTACTGCTGAGGAATCTGGATTGGCTTATTCTGGGCATGCATCTCAGTAATAAGTTTTACTTCGACAAGGCTATGCCTATGGGTTCCGCTATCATGAGTGCCACTTTTATAAAGTTCAGCACAGCACAGCATTGCACTGAATGTGACAGTAGAGGGCAGTTGTCATGAGGTAGTCCATTACTTAGACAATGTTTTTCTGATTAGGGAGGGGAAGGAAATGGTGTTCATGGAATGAGTTTGTTTGAGCAAGAGTTTGGGGTGCAACTGGCTATGGACAATGTAAGGGATGCAGCTAAATGCTGACCTTTTTAGGTTTAGAGTAGGACTCAAATCTGGAAATGTTCAAGATGCCATATGGCAAGGTGGAGAAATTGAGAGGTAACATGGGGGTTAAAGGTGAAAAAGGAAAAAAAACTATGATTGAGGAGGTTATGGAGATATTAGGGCTCTTTAACTCTGCATGCAGAGCAATAGGGCCAGTTTGAGCATTTAAAATTGCTGTGGTTATTAGGTTGCAGGGTTCAGAATAGAACAGAGTGTCTCTTTGGCAAGTTAGCTGGGTAGCTTCATGGGACATTGAGTTGTTTACAGATGCAGCTGGCTGACTAGGTATGAGAGCATATTTGGTGGCAAGTAGTTTTCTGAAGCATGGTCAGAAAGGTGAACTGACAAGCTTTGAAGGGATATCATTTTCTTGGAATTGAAGCCAATTTGGGCATCACTGGTTGTGTGGGAAAGAGGACTTTTAGAATAAAAGTGTGATATTTCATTCACATAACCTGACAGAAGTACATGTTTTGGCTAAGAAGATGGTGAATTCTAAGTGGGTGCAAGGGTTACCCAGGAAGATTGTTTAGCTTTGTTTTAACATTAATCTTTCTTTTTCAGCTCAGTATATTACAGGCCATAACAATGATGTGGCTGCCAGTCTGTCCTATTTCCAGTTTTATGGATTTTAGCAGCTGGCACCCAGAACTCAGGTAAGCTGCACTATTCTGCCTGGTAAGGAGGAAGACTGGTTAAGCATGACAAGTTGGCTGTGTCAGCAATCCTGGTCTGATACTACTAAGAAAACATACACTAAGGCTTTAATGGTTTTTAAACATTTTGTTAATAGTTTGCCACTAAATATGAAGAATTTGTGAATTGATTTAGTGTTGAAATGTTTAGTATAGAGGTGGAGGGTTGGTGAGGCAGTTAGGATGGCCAGATTGCAACTTGCAGCAATGAGTGCTATGACCAAATTGTTGTATCTGAGGGATGTTACTAAAGACTGGAGGATATCGAGAGTAGTGAAGAGTTGTGCAAAGGTACATACAAGGAAAGGGGATAAAAGGTTACCATTAAGCAAGCATATGTTACCATTTTTGTTGGCAGGCTTGCACAAGTTGGCCTGTTTTTATTTTGATTATGTGCTGTGGGTCACTTTTGTGTTTCATGAATGTAGTGTTTTGAGTTAGTGAATTGTTGGGGTAGTTGAATTATGAAGACCTTAAGATTATGTCTAAGGGGTTGTTACTCTGGTTAAGTCAATCAAAAACTGACTAGGAAGGTGAGGGAAAACAGGTTATATTGCCAAGGAGTGGAGTATGTAATTATGTCCAATGACATGGACCAGAGACTAGCACCAAGCATGTGGTGAGCAGATGAAGGGTTTAGCTTTTCATGACTAGAAAGTGAAATGGGAGTATACTAGGAAGTTTGTGCCTTGGGTGAGGATAGCATTAAAAGTGCAAAGAGTGTCAGCAGATAATTGTGCTACTTGTTCTTTCAAAATTTTGTGGGTGTCCAATTTGGCCAAGGAAGGTAGGTCCATGGAGGTGATCAAAAAGCACAGAAAAAGCTATCTAGGGCATTTCTGAGTAACATTCATTTGAATATACAGTGTTAATAGATGCTGGCATTAATTTTGTGTATTTTCTTGTGCAGGAGGATGCTTTTAGTTGTGTTAGGTCATTCATTTATTTACTGGATGTCTAGGTGAGCAGAAGTGTGACCTGGTGGTCTGAATTTAGGCTTAGATCCAATACAATGGCAGGTACAGTGATGTGGTCATCAAGTTATGCAGTGGTGTCAACTTTTACCAGCATTGGACGAGGCAAGACAACAATTTGGTAACCCAGTCCGGTAAGTTATATATCTGGGAGGTAATTATATTGGTAGTATATCTAAAAGGAGGTTTCTTACTTGTTTGTTAAAAGATCTGTCAACTGTTTCACAGAGGTTCCTAGGAGCTAAAGTCATTTGGTCGTTCATTATTCCCAGGTTGGTCTGGAGGGGTACTCATAAGTTCACAAAGTCATGAGAGTTGCCAGGTTGTTTTATTGATGCAGTGGTGATAGCCCAGTGACAAACTGAGTTTGCCTGGCAGACTAAATTGTTGCTGGGCTTTGTCTTGTAGAGGGTAAGGGGGATCTGAGTGCGGTGACAAGATAGGTAGAGAAGGGGAAGGAAAAGGTATATTAGATGAGGATAAGGGGTGGGAAGTCTTCTTTGGCACTACAGATTGTGTTGGCTGCTCTCCTTTTCTTAACATTTGGCATGATATGGTGTAGAAGCAAGGCCCTGATATTTTTTAAAAGGTAGGGCCGTTCTATCATTCGAGTTATGGTTTTCAGTTGGCACTTTCATTGGCTCTTGCAAGCAGTATTACACTGACTGGTAAAGTTAAGCTGTGGTTAGCAAGCAATGGGACATTTGCTAATAAGTGTGTATTGAATGGTCTAGCACAATTACATAGTTTCTGTATATAAGTGTTTTTGAAGTTGTTATAGAAATGTTTAATAGGAAGATGAGTGGTCTGTCATGCTGCCCAGTTAGTTTATGGCATGGTAATATCTGATGTGTTTGAATTGTTCTTAATTAAACTGCTCGATATTGATGTGCTTGACATGTTGGTAATAAAGCTGGTCACAAAATCATGAGAGTTGTCAAGCTTTATGTGTAATAGGGATAGCCCAGTGACAAATATGTGTTCACTTATAGGAATACATTTTTCGCTGGAAGTGAGAACAAAGCATATCATAAGATGAAAGAACATTATGCAAACCAACAGATCATGTTATGTGAAGTAAAAGGTACTGAACATTTTTTTTCCTGATGAAGCAACATATTCCCATAAATTGAATCATATGAGTTATGGAGTACTCTGAATTATAATGTCTAATGAAGTCATGCTTTAAGACACTATAATTATATATTTGTGTAGCTAATCACTTCTGTTTTCCTATTCTTTTTCAAAAAAAAAAATATATATATCTATCTATATATATATATATATATATATATATATATATATATATATATGAGGGTCTATATTATATAAGCGAATGCAATACACTTTATAATCGACCAACAATCCCCGAAAACCCAAAATGTTGAACACATGGATCAGAAATTTTTTTTTTTTTTTGCCAGGGAAAAAAAACACTGATCCATAAAAAAAAAAAATCAAAACACAAAATAAACTGGGGGGATTCACCCCCACACACCCCTACTTAAATATACCAACTCCAAGATCGCACCACAGTGGAGGAAATGGCAAAGTCCTGAAAACTGCCCCTTGATTTTTTTCCTTAGGAAAAAAATCGCTGTTCCGTACTTTCGGTATTTCGCCATTTCGTGTAATGACTTTCGACTAAACAGCATTTGCAATTCATTGTGTTTGCTAAAATAATACGGACCCTATATATGATACACACACACACACACACACACACACACACACACACACACACACACACACACACACACACACACATAAATATACATAGTTGTCACTTGACAGGATTTTTTTTCGTTTTCTTGAAGAATAGGAAAGCCTTATTTATATTTCAGTTGTGTTGGCAGAATAATCATCTTTGTTTTAACTGCTAACTTTGGAGATATGAAATATGACCATTAGCAGATACTTAAACTGTTGAAAAATATTCTTGTATATTAATTGAAGATTGCTTGTATAGGCTCTGCATTTTAAAAACATGTTTTGAAATAAACATTTTTCACCTATTCATCATTATTACATATTAGTTATATAAAGAATCTACATGCTTATGCATTTAGGTACGGTTATTAATGCTATGTGGCTGAAATTTTTCATGCAGTATTGTGATTATTAAAGAATATGTGGACATTTGAAAGGGAAATTTACTGAATGATTGCAGAGAAATAAAGATTATGCAGTAATACAAGTGGAAAAAGACCTACCTCAGGATTCAAGAAACATGGCATAGGCTTCTCGCAGAACCTACATAGAGTGTTACCACGGATGCAATGTTGCTCGTCAAGCAGCATCACGTCATGCATATTAATGAGGCACGGCACATGCAAGAAAGACAAAAATCCACAACGAAACTAAATAGCTTAAACCGCACAATGGGGCTGGTAACTGAAAGTGAAACAATTGCAAAATCATAATTAATCCTTGAATTAATCCTCTGGTATAGTTCCAAAAGAACACGTTTATTAAGCAAATAAAATCACATAAGCGCTTTCGTTTGGCCACTGCCAAACTTTTTCAAAACACAATAATGCATTTCCTGTGCCATTAAATAAACTCATAATGATGTATTCAATTAACTAATTAAACACGTGTGCCTCGCTTTGAGCTATACTGCAGTGTATTTAAAATAAATGTCATTTTATAACGTTACAGCGCACCTAAATGTTCTACGATATGCCGCGCTGTAAGTAATAATAAGCATAAAACAAATGTGACATAGGATGGATAAAAACTAAGAACAAAACGAAACGAATACAAAATAAAATTCATGAAGCGTACATGCTTGAACATACTGAATCTTATATACTACGAGACCCGATATATACTGTAAAACGTTCAATAAATTGTGAATTATGTGTGTATGTATAGATGTGTGGTATATTTTCTATTTGTTAGTTTTAACATTTTACTTCTAATTGTGATAAATATTCAATTTAATTATATAAAACCTTTTAATAAATATTAAATAATTGATTTGTGTGTATGAATGTATTTGTTTCTATTTGTAATAAATATTTAATTTATTTATGTATAAAACTTTTTAATAAATATTAAATAAATAATCATCTAATTTTTTTTTTAAATCAAAAATAGATGTTGAACACAGATAATAAAATATGTATGTGAATATAAATGTAATTATTTAAAACAGTTTCTGAATAATAATAACTGATGTTAAAACAACATAGTTGAAACCACAGCAATTCTTCTTATAATGTACTGATTAATTTAATTTTTAATTTTTAATGTATGGTTTACTTCATGTATTATTCTAAATATTACAATAACTTAATATTATCTGGATAATGATTTTAATTTCAAAACACTACTGATAGAAATGTGGTTATTCATACCAGGCCAATTATTGGAATTTAGTCTCAGTTGCCACTCGAGTTCTGATTTTTCTAAGACAGGTTGCCATGCCCCCCCTCTTACATTTTGTTTTATCACATCTAAGACAACAAACTGAAAACTATGTCCAGTGTAGTATTTTACATGTTTTGCCACTGCATTAAAATCACTTTCATTTCTTATTGCCCTTACATGTTCACTTATACGTTCTTTAAATTTTCTTTCTGTCTTCCCTACGTAAAACATAGGGCAAGCAAGGCAAAATCCACAATATACCACCCTTTCAGTTGAGCAACAAGCTTTTTGTTTCAAAATTATTTTGTTATTAGATATTTTTATCTCTGATGTTTCATACACATATTTACAAAATGTACTGTTACCACACCTATAAGTTCTACCAACATCATAATTTTTGGATGTTTCAAATGTACTTTTCATATTTTTACCCTTTTTATAAACAATAGTTTGTTTTTCATCCAATATATTGTGCAATGAAATATCATTCATTATAATCTGCCAATTTTTATTCAAAATTTCTCTCACAATATTACTATGGATACTGTAGTTTGTAATAAATGAATTTTTAATTTTTTTATATCACTTTCTGTACTATTTACTGTCAAATAGTTTTCAGTGACATCATTTTGTAAAACTACAGATCCAATTTCTTGGTGGTTTGTCAATGTATAATCTGTATTAGTATCCACTGTGTTTATGATTAAGGCCCTGTCCTTGTATTCCAATAAGGGTTTGCAAAATAATTCATCACGTTTCGTTACCACTTCAGTCATTACCTTAGATATTAAAAATTCCGGATATCCTCTGTTTCTAAACATCGTGGAGAACAACTGGCATTCATTTATAAAATCTTCTCTCTTACTAACCATCCTTGCTGCCCTGACAAATTGTCCTTTTATGACTGCTTTTTTTGTGAGAAAGGATGGCAGCTGTTATAATGTAAGAGAGTGTTGCTGTATGTTTCTTTCCGAAATATTTCAACTTTGTATGTTTTCTTCAGTTTGTCTTTCTGTAATACAACATCTAAATAAGAAATCCTATTTACTTCATAATTTACAGTAAATTTTAAAAAGGATGTAGTCTCGTGTAAATATTCCAAGAATTTCCCTATTTGTTCTATATTCCCTTTCCAAACGATAAATATATCGTCCAAAAAGCAAAGATAGAGTCTACAATATTCAAAGTAATTAGAACTAAAAACGTAGTCGTGCTCCCACATATACATAACTTTGTTGGCATAAAGTCCATCACAAGGGGATCCCATTGCCACACCCTCATTCTGCAAATAAATCTTGTTGTTAAAATAAATAAAATTATTTTTAAGAACCATGTCCAGTAATTGATCATATAAATTAATTTTATTTTGACAAATACCTGTTCTGCTTAAGTAAGAATTGAACATGAGAATACCTTCAGAATGGGGTATTAAAGAATAAAGATCTTTCACATTGATTGTGACTAAAATATCATCTTCATAATAGTCAATTTTATTTATAGTTCTGAGAAAATGCCAAGAATCTTTTAACAGATGTTCCTCTGAATATATATATATTTCTTTAATTTGTTATCTATACATTTTGCTATAGGATATGTGATGGACCCTTGTGCATCCACTATTGCTCTAAATGGTGGGCAATCAATATTTTTATGTATTTTTGGAACCCCAAACATTGTTGGGGTTCTCGGGTGATCTATATTAAGATAGTTGAATTCATCGACTGATAAATCTCCATCTATGAATAAGTCATGTATTATTCCTCTAATCCTTCTATAAGAGGTGTTCATCTCATTTATTGAACTCAAAGTATATGTTTCTCCCTCTAATATAGTTTCCATTTTTTGATTGTAATCACTAATATTAAATATTGTTATGCCCCCCCTTTATCTGGTTTTATAAACCTCACAGTATTCATACTCGATAAAGAAGTTAATATTTCGTTTTCGTACATTGATAAATTATACCTAACCCTATTATTGTTACTGTTTGTGATTGATCTAAAATCCAACTCACATGCCTTTTCAAACATCTCAATAGTGGGATGCAGTGGGGGGGTTAAAAGAACTCAAAACATAAAATGGTCCAACAGCACCTTCACTGTTTTTGAACATCTGTGAAAAATTCAACTTCCTAGTATACGTCTTTAAGTCAATAATACTATCTACTATATTCATTTTCCTGCTTGGGACAAATGTTTGTCCGTATGACAATAATTCACAAATATCGTCGTCAAAAACTAAGTTCGAATAATTATAAACCACAAAGTCCCTTTTTCCATCATAATATTTAATGGGACCTTTTCCATCAGTGTCTGTTTCTAACGACGACCTCTCCAAGGGCCTCTCTGCATCTGTGCTCTCCCCCTCAAATGTGAACCACGACTGTTCACTTGAAAATGTTGCCCTTGATTCATCTGATAATTGTTCTGTTGCCATTGTTGTAACCTCTCGGACCTTCTTAATGTCGGAAAAGAACTCTCCCCTAAAAAAATCTGTATTGTCTTCACAAAATTCATCAACGGCGGAGTTGGTTTCAACATTGTCACTATTGTTGTTATTACCCATACTGTTGCTAAAATGATTTCCCCATTGTTGTGAAGTCGGGGGCTGAGGATATGCGTACCCTTCACTATAAGCTTGGATATCACGATTTAACTTTTTTGTTTTCCTTTCTTTAATAATTTTCACCTTTTCATCTATAGACTTAAAATTCTGATGGTAATCAAAGTCAAATTTACTGAAATTTGTATCCTTCTTTATTAATTTATCTAAATCATTTGCCTGTTTAAATAACTGATTTAATAAAATATTATTGTCCTTAATAACAAGTCTCATGTAATCATACCCAAACTTATCAAATAACTTTAAAAGTTCCATATGTAATGTAGAATTTACGCACAATCCCGTTAGAAATCTCCATACCCTAAGGCCTTTAGGTACAATGTTTTTATTTATGCACTCCTGAAAGTAAAGATTGTCCATTTGTAACTTTTTTATTTTCAAAAGAATGTAGTCTAAGTCTGCTAGTTTATCTGAAAGGGATGCCACTGTACCTGTTGTATTAATTCCGTTAATATTAAAGGCTGTTATATTATGCATCCATTTTCCAAGTTCTTCCTTTGGTTCTTCTCGTCTGTCATTTGATGTGGAAGGCTGAGCATCAAGTTCCCCTTGCCGTGAACTGTTGTCACTATCTTCAGTTAGTGACAAAACATCCGCTTCATGTCTATTAATGTCTACAAAAGGATTTTTGTGAAACGTTAGGTTTGAACATTGCGACAAAGAACGCTGTTCAAACTGATCCATCCTATCACTCAAAGTCTGTAAAAGGTGCAAAATAGAATGTAGTGATACCTCTTCCGAATGTTCCGGTGATACCTCCAATGCGTTCCCAGCCAAATCCATCTTGCTTTGAACCAAACCAAAAACAAAAATCCACAACGAAACTAAATCACTTAAACCACACAATGGGGCTGGTAACTGGAAGTGAAATGATTGCAAAATCACAATTAATCCTTGAATTAATCCTCTGGTATAGTTCTGAAAGAACACGTTTATTAAGCAAATAAAATCACATAAGTGCTTTCGTTTGGCCACTGCCAAACTTTTTCAAAACACAATAATGCATTTCCTGTGCCATTAAATAAACTCATAATGATGTAATCAATTAACTAATTAAACATTTGTGCCTCGCTTTGAGCTATACTGCAGTGTATTTAAAATAAATGTCATTTTATAACGTTACAGCACACCTAAATGTTCTACGATATGCCGCGCTGTAAGTAATAATAAGCATAAAACAAATGTGACATAGGATGGATAAAAACTAAGAACAAAATGAAACGAATACAAAATAAAATTCATGAAGCCTACATGCTTGAACATACTGAATCTTATATACTACGAGACCCGATATATACTGTAAAAAGTTCAATAAATTGTGAATTATGTGTGTATGTATAGATGTGTGGTATATTTTCTATTTGTTAGTTTTAACATTTTACTTCTAATTGTGATAAATATTCAATTTAATTATATAAAACCTTTTAATAAATATTAAATAATTGATTTGTGTGTATGAATGTATTTGTTTCTATTTGTAATAAATATTTAATTTATTTATGTATAAAACTTTTTAATAAATATTAAATAAATAATCATCTAATTTTTTTTTAATTCTAAAATAGATGTTGAACACAGATAATAAAATATGTATGTGAATATAAATGTAATTATTTAAAACAGTTTCTGAATAATAATAACTGATGTTAAAACAACATAGTTGAAACCACAGCAATTCTTCTTATAATGTACCGATTAATTTAATTTTGAATTTTTAATGTATGGTTTACTTCATGTATTATTCTAAATATTACAATAACTTAATATTATCTGGATAATGATTTTAATTTCAAAACACTACTGATAGAAATGTGGTTATTCATACCAGGCCAATTATTGGAATTTAGAATCAGTTGCCACTCGAGTTCTGATTTTTCTAAGACAGGTTGCCATGCCCCCCCCTCTTACATTTTGTTTTATCACATCTAAGACAACAAACTGAAAACTATGTCCAGTGTGGTATTTTATATGTTTTGCCACTGCATTAAAATCACTTTCATCTCTTATTGCCCTTACATGCTCACTTATACGTTCTTTAAATTTTCTTTCTGTCTTCCCTACGTAAAACATAGGGCAAGCAAGGCAAAATCCACAATATACCACCCTTTCAGTTGAGCAACAAGCTTTTTGTTTCAAAATTATTTTGTTATTAGATATTTTTATCTCTGATGTTTCATACACATATTTACAAAATGTACAGTTACCACACCTATAAGTTCTACCAACATCATAATTTTTGGATGTTTCAAATGTACTTTTCATATTTTTACCCTTTTTATAAACAATAGTTGGTTTTTCATCCAATATATTGTGCAATGAAATATCATTCATTATAATCTGCCAATTTTTATTCAAAATTTCTCTCACAATATTACTATGGATACTGTAGTTTGTAATAAATGATTTTTTAATTTTTTTATATCACTTTCTGTACTATTTACTGTCAAATAGTTTTCAGTGACATCATTTTGTAAAACTACAGATCCAATTTCTTGGTGGTTTGTCAATGTATAATCTGTATTAGTATCTACTGTGTTTATGATTAAGGCCCTGTCCTTGTATTCCAATAAGGGTTTGTAAAATAATTCATCACGTTTCGTTACCACTTCAGTCATTACCTTAGATATTAAAAATTCCGTATATCCTCTGTTTCTAAACATTGTGGAGAACAACTGGCATTCGTTTATAAAATCTTCTCTCTTACTAACCATCTTTGCTGCCCTGACAAATTGTCCTTTAATGACTGCTTTTTTTGTGAGAATGGATGGCAGCTGTTATAATGTAAGAGAGTGTTGCTGTATGTTTCTTTCCGAAATATTTCAACTTTGTATGTTTTCTTCAGTTTGTCTTTCTGTAATAAAACATCTAAATAAGAAATCCTATTTACTTCATAATTTACAGTAAATTTTAAAAAGGATGTAGTCTCGTGTAAATATTCCAAGAATTTCCCTATTTGTACTATATTCCCTTTCCAAACGATAAATATATCGTCCAAAAAGCAAAGATAGAGTCTACAATATTCAAAGTAATTAGAACTAAAAACGTAGTCGTGCTCCCACATATACATAACTTTGTTGGCATAAAGTCCATCGCAAGGGGATCCCATTGCCACACCCTCATTCTGCAAATAAATCTTGTTGTTAAAATAAATAAAATTATTTTTAAGAACCATGTCCAGTAATTGATCATATAAATTAATTTTATTTTGACAAATACCTGTTCTGCTTAAGTAAGAATTGAGCATGAGAATACCTTCAGAATGGGGTATTGAAGAATAAAGATCTTTCACATCGATTGTGACTAAAATATCATCTTCATAATAGTCAATTTTATTTATAGTTCTGAGAAAATGCCAAGAATCTTTTAACAGATGTTCCTCTGAATATATATATATTTCTTTAATTTGTTATCTATAAATTTTGCTATAGGATATGTGATGGACCCTTGTGCATCCACTATTGCTCTAAATGGTGGGCAATCAATATTTTTATGTATTTTTGGAACCCCAAACATTGTTGGGGTTCTCGGGTGATCTATATTAAGATAGTTGAATTCATCGACTGATAAATCTCCATCTATGAATAAGTCATATATTATTCCTCTAATCCTTCTATAAGAGGTGTTCATCTCATTTATTGAACTCAAAGTATATGTTTCTCCCTCTAATATAGTTTCCATTTTTTGATTGTAATCACTAATATTAAATATAGTTATGCCCCCCCTTTATCTGGTTTTATAAACCTCACAGTATTCATACTCGATAAAGAAGTTAATATTTTGTTTTCGTACATTGATAAATTATACCTAACCCTATTATTGTTACTGTTTGTGATTGATCTAAAATCCAACTCACGTGCCTTTTCAAACATTTCAATAGTGGGATGCAGTGGGGGGTTAAAAGAACTCAAAACATAAAATGGTCCAACAACACCTTCACTGTTTTTGAACATCTGTGAAAAATTCAACTTCCTAGTATACGTCTTTAAGTCAATAATACTATCTACTATATTCATTTTCCTGCTTGGGACAAATGTTTGTCCGTATGACAATAATTCACAAATATCGTCGTCAAAAACTAAGTTCGAATAATTATAAACCACAAAGTCCCTTTTTCCATTATAATATTTAATGGGACCTTTTCCATCAGTGTCTGTTTCTAACGACGACCTCTCCAAGGGCCTCTCTGCATCTGTGCTCTCCCCCTCAAATGTGAACCATGACTGTTCACTTGAAAATGTTGCCCTTGATTCATCTGATAATTGTTCTGTTGCCGTTGTTGTAACCTCTCGGACCTTCTTAATGTCGGAAAAGAACTCTCCCCTAAAAAAATCTGTATTGTCTTCACAAAATTCATCAATGGCGGAGTTGGTTTCAACGTTGTCACTATTGTTATTACCCATACTGTTGCTAAAATGATTTCCCCATTGTTGTGAAGTCGGGGGCTGAGGATATGCGTACCCGTCACTATAAGCTTGGATATCACGATTTAACTTTTTTGTTTTCCTTTCTTTAATAATTTTCACCTTTTCATCTATAGACTTAAAAATCTGATGGTAATCAAAGTCAAATTTACTGAAATTTGTATCCTTCTTTATTAATTTATCTAAATCATTTGCCTGTTTAAATAACTGATTTAATAAAATATTATTGTCCTTAATAACAGGTCTCATGTAATCATACCCAAACTTATCAAATAATTTTAAAAGTTCCATATGTAATGTAGAATTTATGCACAATCCCGTTAGAAATCTCCATACCCTAAGGCCTTTAGGTACAATGTTTTTATTTATGCACTCCTGAAAGTAAAGATTGTCCATTTGCAACTTTTTTATTTTCAAAAGAATGTAGTCTAAGTCTGCTAGTTTATCTGAAAGGGATGCCACTGTACCTGTTGTATTAATTCCGTTAATATTAAAGGCTGTTATATTATTGCATCTATTTTCCAAGTTCTTCCTTTGGTTCTTCTCGTCTGTCATTTGATGTGGAAGGCTGAGCATCAAGTTCCTCTTGCCGTGAACTGTTGTCACTATCTTCAGTTAGTGACAAAACATCCGCTTCATGTCTATTAATGTCTACAAAAGGATTTTTGTGAAACGTTAGGTTTGAACATTGCGACAAAGAACGCTGTTCAAACCGATCCATCCTGTCACTCAAAGTCTGTAAAAGGTGCAAAATAGAATGTAGTGATACCTCTTCCGAATGTTCCGGTGATACCTCCAATGCGTTCCCAGCCAAATCCATCTTGCTTTGAACCAAACCAAAAACAAAAATCCACAACTAAACTAAATCACTTAAACCACACAATGGGGCTGGTAACTGGAAGTGAAATGATTGCAAAATCACAATTAATCCTTGAATTAATCCTCTGGTATAGTTCTGAAAGAACACGTTTATTAAGCAAATAAAATCACATAAGCGCTTTCGTTTGGCCACTGCCAAACTTTTTCAAAACACAATAATGCATTTCCTGTGCCATTAAATAAACTCATAATGATGTAATCAATTAACTAATTAAACATTTGTGCCTCGCTTTGAGCTATACTGCAGTGTATTTAAAATAAATGTCATTTTATAACGTTACAGCGCACCTCTTCTATAAATGCAGATAGCATTTCTGTGTAAGGTTGCTGTCCGCGAAAGCTTGCACGTGAACAAGGATAGGAATACCATGTAAGTAGAAGCAACTCCTGTGCGAGAATTTCCACAAAATGGCATTATGACCACCAGGACTATACATATCATACCTCACATGTACCTCATTGTGGGTCGTAAAAAGTTCACGTTGCATGAAGTTCTACATTAAATGGGTCTGTCACAAATCCAGTGTTATGAAATTTTTCAATGATATGCAGGGTAAATAGAAATTAATCATATTAATTCATTAAAAGATCTTTTATGTAGTAAAATTAGCACATTTTAACTATCAGATAATCATCCTATGTTAAGATTTTAGTAAGCCATTAGTATATTTTCCACATTTTGACCATTTGTTCCGTATTATGAGCACTATTGTTCCTTAATTTGGAGATGGAAGTTTGAGAGCTATGACACAACACTGATTCTGCCCAAGAATAGTATGACAGCATGGCATTTGTTTTCCCTTTCTTTAGTTTTCTTCATTTAAAATTTTTTTGGCCACTGTTTGTGTGATGCAATACATAGTGCAAACACTGGAAACAGAGAACCTGCTCACTGTGTTTATGTGATGGTAAGCGTCATGCAGCATTTTCAAATACTATGCACACACCCAGTAAGTGCACAATAACTGGAATTGACAGCAAAACATCAGGATATAAAGTGCAGTTGGCAGGAAAACCTCATTCTTTATTGGGCTTGATCATGTCTGGTGTTTTTGGTGAGGGAGCAGACTTCTGAGTTCAGAGTTAGGATGTCCAGGAATCCAAAGTGTTTGTAGTTCAGCATCATTGACCCCTGCTACTGCAGAGGGATTATTCTGGCTCAGAATACAAATCTAAAGCATGTAAAAATGTTGCCAGGGTTTTGACAAGAGCTTCAGGTATCCCCTGCACTGGTGAACAATGTTGACATCATTTCAATAACCTCTGGAGGAGGAAGAGGGATACTCTTGACCACTGGGGAATTTAAGACTGGGGACACCACACAGATGTGTAGGTATCAATTACAGAGACTACTTGTAAGAATTTAAAGCTGAATATAGTCAAGACTGGTATTCATAATGGTATTCTGTTCTGTTCTTTTTTTTATGCAGCTGTCATAGACCGAGAACTGAATGTGTAAACCTATGCTGATAGATTGGCATGGATGAGAGAAGCACATGGTATGTATGCAGCAGAACAGTACTGTTACTGTAATGTTAGAAGTTTAAGATATTTTTTGTGGGGGTATCTTCTATAGTTGTATCAAAGTGAGCATGCATACCTCAACTGTAACAGCGGGTATGCATATATTAGTCTGTAGGCCAGATCAACTGCACAGTATTAGACAGTAGTCAGAGGTTGTGGGTTCACATACCACACTTCCCAGCTATACAATACTATTAATTTGTCATCAGTATTGTATGGTACATTCAAACCTCTTTAGCAATTGCACAAATGCCATGCTGTAAACTGTAATCTGTATAAATGAAACTCATGTGTGTGCAATATATGCACGCATCAAGGTTTGCTGCAATCTGTAGTATAGTGTGCATATGTTATGACCTGGGTAGGCTTAAAAGGAAAAAAGTTATATGTTACGAATTGGTAGTCTTAAAAGTAAAGGTAACAGAATTCGGTCATATAATTGTATCAATGCATTGTATGTCACTAATGAAGTTGGTAATATCCTCCCTTTTTTCCCCTGCATCTATATTACATAATCAAACTTTTAAAAGTTCGAACATCATATGGTCGACACCATATGATCGAACTTTCAAAAGTTTGAAAATGTAATTAAAAAAAATAAACCAAAGGAAAAAACCTACCTGAATGGTTTAAGCAGGGGGGCACATCCCCACTCTTTAAACATGCCAACTCTGAGATTGCACTACAGTGCAGAAAAGGGAAATCTTCCCATTCCGCACTGTACAGAGATCTCCATTGAAACATTCAAATGTTTAAAAGTTTGATCATATGGTGTCGACCATATGACATTCAAACTTTTAAGAGTTTGACAATGTGATATAGACCCTTTTGCCTCACCCCAACCCTAATCTTCTCTCTTCTATCTTCTTCTCTCTCTCTCTCTCTTTTTTTCTTTTTGTATTTTTTTTCCAATAGCACAGCAGGATAGGCCTGCCCCACAGGATCAACAGGGTATCCCTCTTTCTCCCCCTGAGGTCACTGTAGTGAAGTCTACATTGCTCACCAGTGCAGAGGATACTTTTAGCACTGGTCAAAGCTCAGGCAAGACTATTCCATGCCTCTGACTTGTAATCTAAACCACAATAGTCCCTCTACAAAAGCCTGGACCCATGTTCATTCAGTAGAGGTCCAACAAACACTTTGGACTCATGGACAGTTCATCTTTGAGCACAGAATCTCAGTCCCTCTTCACAAATGCCTGACATACCTATCCCAGATCAAGAATAATGTAGAATGATGCTTTCCTGCCAATTGCAGGTATCGCATTTACAGGGAGTGCACATTTTTTAGTTTTGCAGCATTTGAAAATGTTCTGCATCACTTACTGCCATGCAGAGTGCACTGCTGCCAGGCAATGTGTTTGCAAAATGGCAAGCCAATAGTATTAATTGAATGCATCCAGTTTCTGTTTGTGGCTGTCCAGGTCTTGTCTGCTACCTGGATGGTCCATTCATCCAGTTTGTGCACTGCCACATTTTGCACAAACCAGATGAGCACAGCCAAACCCATTTGCGCTATGTGATGCGTCACACAAACACTGGCCCCAAAAAGGGAAAAATAGTTGAAATGAGGAAAATAAATCTGACATACACAGTAGAAAATGTTAGTACACATGACCTATGTCTACATAGATCTGGATATCAACTCTCACTTCAATGCACCTTCAGAAAACAGGATGGATGCCTTATCCCTCTTTGCCATACAAACAACTTTGCAGCAAAGAATTGAAGTCATTCCTCACACAACCAAGTGCAACTGAATGTGCATTGATATCTAGGCATGAACTGTCATTTGTACATTTATTATATTTTGTATATGTTGATGCAGTGCATTTAGTGATCACACAGCCTGTTATGATAATTGCATGCAAATACACAGCTCTGTCTTACCTTTCTGTGTTCTTGGTCATTCATCAGTTATCTGACCAGTACTCAGAGACATGCAGTGTGTAAGCCAGTCTATATCACTGACCTTAAAATGTGAGAGGATATTAACTGGAAATAATATAATATGCATTTGCCAACAACTGATGGGCAGGTTAGATCTTACAACAAAGCATAGACTGCTCTTTTTTTTGCGGGTGGGCAAAGGTGAGTTCCTGTTATGGCACATGC
Source organism: Protopterus annectens (assembly GCF_019279795.1). NCBI lineage: Eukaryota > Metazoa > Chordata > Ceratodontiformes > Protopteridae > Protopterus > Protopterus annectens. The sequence continues at coordinate 1,432,296,475 of NC_056739.1, read as the reverse complement.
AAGGGTACACTGTTTGGCAAGGGGAGGAACAAAGCTGAGTTACTGTTATGGCACAAACAAGCACAAAGTGTTCCTTTGAGGTGAGCAAATGTGAGTTACTGTTATGGCACAAACAAGAATGGACTGTTCTCTTGTGGGGAGCAAAGGTGAGTTACTTCTATGGCACAAACAAGGATATGTTGTTCTTGTTACTCTCTTTGTTTTGCATCCTGCCTGTTTTTTTTTTTTTTTTGTTTGTTTTTTTTTTTTTTTATGTGAGAGTTGGGCAGTCAGAAACTGTCTCATCTTTCACTTGCTTACTGTACCAAGTGATGAAATACAAGGCTATACCATGATATTGTTAAACAAGACACTCCAGGTTCAGGAATTACCTTGTAAATGCAGCAGTTGCCACAGTGTTAGTTCAGGGCTGACTCTGTCTGATGTAAGCAGTACACAACCAGTACATGGGAAGGTAAAGGTTGTGTGAGTTGCCTGGCATCAATGTTACTTTATGCATATGAATAAGAGGAAGGTTTGGTGAGTGTGTGTGCTGTGCATAGTTTCTTAGCTAATGCAAGGGCATACTGAGCATGCCTATGTCTGCCTAAACCCACAGCACCTGGTGGTTCCCCTATGACACAAACAGTGGCAACAAATAGGAACTTTAAATGAAGAACAATGAGGAAATGGAAAAAAATGCAATGCTGTCATACAATCCTAAGATCGCAGTATCAAGACACTGACCTGTGATGTACACCATATATTTGCACTTTAAAATCCTGTAAGAGACATGTCAGAAAGTAATTATACACATTGCAGTTTCTTACTTCACAACCCTCATACAAACATCCACTATAACATTGTGACATTTTGATGCTATCAACTGTGGAACTTTCCAAAGCCAATATAAGTTAAATGTACAATGACCAGTCAAACATCACAAATGCAGATATACTAAAGAGTAAGTTTGTTAAATCAAAAAGGTAGAACACAGGGATATGGCACAGGGATATGGCACAGTTATCATCACTTGCACAGGGTGCTGTGGGGGAATGGGGCAGGAGGCCCAGGGTAACACAAGAGGTCAGTGAATGTGTGTGAATATGAAGGAGAAGAAGGCAGACATTTGGGAAAACAAAGGGCAGTGAGATAAAATAAGTAACTGTTACATGTGTTCTGTAGGCAGCCTCCAGGTGAAATTAGTGTGTGAGTGTGTACATGAATAGAACCAAGCTGGTGCTAGCTCTACAATGTGGTGTGTTGGACAGGTGTGAGCCATACATGGTAGAGATGGAAGTTCATCTTTGTCATAAAATACCATGAGAACTGGCTCTGCCAAGGGGATGCACTGGCACATTGATGTCCAGGAGCATGCTCAGATGCAGTGCTGCTAACTAAACATGACTGCTGTCTCTTGGACATGCCCCTTTCACAGGAACTCCCAGGACCTTGACACCATAGCCTGCCACATCATGGTGTGTATGGTACACTCACTGATGGAGCATTGGAAGCACAGCCACTAGGTAAGAGTGATCGGGCATGGCCATATTGTCTATCAGCAGATGTTGTGACTGACCTAGGCCCACAAGGATGATGTTTTCCTCCCAACAAATGTTACATTACAGACACTTCTCATTCCATGACAGAGACACCTAGGTCCATCACAAACACTCCTCATTCCAATGTGACATTTATCCAATCCAATGAATTGGCAACACTGTGGAGGCAGTCATGCATGTCAGACTGAACTGCATCCACAACCCTAAGCATTTGTCTGGAGCACTTATGGAAATCTGTCTGTGCCTCCATGACTTCCCCAAACATAAGTAGAGTGGCAAGGAAGTGACAACTGCACCAGGTGGAGTAGGGACAACCGGCCCCCTCCAAGCACCCTTATTAATCCTCCTGCATGGTACCTAGCCCACACTTTGGCTATGGCCAGACTCAATAGGCACTGAATCCACAGTAGCCACACTTCCCTGATCAATGTCCTTGCCCTCCATCTGTCCAATATCTGTGGAATCAGTGTACTGGGTAAGCAAAGCCAACTGGCTATGTGCAATGTCAATGCAGGGGATGGCAGTATGTCAACCTCTATGTAAGATTTAACCTGTGAACCCCCTGACCATGCCTCAGGTTGGCCACCATCATCATCAGAGTCTGCTGAGACACTGACATCTGGTGGCACAGGGCCCACAGTTCCATTGTCAGACTCACCTGTGATAAAAATCAAGAAACAAAAGAATACATTAATATCTGCACTACTATAGTGCAATGTATGGTAACAAACTAATACTGCTGCCAGTATTAAAAACAGTCAAGCAATACACACAACATGCCTGAGATCAATATCACACACTGCAATATTTGTTTAAATTGATCAACAGTACTGACATCCAACTAACTGTCTTGCCAACTGCAGAAGGCAAGCATTCTTGGGGTCTGATGGCCCTGAAAGAAGTTAAGAAAGAGATAAAAGCAACAAAATCACAATCAACATTAACATAGAGGTTAATACATTTGCCCTTTTATAGCTGCAGTAAACAATTTTTTAAACAAGAATGTGGCTGACAACTCCAAGCTAAGCTTATACCTGTAGCAATCGTTAATCCCTCAACAACCAAATAAATACATGTGATACAGACTTAACTTATTTGTTTGAAAGTTTTAACTGTACAACAGCATTTAACTGTTCAGATAACAAGGCTAACTGGAAGCTCCTCCGAGGATGTGGATGGTATATTCAAAATGCTGGCTCCCACATCCAGCACGTGTGGTATGTCAGTGTCCTGGGAGGTATCTGTGTCCTTGGGTTTGCTAGGACCTGCTCATTGGAGGTCAGTTGTGGTTCCCTAGCAGGGCTTCCACCAGTAACCAAGAGGTCATGACCTACTACAGCTGATCGCTTTCATGCAGAGGTGATCATATCAGTGGCCCTATGGCACACCTGTTCATAGTCATCCTTGGCCACTCACAGAGTTGAGATCTGCAACAATTTGCTGCCATATTTGCAGATCAAGGGCCATCTCTCACTTTCCCCTGTGAAGTCGGAAGACACCATGTTGCTGAAAACCAACAATGATAACCTGTTGTTCGGCATCTGTAAATGGTCCTTGGCATGGATTGAAGCATCCTTCTGCCATTATTGTAGGTGTTCTAAAAATAAATCAGACATATAATACACATAAGTATCACATAATTGCAAAATAAGTGTTTACAGATGCAACATAAAAGGTAGCCAGTCACTAATAGCCACTGGAGAAACATTACACAGTCTACAGATGTGCTATACTAACAACAGACAGGATACAAAACAAGAAGAGTAACAAGTGCAACATATCTTTGTTAGTGCCATAAGAGTAACTCACTTTAGCCCCCACCCCCGCAAAACAGACAAATGGCCCTTTTGGATGACAAACCATCTTTGAAACACTAAAAGTGCTGTCAAAGAACCTTTTCCTGAAACATCTGTACGTAGGTGGTAGTCTAATTAACACCGAAAATGTGATAAGAGGCCTTAGGCTACAGGTGGACAGTAGTCTCTCCTTTGATAATCACATCACCACAGTAGTCAGGAAATCCTTCTACATGGCACACCTCATCACAAAAGGTTTCTCATCCAGGAAAAAAGAGGTCATTGTTCCCCTCTACTTGTCACTCATTAGACCCATTATAGTGTACAAACCCCCTATTGGTATGTACCTCAGAAGACATCTACAACAACTAGAAAGGCTGCAGAAATACCTCACAAAGAGGATTATCAGCCTCAAACAGATGTCCTATGCAGACCATCTCAAAAAACTCTATCTTTACTCTGTCACATATCTCCTACTCAGAGAAGGTCTCTACCTAACATATAAAGCTATGTCAAACCCAGAGCTGTTGGACATGCTCCACTTAAAAAAATTCCAATCCCTCCAAGCTACACACTCTAGGGACCTAAACCTTATTTACACAATAAACAGAACATGCTGAAGGGATAGATTCCTGTCCCAGAAACTTCCCATACTCTGGAACAAACTACCTATCTATATCAAACAAAGCTCCTCATTAGCACTCTTCAAGAAAAATCTTAATGATTGGAAGGGAGATAGGAAATTCATCCCGGGGATCACTTCTGTGGCTCTGCTCGACAGGGGCACAGGAAAACAATTTTCTTGGGGGGGGGGTGAAAGCCAGGTACCTTTTTGGCTAGGCTTATATAGGCCCTACGGCCAATAGACTAGTACCTACCTATGAACCTATGAACAGCATTCCTTTCCATGTATTTACATGTCTTGCCAATCTTGTGTACCGCTGAAATGATTTGATAAATGTGACCATGACCTCATTACACTTTTAAGTAATGCATGCAGATAACATTGTAAAAGCTAATGCTTGAATTTATTGTTAAATGCATTCTAGCATATGCGCATATGCAGTATGTAAGTGACATAATGGAAACATACCTTCTGAGATGGAATCCTCTTCTGTACAGATATGCTGTAGTAAAAGCTTGCAATCACTGTTCTAAACATGTAGAACTTTCCTCAACATCATTCTTCCTAGCTACAGGGTGGCATTTTTATATGGTGCAGATTAATAATGGATTGCAGCTGTGGGCGATTACTGCTTGGGAGGAGGAATTCACAACAGTACTGCAGGCCACCTTACATCCACTGGATGGGTCAGCTTAGATCTAGAAAGTGTTGCTGGAGGCTCCACAGGCCTTTCCCGTCAACATAACACAGATGCTACAAAACTTGCCATTATGTTTGTGGATACATTAAAAGCCACTTCACTGCAACCTGTCTGCTATAGGATGAGGTCATGTCTGCCTGGTCACCAGCCCATTGTCTGACCATGCGCTGGTAGGATTACTGCATATTCATAACTATCATAGAGTTAATGACATCAGCAGAGTCTATTGAGGTCAGACTAAGTTTCTCACATGCTAGTGTAAAATGCTCTCTGTAAGGCCAAGCAACAGCTCACTCACACACACATGCACACAGTTGACTACAATGAGAATGGAACCTCTAACTATCTAAGCACACAGACTACAGAACACAATACTTAATCCAAACACTACAGATCGACTCTGACATGAAGGGTGTCAGACAAGTTATAGCTGATGACATCAACAACGTCTTTTGAGGGCAAGATAACAGTGTCCCACATGCTGGTGTAAAATGATTTTTGTAATATCAAGCAACAGCTCACATACACAGTTGTTTGCTCTGAGAATAGAACCCCTATTTATCTAAGTACACAGACTACAGAATACAATTCTTAATGCAACTGCCACAGATCAAGTCTGAGTTGGAGTGTGTCAGACAATTTAATTTATAGTTGATGACATCAGCGGTGTCGAGGACAAGATAATAGTGCCCTACATGCTCTGTAATGTCAAGCAACAGCTCACACACACACACACACACACACACACACACACACACACACACACACACACACACACACACACACACACACACACTCATTTCAAACACCTCAACACGTCTGATTTATACAAGAGTGCAGGTGAACTTATAGTAGATGACATCAGGTGGCTATGAGTAACAATGGCTTGGGAGGCTTGCATAGGTACATAGATTCATAGTGTCATATTAGGCTAATAGCCTTATAAAACTAGGCTACTTAGAAGCTTAGCTGTGTAACAACACAAGTACCCCTACTCAGCATGGTTGGATGTTTGAGTTTAGCAGAGCAAGGTTGTGAGCACTGTCAACTGGCCCTGTTTATGAGGGAGCACACAACATTGTATAGTACACTTTATAGTTTGGTTGATATATGTGTGGAAGAAGTACTGAGACCCCACAATTGTAGTATTTGTTGTGGGGGGGGATATGTATGTGTTGTAAATATATGATGTATAGTTATATCAGGCCCTTAGTTTGCAATGTTTCCATGTGTATTTTTATGTCATACTAAGGAAATGGACAATAAACACCATTAATAAAGCATCATATATACAGTTCCATAGCATAGCAGTGAATTTGCACAATAGTTAACAATGTGCACACACATGTGAGATACATCTGTTTGCATGTAGGTAAGTAGTGTGTAAACATGTGCCACATTGCATGTTTAGTATTATCTAATATATACCTGCTAGTTATCAGCATCATTTTTCCACAATAGTAAGCAGAGCACAACAGCAGCAAGTAATGCAATTTCAGGGTTATGGCATATAGAGGCAGTTGTGTATGTGTTGTTGGCAAAAGTGAAGGCCATGCCTGTTCAGATGGAAGGAATATGTAAAGGACTATAGTACACAGTATACCCACAGTCATACATTTGATCATGAATGTTATAATACATAGATTATTAAATCAATAAAGTTAATACTGTATGCAATTTATTGTATTCAAATCCAGGTCCATATGTATGGCAGACCTACAGTTACACCTGTTGCCACAAAAAGGTTGAGGAGACAGTTGTCTGTGTTGCACCTTCATTGCTGTAAACTGCAATGTCAGAGCAATAAAACAAAGGTTGCACACTCTGTACTAGAATCCAGTACTATTTGTACTCCAGGCCAGGTTTTTTCAATCTCCAAGAGCGTTAATTGAATGTATCCAGTTTCTTTTTCTAGCTGTCTGCTTCCTGGGTGGTCTGTTTTTTTCCACTGTCCACAATGTCACACTTCATGCAAACCACATAAGCACAGCCAAACCTGAATTTATTTGTTCTCTGGTTCCACTGTTTGTGCTATGCAGCTCATGACAAAGAAAGTGGAATTAAAAACAAAAAAATTAGAAAAAAAGGAGGTGTTAAATGAGCAAGAGAAATGTATGACATGCACAGTAGAAAATTATAGCACATGACATATTTTTACATAGTTCAGGATTTGAACTCTCACACCAAGGCAACTTCAGAAAACAGGACGGATGCCTTATTTCTCCTTACTACACAAACAGCTTTGCAGCAAATAATTGCATCAGAATGTACACTGCTATCATACCATCAGCTTTGATTTGTAAGTTTAATTTCTCTTTATTATATTTGGATGTAGTGCACTTAGTGATCACACTACCTATTATGATTATGCTTGCAAATATACATCTTTGTGTTATATGTTTGTGTGTCTTGGTACTTCATCAGTTATCTGACCAGTAGTGCGAGATATGTAGTATATAAGCTATTCCATATCATCGGCCTTAAAATGTGTGATGATATTAACTCTGAGATATGATATGCAGATTCCAGCAACTGAAAACCAGGTTGGATGGCACAAACAGGCATATACTGTTCTTTTCGAGGGGGGAGCATAGCTGAGTTACTTTTATGGCATGAACAAAGGTACACTGCTATTTTGTGGGGGGGGGGCAAAGATCAGTTGCAGTTATGGCACAAGCAAGCATAGCCTTTTCTTTTGTGGGGGAGCAAAGGTGTCACTGTTATGGTACAAACAAGGATATGATTGTTTTGTATCCTGCCTGTTGTTTAAACTTGGGAAGGGTTGCGGAGTCAGAAACTGCAATGTGCATAACTACTTTCTAACTTTAATAATGTACCAGTACAAAGGTATGGTGTTAAACTGAGGCCATGCAGTGACCATCAGTATTCTTGAGAGGTATAAATGTGTTCATCTTTGATGCTTGAGGCCTACTACTTACTAATGGACACATATAAACCAAATTACATATTTGCTGTCACGTGTTAAAGTACTTTTTGTATAAATCCACCAGTATTTACTTGATTACTGTATCAGGTTACAAAGTACAAAGATATGCCATAATGTTATAAAAGAATACAGTCTAGGTTCAGGACTTAGCTTGCAAATGCAGCAGTTGACACAATTTTAGTTTGGGGCTGAATCTGTCTGATTGAAGCAGTACACAGACAGTACATAGGAAGGTAATAAAGGTTGTGTGAGTTGCCTGGCAACAGTTTTGCTATATGTATGTGAGTAGGAGAAAGGTATTAGGCACCAAGGTGGTCAGTGAATGTGCCATGTATTATCTCCTAACCAAAGCAAGGGCATACTGAGCATGTCTATGTCTGCCTCCAGGCACAGCAGCTGGTGGTTCCCCCTCCAAGACTTCCTCTGACTGTGGCTGTGGTAACCAAGGCATTGGTGGGGGTATGTGTGTCCCTTCCCCTTGCTGATTCTGCTGCAGCTGTTTCAGCAGGATCAGATTGTGTAGCATAACACATACTATGAAGACTTGTGTACATGTGCATAGCTCCACCAGATGTATCTGGGCACCAGAACTGTAACTTCAGCAGCCGAAACACACACTCTATGATGTTTCTGGTTTGAGAGTGTGCCTCATTATGGCATTCTTTCATGGCTGTGTGTGCAAGTCTGATGGGTGTCATCAGCCACAGTTCCAGTACCTAGCCAGCATCCCCCAATAAATGGCCCAGTGAGATGTCCCCCTTAGCAAACATCTGGTACAGCTGTGTTGTGTGCCAGATATGCAAGCCATGATAACTGGCAGAGTTGCCAGCACACACATTCAAGATAATTCCCTGGGAATTACACATGACTTGGCAGTTGATGGAGTGGTATCCCTTGTGGTTAATGTAGATTCTACCCTGCTCACCAGGTGGTGTCTTAATGTGTACATGCATGCAATCTATGGCTCCCAGTATGGTAGTGCTCTGCAAGGTAGAACTGTTGCATATTGCTGCCCTCTCTTCAGATTTATGGGCAAAACATATGTGCTCATTGGCATGTACTGTATGAGCATAGCATTCAGGAATTGGTGGAGGATCCTGGATGCTGATGATGTGACACACCCAACATATCCACAGTTGGTCTTTGAAAAGTACCTGTAGCTAAGGTTCTAAGGGCTACACATACCTTAGTTTCCACTGGGATGGGTTCCCCCTTGGTTAGCTCTGGCTCTGAGTTGTGGGTGGTAGAGCTCACAGAATTCTTGTTATGTGTCCGTGTTCACCCTGTAGCAGTCTACAATATCCAGGTCATGTAGCATCTGATAAGGTACCTTGGGCCTGAACACTCTTCTCCTTCTCAGCCTAGGCCTATTGTCACCAGCGCCAGCAGCACTGGCTTCAACATCTAGCACATACATATAGAGCAAACCTGCAGCAGCCCCCAGTACTGTGTCCAGTTAAAATTTCCTTAGCTCTACTCCAATGGTATTGAAGTATTCAAGAATAAAAAACAGAATGGAATCTACATATATGCTTTACAGCTTGTTGAGTAGCTCCATTGTGTTGGATTGGTTCATTAAAATACAACTAACCTGATTTTGCTGTAATTAGCATCTAGTAAACACCTGCTGCTTGCTCATTAGTGTGCTATGTACACCTTCATGCAACTCTGCACACATTTGTGTGAATAAGATAAGTACAGGCAAAACTGGTATTACTTTTCTATGTTCCTGTGATATCATGCAAACATGGAGCACAAAAAGTGAAGGAAAGGTTGCACACCCTGTACTAGAACCCAGGACCATCTATAATCTACCCCTATACATACACATGTTGCCACAAGAATAGTTACATGACAAGCACAGTGAAACCTGACATTCATTCCTCCATTTCCCGTGATTGCACTAATAACTGCATCACGCAAACAATGACTAAAATAAAAAAAAAATACTTAAAGCGGAATGAGATGACACATTTTAACAAAAAAATTCAGAGAATGAAACAAAATTTCTTCATTGTGCACTGCTTTCATGCGCTTTCACCCTTCACGGACCTACATGAACACCTCTGTAAGTGTAACCTGGCACACACATCCCTGATGTCATAATTCATTGTTGCTATCCATTAAAAATAAACACTGAGGAAGTGCCTACATGAAGTGAACATTCCTACATGACAACTATTTTTTGCTATTCATCAATTCTAATGTGTTTTGACCTCATTTGCATCTTCACCATGCTGACAGCACTGAATCTACACAGTTGGTAACTGTGTAGGCAGGGAAACTGAAGGGGATCCCAATGTTGTAAAGACAAGGGAGGGTATTACTTTGCTGTATATCTGCACAGATAAATGCAGTTTTGGATACAATTTGACTGTATTCTATCAGCTACATACTGCATATGCTTATATGACAGTATGAATAGTCTGTTTCATGAGGTTTACACTTTTACCTGTCTACATTAGTTACGAATATATTCACCATTCAGGGATGGGGGACCGAAGCTCCATTTATGTCATGGCACTTAAAATGGATTATTGCTATTGTTACTCTACTTTTGTAGCATCCACCCTGTCTAATAATTTCAAAATGTGTCTGCTGTTACATGTTAAGGTCAGTTCTGTACAAATCTAAGAACTTTTACTTGCTCTTGTTTCTGTGTAGACTCCTTTCCATGGCTGTATTCGGAAAGTTTTCAAATACATGGGCAACTCAATCATGTAGTCTACACAGTTGCTTTACTGCTAGTTGAATCACTCCACCATGTTGGTTTGCTTCAGTAGCATACAATTGAGGTAATTATGATTTAATTAGCATTCCACAGAAGGTACCATGTTTGCTGTGAGTGTGCACTACTACACTGAGTTTCCAGAATCTAAAAATATTCGCATCCACGTGCACATCATTCTGTGACACACACACAGTGAAAAATGAATGCATAAGCTTTATAGAATCCCTCCCTTAGTAAGATTAGTCAGTATAAAGTACATAGTATTTGTGATCTAGTATAATAATATACAAAGCCAGAAATAATGTGTTCATACAAATTATTGGGGAATAATACAGTATAAAGGTATGGATTTAATAAAGCCTACATGGTCCGCTAAGATCATTTATGCATTGTGGTATGATGCATACACAATATCACATAAATTTGTATTCAGCAAGTAGCCATATATGGTGTGTAGAGCTGCGCAAATATGGTAAACATCATGACATGCTCCTTACAACATAAGCAGTTGAATTGTATGCTAATTAACCAATAATAGATGGAGGAGCTATTCAACAAGCTATAAGGCAATCATGTAGACTCAGTGTAGGTTTTCCCTGCAAATTCCAAAACCTACTGCAATACAGCCATATAAACATTAGTACACAGAAGCAATGTTAGGGGCTGCAGTTGTTCTTATACCTATGTAAGTGAAAAAGACCCAAATCTGTGATGCTGCTGCTGCTAATTGACAATGGCCAAGATTTAGAAGGGTGTTTAGACCCCATTTAACTTTCCATGGTCTCCATGATGTGGAGGTTGTAGAGCACTACAGGGTGGATAGAGACACACTACACGAACTCTGCAACCTCTGTTGTCCACAACTGAGAAAAAGGACAATCCAAGGGGAACCAATGCCATTGAAGACTAAGGTATGTGTAGGACTTAGAATATTAGCTACAGGAACCTTTCAGAGGCCAACAGGGGATATGCTGGGGGTGTCACAGGCATTAGCATTGAGGATCTTACATTAACTCCTGAATGCTATGCCACAACATGCCAGTGATTATATATGGTTTCCCTATACACCTGAGAACAGATTGGCAAGTATGCAGAATTTCTACCTTGTAGCGCACTTCCCTGAAGTCCTAGGTGTGATAAACTGCATGCACATTGAATTCAAAGCATCACCTGGGGACAGGGAAGGGTGTACATAAACAGAAAGGGCTTCCACTCCATTAACTGCTAGGTCATGTGCAATGCTAAGGGAATCATCCTGAATGTGTGTGCTGGCAACCCTGGCAGTTACCATGACTGATATATGTGGCACAACTCCCAACTCTATCATAGGTTTTCCAGTGGTGATATCCCACAGGGTCATTTACCAGGGGATGCAGGAGATGCACTGGAATCCTGGCTTATGACACCCATCAGAAATGCACACCCCCCCACCAAAGAATGTTATAATGAGGCACACGCGTAAACAAGAAATATCATAGAGTGTGTGTTTGGGCTACTGAAGTCATGGTTCCAGGGCTTTGATATATTAGTGGGTGCTGTAAAGCACAATCCCTGTACTTGAGCTGACATTTTCACTGTTTGTACTATTTTTCACAATATTATTCTGAAAAAACAGCTGCAGCAGGAATACCAAGGGGAAGGGACACACATCCCACCACCATTGGCAAGGTCACAACAGCCACACACAGGTGAGGAGTCAGGGGGGGAACCAAAACCCACTGTGGGTGTAGGTAGACATAAGCATGCACAATATGCCCTCACCCTGGCCAAGAGGCAATGGATAGTACACATGCTCCCAACTTAAGGGGTAAAACCTGCATCCTATGAACATGCATACAGTAACATTGATGCTAGGCAACACTCACAACTGTTAGTGACCTATGTAATGGCTGTGTACAGCTAGCATCACACAGACACAGCCTCCAAAGTAAAGCAGTTGTAACTGCTGGACTATCAAGTTAAGCATTGAACATGGAATATGAAAACAAATGTCTAAGAACACAGATAAATGGCAGATCCTTGCATACTGTTATCTGGTGATATAACCAATTATAATGTGTGTGATGCACAGTTGTTTTATGTCCAAAATAAGGAATACCAATGGAGTACTCTATTACCAGGAAGACTACACAACTGCATGAGCAAAACTCTTGAAACACAATGAGTGCTGTGGCAACACACAAATAGTGGTTGCCCCCACCCTCAAAACAATGGGAAAATTAAAAAATGGCTATCTGATTGTCGTTTAATCTTAAACCCTAATAAAACAAAGCTGCTACTTTTCTCCCTCACTAACAAGTCTAACCTCCTAGCCTTTTCTATATACTCAAATAATGGTACCACAATCTCTCCAGACTCCCATACAAACCTAATAGGAGTCATTATCGACAATAACCTCAATTTCGATATACACATCAACAAATGTATTAAAACCATCAATAAAAAACTTGAGTCACTTTACAAGATCAAGCGTTTTCTTACTCCATCTGCTCGCACTGTCATTGCCCACTCCCACTTACTCTCGAACTTACTCTGTGGTTCCCCTCTACTGACTAACCTAGGTAAAACAAAACTCAATAAACTATCGACCTGCTATAATTATATTGCCAGATTTGCCATTGGTATGCCCTACAAGACACACCACTGTACTAACCTAAGATCTCTTGGGTGGTTAGAACTATCTTTCCTAATCCAGCTCAACCAGCATTTAAAGTAGTAAACCAACCTGAAAAAACACCATCACTCAAACCCATAATGTACCCATACAGCAACCTCAGTACACTTCGATCATCAAACAAACTGTTTGTCCAAACTATCAAAATTAATAATTCAGCTGGTGACTCTCTGTTTGCTAACTATGTTAGTAAAATTTGGAACTCTCTTCCTGCAGATATTACTCTAGAACCCCCCCCCAATAAGTCAATTAAAAATAGTCTAAAACAATACTTTAAGTCACACTGGTCTCACCCCTGTTCTAAACCTGACTAACACATTGACTATTATTCCAAAATAATTACTCCAGTATTTCTCAACTATCTTGAGACTTCTAGTTCCTTAGCTTACATAAATCTGTTGATCACTAAATGCATCACTTGTTTTTTCTGAAATATTCTGTAAATAATGTTGTTGTATACTTTATATTTTTGTTTTATGATTATGCAATGTATTTTTGCTTGCACCTTGGAGCTTTTCTCCCTGGGCCTCCACTGGAAATGGACAAGTATCCATTTGGACTATCCCAGTCAACAAATGTAAAATAAATAAAATAAAATGACAGTTCATACAATCCAAGGAATAACATATAATGCTCTTGTTATAAATGTTTTCCACATAATTGTCATAAAATGTGCACACATTTAAAGCACAAAATTCAATTATATACAATTGCTAGCCATGTCTCACTGTGCAAAGCCCTTCCTTGTTGGTATCTATGGGCTTCTTAGAAGCATAACACCCCTGTATCATTGACAATATAAACACTTTACATGTCCAAGGAATAAGACAGAAGACTGTAAGGTAGCCAGTTTTAACAATATCAATTGCAAGGACAGTTAATAAGGCTATCTGTGAAAGTCAATGCATGCCAAAAATGATTATGCCAGGAGTAAAATATAAGAAGGGCATACAGATAACAGTTTTATCTCCTATTGCAAATGGATAAACATTTTCTGCTCAACATGTTAACAAATCTAGCATGCACTTTCAAAATCCAAGTATATCTTAGCAACATTAGAAGCCTTCTGTACAGATAAATCAAAATAAATATTAATCATATGTATTCTACAAATACACATGCCCCCTCACCTTCACTTTCCATAGTTACATGGTTATCTTCTTATGGTGTAGATTCAGGCCACTGACCCTGGTGAAGATGCAAATGAGGTATGAACTCATTAAAATTGTTGAATCTCAATTTTTTGGCTTTGTGCAGCAGATTTAAACATAGTGTAAGCACTACCTCAGAATTTCTTGCTAATGGATTGCAAATGTGAATGAGTAGTTGAGGGAGAAGGAATACACAACAATTCAGACTCCCTACCTGCAGTGGGTGTGTCATCCAGGATATACTTACGAAGTTATGAAGTAATTGTAGCAAGCTTTAAAATGGAAGTGAACAGCACACATTTCTCAGTCTCTGTGTATGTATAGCCAAATTATACTTCCTTTAATGAAAACTGCATTTTACTGTCATGTAATATTGTCATACATTTTAAAGACAATGATACAAAATGCCCTACAAACTGCATGTGCAAGACTACAGCACACACGAGAGAAGAATGAACAAGATAAAAAGAAAAGACACTACTGTACTTGTGCAAACAATACTCATAAATGGTTATGTGATAATTCATTGCACTAAATATGTATGCAACACATATACAAACCACTCAGAAGTGTACAAGTGACTTTATAATACTGTGGTGGAAATGAAACTTGCTTATACTCACAATGATTTTCATTCCAGAGTTGTGTATAAATCTGCAACGTGTGTTAAAATATTTTTCCTTTTTGTTCTGTTTGTATATATATATATATATATATATATATATATATATATATATATATGTATATATATATATATATATATATATATATATATATATGTGTGTGTACAGTTTCAAGAAAAAATAGTCAGACCCACCACAGACAAAATGCCGATTCCACAGATGTTGAAAGATGCAAGGCAATTAGTCCAAGGTAACAAGCCGGAAATTTATTCCACCAAAAAAACACACGAAAAACAGTAGGTTAAGCTCTTTCACTCAGTCAATACCGAGCTTCCTCAGAACAAAAAATCAGTTCAATGACCACTTTAAATAGTAACAATTCATCACGTCCCATCTTGTCAACCAATAAAAAAGAATAAAACACTTGAACTTGGTTACAATTCATGATGTTAAAAATATATACATTAAAAACAATCCCCTCACCCCTGTCTGCAAAATAATACATCCTGTATTAGTTCATCAAAAATGCAGTCAGTTGTTAAACCACCTTTCTAAGGGCATACAGATCTAATTAATAATTTATTTATAAAATAAAATAGCCACAAAACTATCTAATGACAGCCTCTAAACCTGCCAAGTAGTTATTATTATTCTAGTTTATAAATGGGCAGCCCTTAATTTTAAAACACTTCTAATGCTTATATTGTCATTTAAGCCTGGGGCTCTCCCTGCATCTTACCTAAGCTGCCAAAGCAGCTCTTTGTACTCCAGTCTTGATTCCCAGTTACCCCCACGAGGGTCCGGGGGTCACCTGTTCCAAAACCAAAAATTTAACTTTCATGTTGTCACAAAACTGGGAATGCTTGAAAAAAGCATTAGTATCCTTACCTTTGGAGACTTCATACATGTGCTCATACACCCTTTTTCTTAACTGCCTCTCCATTTTACTGACATAAAAACTATTACAGGTCATACAGATTCCCAAATAAACAACCCATTTGGTCCCACAATTAAATTATTTGGTGGATTTATGTTTATATTTTCTTGAATGGATAAAAACTTTTCCTTGATTGAGCATAAAATTACATTGTTGGCAAGCACGACATTTGTATGTACCAAGTTTGGATCTATCCGTAGTTAATTTTGTAACAGCTCTCCTTTCCAGTAGTTCCTTCAAATTCACGTCCCTCTTCCTAACAAAATGTGGGTTCTTGGGGATGAATTCTTTGATTTCATCATTAAGGGTCAGTATTGGCCAATGTTTTGAAATAATTTCTTCGACCTCATTGCAGGTGGATGAAAAGGTATGTATAAAATTACTTTTAAAATCCCCTGTAATTGGTAATGTATTGACCATATTCATTTTTCCAGTCCCTAACAGAGGAAACATTTTTGAATTCCTGTTTGCAATAACTTCCACCGCCATCCTTTCAATGAGGTTCCTTGGATACCCTTTTTCTTCAAATAATCCACTCATAAATTTAACCTCATCCAAAAAGACTTCCATAAGACTAGACATCTTGGAAGCCCTAATCATTTGGCCCTTCACTATACCCTTTTTTTTTTAAAAAAAATGGATGGCCACTATTAAAATATAGATATGAGTTTGAAAACGTTGTTTTTCTGAATATCTTAGATTGAAAACAATGGTTATTATAATCTTTGTACAAGGTCACATCCAAATAATTCAACTGATGTTCATTAATGTTGTGTGTAAAAACCAGGAATTCAGTGGTATTATTAATGTAACTTAAAAATTCATCCAACTTCTCCCTTGACCCACTCCATAACAGGCATATGTCGTCAAGGTATCTGGTGTAATAGGTGATGTACTTAGACCATTCAGTCTTTAAAACAAACTTCTGTTCCCAGTAGTATAGAACACAATTAGCATATAAAGGGGCACAAGGAGCCCCCATAGCAACTCCTTTCTTTTGATGATAAAATTCCCCGTTGAAATAAATAAAATTGTTTTCTAAAACAGTTTCAGTAAATTCAAGAATTAAATTAATAGTGTTACTATCCAAACCAGATTCAGAAACTAAAACATCACCAAACCATTCAAGCTCAACATTGTGGGGGATACTTGGGAACAGTTCCACTATATCAATATTGACCATCAAAATATCTGTCCCAAATTTCCCTTGGTCGATACCTTTCAAAAAATCCCAGGAATCTTTATTAATATGTGAAATGGATGCTACAAATTTCTTAACCATAAAGTCAACATATTTCCCTAACGGTTCAGTAACACCCCATGCCCCTGACACTATGGGTCTAAACTTAATCAAAGCAATACCTTTGTGGGTCTTTGGTATTCTGAAAATAATAGGAATTTTGGGTTTTCTACTTGCAAATAATTGTACAACCATTCATCGATGCTACCTTGCAGTACATTATCAAATAAATAATATCCAATTTTTGCATACGCTATATTAATCTCGTTCCGGGATACAACTCTGTAATGTTCCAAATCTTGCAACAAATTGTGAAGATGCATCTCATAGTCAACTGTGTACATTAACACAACCCCCACCTCCCTTATCCGGCTTCATAACTCTACATCTCTCCTGATTCAGAAGATCTATTAAATTCTTTTCTTCTTTATTAAAATTATCAGCCTGCAAATAATTATTATTAAACACAACTTGTTGAATGTCCCTCTCAGCTAGTGCTTCAAAAACTTTAAGGGATGGATGGGTGGGAGGGTTGAATGCACTCTTCCTTGTAAGTTTGTGGCTGGTGCCTGGCTGCCCTTTAAAAAAAATATTTAAATTTAGCTGTCTAATAAATAGTTTTAGATCAATCAAGGTGTTTGCCACTACCCCAGGACGGGAGGGGACAAATTGGAACCCTATAGAGAAAACATCGAAATATACATTTGTGGGTATTAAGTCAGTAAAATTAAAAATAGTAAAATTCCCTTTTCTCCAAATAATCTTGTTGTTAACCATTTCACTTTCATCATCAAACTCTGCAACATCAATTAGTGTTACCATTGCACTTAATTCAGAGGACGGTTCCACCCTCTGTTCAAGTACCCCCCCCCCCGAAATACTGAAAATCCTGAAATGATTGTTTCCTTTCTTGTTCTTGTTTCCTTACAGTTTCACTTCAGAATCCTGAAATGTCATAATCCTGAACTTCATAATCCGGAAGCCCAAAATCTTGAAAATTCAAAATCCTGAAAACTCAAAATCCTGAATTCCAACATGCTGAAAAAACCCAGGATACATATACTGACTACAGACAACACAATCCAGATTACATTCCACCAAATATAAGCAGGGGGGCAAGCCACTCTGCACCCCCATGTGGGGGGGCTGCATCCCCCATACCCCCTGCTACTTAAATATATCAACTCCAAGATTGCAATTCACTACACTATCATGAGTTATGTTGTAGTAGACAACATTGCTAAGGTTATAACAGGCAGTCATGAAACATGTGATGGTATGTTTGCCATTTGTTTCTGTGGAGTGCAATCTTGGAGTTGATATATTTAATTATCAGGGGGTGTGGGGTACAGCCCCCCCACATAGGGGGTGCAGGGGGTATGGTGAAAAGTGCTATTCTTTGTCTTGTATGTGTTTCTGTGTGTCCTTGTACTGGAATATTGTCATTTTTTGTGTCCTGTATATTTCAGTATTTTGGAATTCAGAATTTTGAGTTTTCAGGATTTTGAATTTTCAGGATTTTGGGCTTCCGGATTATGAAGTTCAGGATTGTAATATTTCAGGATTCTGAAGTAAAAACATATATACGTATAAAATGTTAATATTTGTGTCGCATGCGGCTTAGTTGAAACATGGTGAAATGGATAAATACATTAAATGTAATGTGAAGCTACTTGTTTATAAAGACTGCATAAATTATAAAATGTTAACATTTGTCTGGCATGCGGCTTAGCGGAAACATGGTGAAATGGATAAATACATTAAATGTAATGTGAAGTTATTTGTTTGATAAAGACTACATACATTACAGCTGTGAATCAAATGTGTGTATAGCACACGTGGAAAGATTACAGTATATGTTATATTTAGATCATGGTTCAAGTCCCATATTTACATTTTAATGATAAAACCTAATAAAAACTTATTACATTAATAATGCATGTTTAGCTTTACCTGTTATGTCTGTGTGTCAAATACCTTTGTGCAAGCACAATCTAATGTCCCAGGCAACAAGCAGATATTGTCAATTTTAAAATAGATACATTGTTACCACTTTTGCTTTCCATCGCTGAAACCTGCTAAGTGGCGTTAAGTGATGATCAGCAATCTTCTATAACACCTACATGTCCGGAACACCTGCAGACCCCAAGAAGACAATTGTCAATTTCAAAACAGATACAGTCTACCATATGTTGTTTGCCACCATGCAAACATGCTAAGAAGCATTGCACAGAGGTCAGCAGAGAATATGAAAATATACAGACAGTGAATAACTTTTCACGTCCTATGGCATGATGTTGTTACCTCCCTGCAATGTTGCTTAAACATGCTGCACTAAGGAAACACACAGTTAAAGCAAAATAAAGGCACTCATATTAAAAATTTCATATAAAATATTCATTTAGACTGATGTCTCTATAAATATGCAACTCCATATGTGCACTGTTTGACATAACTCAGTTGAGTACTGTTTGTTTTTATACAGTACTTGACTGTAGTCATTTCCTCTCACATTTCCAGTAATTATCACATCTAATTATTTATTGACATCATGAATACATATGTAAAAATATTAGAAAGAACTGGATTCAAACCCTGTATTATTCATGCTTGAAATAAGAACTCAGTGCTCTTACACATGGTACCATAGAGTCAGTTAGGCAACAGATGTGTTTCTTCTACTCAGCAGTGTCCAAAGTGCTCACTACCACTTCTCTCCGCTTTGCATGTTTGCATGGAGAAAAGTGAAACAATACAACTCTTACCATTTTCTGGATGATACAGTGACCCACGTTTGCCCATTGCTTAACTATGCACAAATGGGGAAAGCAGTATACTTATCTTTTTTAAAGGTTATACAATGTATAACACAACACATCCAATATGAAGTAGTTATGTACACCATAGTGTCAGCTGTGTCCACCATAGCCAGAATGGATAAGTTCCTCGCATGCACTTGAAATTTATTATCCCATTGCTTGTTCCCAAATATCAACTACACTTCAGAAATAAATGCAAAAAATGCATTGTTACATAACATGTGTACCTTTATAATGACAAGACACATTCAGATTGTCTTATACTTGTATTAATGTGGACAGCAATTATTTACACATTTGAACACATGAATATGATGTTAAAAGGTATGTGTCTGTATGTGACATTAAGTGTGTAATATACACAATACACTGGAAAACAGCTGCATATGTCTCATTTGTACTACATGCATCCCTGACAGCTGTTTGCATCTAATTTGACCAGCTGTCTCTTAAAGTAAACCTGCACATTGGAAAAACAACAGGAAATAGTACATCCACACTTTGAACACCACTCTCATAACAGGATATGTCAACCAGATCATATAATGACAGTGGCATACTCTATAAAAAACACTATGACAAGGCAAAAACATACTTCAGAAGAGCATAACTGTTAATCCTACTGTCAGCAACTCAGTCCCATGGAGTACAAACATTTTCACAGTGATACATGCTTACCCACCAATTCCATAAATGCCTCCCAACATTTTCTCTAAAACATCCACTGATGATATCATCCACTATAAGTTGTCCATTAGCATCACAAAAGCCAGACTTGTGCTGCTTACATTAAGTACTAAGTTCTCTTGCTGGCATACTTAGGTATGGGTTCTAATCTCACTGTGTTCAACTGGTGTGTATGTATGTGTGTGTATATGTGTCTGTGTTCACTTGAATTACATTCAAGAGACCATTATACACCATCATGTGAAACACTCTTACTACCCTCTTCTTCTCAACAGACACTGCTGATGTTATCAGCTATAAAGTGTTGCCTTACACTGTAGAAGCCAGAATTGTGTTGTAGTTTTTGTGTTAAGTACTGTGTTCTGTAAATAGTTAGGTAGGGATTATAATCTCAATGTGGTTAACTGGTGTGTAGTGTGTATCTCTTAGTGTTCACATTGTTGTAATTCAAGAGACCATTTTAGACCAGCATGTGTTAAACTTCTACCTTTTTCTTCTCAACAGACCCGGCTGATATCATCAGCTATGAAATGTTGTCTGACACTATAGAAACTGGACTTGTGCTGTGACTCTTGTGTTAGGTACTGTGCTGTATAAATAGTTATGTAGGGGCTCTACTCTCAGTGCAGTCAACTGGTGTGTGTGTCTGTTAGTGTTCACTTGGTTGACATTTAAGAGACCGTTTTAGACCAGAATGTAAAACACTCCTTCTACCATCCTCATCTCAACAGACACTGCTGATGTCATCAGCTGTAAAGTGTTGTCTGAGATGGTGGAAGCAAGGCTTGTGCTGTGGCACATGCATTAAATACTGTGCTCTTTAAGTAGTTAGGTAGGGGTTCTACTCTCTCTGTGGACAACTGTTGTTTTGTGCATTCGACAAACAGTATGGTGAAATTTTAGAACAACATATCAGTCCACAGCTATGTCAGACCCTCCTCCCAACATCTTCTTGTAACATACACAGATGATGCCATCCTGTATAGCATGCACTCTGACAATATTCAAGAGAAATCTGTGCTGTGGCAGTAACATCAGCTACTCTGTTTTCAAGCTATTTTACTTAGATATGAAGGGGTTCTAATCAGACAGCAGGCAACTTGAGTGTGTACAATTTCAAACATTACTTTCAGACAATTTTACACTGAGATGTAACTCCACATCCATGTCAGACATTCATCCCAACATGTTCTTCTCAGCATAAAATGATGGTATCATACTCCATAAAGTGCAACTTGACAGTGTCAAGCATATAGCATATAACATATAATATAATATAATATAATATAATATAATATAATATAATATAATATAATATAATATAATATAATGTAATATATAACATAGTATCAGACATATGTGGTGGTGCTAGTATGACATTGTATGGAACTAATTCTTTATACATATGCAGGTGTAATGTTCAAATCAGACCCATTGTACTGCTGTGTTAGTGGCTGGTGGCACTTTGCAGTCATTGTATGATCTTGTGAATAACTATTAATTTCACTACAACTTGAGAACCTTTAATGTAGCCCTATGCATCCACCACCCTCTTTTTTTCATCTGGCCACATACCATCTTTCCTGCAGGGGGGTTGAGGATGTCCTTATGTTAAATATGCATACACACATCATGAAGAAGAGTCCTTCCATGAGGTTCTCCAAGCCATCTCCAGACCACTACATGTGTGATTGCTAATTCTGTCATTTTGTGGTGCATGCATCCTATATGGACAGTGGCAGTATGAAATGCAATCAAATGAATATACACATATGCACAATAGTCTTACTGTCTTTTATAATATAGATATAGGGAGCTTATTTTCAATGGTAAAATAATGACTGGGATTTCATGTGATGTTGTCCATTAGCCTAATAATGTTGCATGACCCTATAAACAGTTGGCATGTCAATGTTGCTGTCATTGACATGTGCTATATTGAGATGAGGATGTACAGTATGGCTACAAGAGGGCCTTACAATCTGTGATGTGAGTTCAGGTACTGATGCCCATTGCTGCAATTGCAGTACATAATTACCATGGACCTTCTCTAAAAGGACACAGGTAATATCGCAACTGTGTACTAAACTCATGCTTGATTTGTTAAGGCTACATCATGTCTGCTACATCTGTTCACAGTCTGCAAGAAGGCATCCAAAGACATGCTTGATGACAACACTATCATCCTGCTTAACTTGACCTGGGTAAGGCATTTGACACATATCCACTGTCAGGTATTACAGAGAAACTGTCTCAAGTGGCCGCAAACACCTACGACACCATGTGGTTAGACAACTGGATCACATATGTCACAGATAAATATGTTTCAGTGTGTGAGGTCTCCTCTATCTAGAGTCCAGTGACCAAGTATGTATCTCTGTGCTCTGTGCTAGGCCATTTCCTGTCCATTATTTAAGTTTCAGCCATCAAAACTGACTTATACATCCTTTCTCCAATGAGCTTTGTGGAGAACTGCAAATTGTGGACAATCATTGAATCCATGTGTAGTATTGGTATAATGCATACAGTATCAACACGTGCAAAGGATTTCTGTCACAGTTATGGGGACACTGTAGATGAAGAAAAATCATGGTGAGATTAGTTCCATTATGAAAGAAAATACACAAGATATTTACAATATAGGCAGCACACCCCCATGAGCAGATTAGTTGGTATGTGACCTGTGTACTCAGGTAGATGGTATGCCGAATGTCCACCAGCATGTGCCCACAGTGGTGACTACTCCCTTGAATGTAGTACAGCTCCTGAATATGTGCGGGACATCCACTAAAGGGCATTATAGTTTCATTGTTCTCATCCCTCATCATAATAGTAATTGATTGCAATATACCCTTTTGCATGTACCTCTCAACTATTTTCCAGGGATGAGTTACTTAAGTGTACCACTTTTGCCGCAGTGAGCTCCCACATATAATATCAGCCATAAGAAAGTATTGCTTTTGTTGGATAAACATTTGGGTATTATAATGCAGAAACCCCTGCAAGGTGTTATACAAGATGCATGTGTGATACGTGTTCTTGTAATGCACAGTAAATATATAGGTGTTAGACAACATTAATGCATGTCTCTCATTCATGAAAGTGTGGATCGTGGCATATATATATATATATATATATATATATATATATATATATATATATATATATATATATGGATCTATCTGAGTTCATCGACATTTTAAAATACCGAAAACGAATTAACCGACACCAAAACATCGAAACTCATTTAACCGACGCCAGAAGATCGACAGTTCACAAACACGACATCGCATACACCCGACACAACATACCAACAAACAAAACACATCCCCTATCCAACACTCACACACACAACACAAGCACACCAAAATCCTTACAAACAAACACTAACCCATACATACACAACTATCCACAACCCTGACCCAAACCCTTACCCTAAGGTCCGTCACTATCGCACACTCACCTAACCCGCCCTAACCCTAACTCACTTATCCCACCCTACCCTACAAAACACCAACATCGACACTTACCTTACTCGCCTAACCCTAACTCACTTATCCCCCCCTACCCCTACAAAACACCAACATCGCACACTTACCTTACTCGCACACTCACCTAACCCGCGCCCTAACCCTAACTCACTTACCCCACCCCTACCCCTACTAAACACCAGCATCGCACACTTACCTTACTCGCACCCTATCGTCCGTCACTACCGCAGACTTACATATCCTTTCCCCATCGCAGCTTCTCAGCGTCGGTGTCTTCCTCCGTCGGTCTTCTGCCTCGTCGATCTTCTGGCGTCGGTGACGTGACTTTCGACATTC
The DNA here is from genome assembly GCF_019279795.1 of Protopterus annectens. Classification (NCBI taxonomy): domain Eukaryota; kingdom Metazoa; phylum Chordata; order Ceratodontiformes; family Protopteridae; genus Protopterus; species Protopterus annectens. The sequence goes on along the minus strand of NC_056739.1, from coordinate 1,432,272,177 downwards.
TCATGTCAGTTAATTCGTTTTCGATATTTTAAAATGTCGGTGAACTCAGATAGACCCATATATATATATATATATATATATATATATGTGTGTGTGTGCGTGTATGTATGTAGCATGCACATCTGCCAACTCATGCATAACAGTATCCCTCCTAAAACCTCCAGCAGATGGTAAGTTTTGAGGAAGGTGTGCTTGATTCCCCTCAGAGATTGGTTATGATTCATAATGGTTGTACAAGTGTGTTCTTGCAGTACCATCTATGATCACTCACAATCACATACATTATGTCAAAGACTTTGGAATACTGGTGGTATTATTCTGATATTGTCCATGATTGTGCATGCTTCTCTCTACTGTTGTCCATGAGCCTGTTACTGTGTGTCTTGCTTGCCTGAGACGTATGCAGGCATTACATTTATATTCAGGCAAATCATTTTGCACAGCTTCACAATGTGCACCTAACCCCTATTGAACTTATCTTCCCTAATATATGTACTCTCCATTGTTCATGTCAGGATGCCTATATCACAAAGAATCTTCTCCATTGATAAGTCGGCTTGTGTGACAGTTACATAATATATTATAACTGTGCAGTCTATACCGTATCATGTCATTATATCATGTCAGTATGTGATTAGTGTTCATGCTACAACTATCTTTATTCACATGCCATCATCTGCTCTACACTACCATGTTTCACCTGTCCTCTTCCCCTGTGTTCATTCCTACAATTCATTTTTGTGTTCCTTTTCACTACACAGACTTCCCCTGACTATTTATTTATAATGCGGTCTATGTACCCTTACTGATCATTTGCACAACTTTTATTCAGTAAGCCTGAAACAGGCTCCCACAATACTCTGCACTGTACAGACATTCATTTAATCTGTTGGAACTATTATTATGGTATTCTGTGTACTCCCACAGACTTCATTTGCCTGTAGGTAAACAGGTTTACATGTATGCTGGTGCCCATGTTGTACACAGTCATTTATGTTTACATGCAGGGTGTGGCATGCACATGTAATTAGCATTGTTGTTCACCACATAAACATGCCGGCTTTGCACTAAGCTTACATGGAGTTTATTGAATCACATCTAATGTTCAAGTCCTGCTTAAGCAAACTTGCCTCAAGCAATATTATTGTTACATCTGCTTACATGATAAATTAAAAAAAAGACTAATACATGCTAAATAAATATTTGAAATGGAGCAGTTAAGGACTTCATAATATCAGCACTTCAAAAAGAAGTAGTTTGTTCCACTGTTCACAACATGGTTAAAATCTTTAAAGGATGATGAAGCTCATTTTCTATTCGTTTGCTAAAGGTATGGATAATAGCTTAATAATTGCTAACTGGCTTGATAGAAATGCAAAGATAACTTACACACCGTCAACATAATTTTTCACCCAAAACTTTGGGGTGGGGGAATATGGTAGTTTTGAAAGTGATGATGATGGTGACATGACAGTGCTTCTGTACATTTACACTGCCATGGAATTAACCACAGTTAGACACTCCATACTGATCCATTACAATCATTAGTTTCAGTTGTTGAGGGGGATACTGTGATTAAGTACTTAATGGAAAAGCATGCATTGTTAGATAGATTTCTACTTTTGTGCCCTCAAATGTAGTTTCAGAGGATCCTTTGTAATTTACTGGGTCTTTTTGTGTCTTCTGATAGTGTTAATTCAACATGGCTAAACAGTGTGAAAACCAATATCATGCAGTATGCTGTCAGTGCTCTACTCACGCTATCTAACGATATGCAATAAATACACACCATTTGACATCTCGTTTAATATACATTGAAGAATAGCTAATACAATGCTATATAAAATACTCAACACAGAAACCAATCAATATTTTTGGAAGCAAAAAGAAGGAATCCGACTGTTTAGTGACAATGAATATCCCTATAAATATAGTGACTATGTGTTCTAGCAAGAAATACCTGAGCTACACCAAAAACAAAGCCTGAATTTCATTAGACATTATCAGTGGTCAAGGCAAAATGAAATATTTGGACTGCTATATGCAGGGAAAATCTTTTTAAATACTGCACAACAATAAAGTTATTAGCACCATTTAGTACTGCTTTAACTATAAGGTAGAACTAGAAATAGAAATTGCATATTCGATCAACCAAGAGAAGAAATTAATGTCTGAGTTCTGTTTCAAAGAGTCTTACCAGTTGTGACTGTGGTGGTCTTTCCTCATATTACAATATATTCTAGGGGTCCTAGTCCTTGCAGTATGGATTAAGACAACATTACATTTATGTTGAGGCCCTTCCACTATGCTATCCCACTCTTTTAGAATCCATCACACTGGGAAGCCTTTAATTATATTTTGTTTATCTTTGTGATTACCAATTTAGACAATATAATGAATTTTTCTGTGTATATCCTTATTTCAATACTCATTTAGATTTCTGTTTTGTGGAACATATCTCTGAAGGACATTCCCAAAAATAAATTGTTGGCTCAAACTGATATGCCCAGTAGTCCAATTTGAAATAAAATAAAATAAACAAAAAAAATCCCACATTTTATATTGAACAAAGTGAACTGAGAAATGAATTACTGAAATATGAATTACCAGTTGTACTATTTTAATAACGGTTGTGTATTGTGACATCCATCTTTGTCAATGCAAAGCACTGCATAAGTATTTGTGGATGAATAATTCCTCCCTTTTTCACTATTTTGTCCCAAACAGAAACATGTCTGCATGCTTTTGTAATGCTTGACATGAAACAATGATGAGCTGCACTTAACATCATCTAAAGCAATATTTGTCCAAATACCTCTGCGCAACACAATAAAATAGATCGGTAGCCATTGTGGTGAATATATTAAACACTCGTGATTATAACAAAGATATAGAAAACATTATACAGAAATGGTAAATATATTCAAGCGAGAATAAAGCATCAATAAAACTTTATTGCAGTGCATGGAGCAAGGTGATTATGCTCTGATATTCAGAAGAAGACAAATCAGTTAAGTGCTACAGTGGCACGAGACCCAATCCTAACGAATGTTAAGCACCCCTTGCTTCAGTTGTTAAGATCAGGTCTCATGCTAGGCATTAAAATCTGTAAGTATTTCCCATCAAATGGCAGCAGCAGAATAAAAGATTTGTTTCTGCCTGCTGACTGTCTGACAGTGTGTCTCCAACTTGCTGATAAAAACAAAGTTGCTTGAATAACAGGATGTGTGTTCACCTGCTTTTTCTGAAGGATACAAAGGCTGAAACATAAATGTAAGTCATTATTTTAGCAATTCAGTCCTCAGTAATGTGTCTGAAAAAACACAGACTTTATCAGAAACAGATCTGATATATGAGGCAAAAATCTGGATATTCTGTGGCATAGAAGGTGAATGTAAACGTAAGGGACTGAGTTGTGCTGCCTTTCTGATAGTGCTCATTAAGTGCTTTACAGCTCTGAAAGCCATCAAAACACTTAGCCTTTTTTCTTTATGTGCTTTTTTCACTTTAACTAGTAGTACATGGAGCAGCTAAAGCTGCATGCATTAAAAAGAATTATGACTGGCTCTCTGATCCTATCACATCATTATATGTCCTTAATATCCAGATCTATCTGACATGATGGACAGAAGGAAGGTTGGTATATTGTGTGTGCAAGAGACCAGATGGAAGAGGAGCAAGGCTAGGTGTATCGGAGGTGGGTTCAAATTGTTTTATCATGGTGTGGATGGGAGGAGAAATGGTGTAGGGGTTATCCTGAAGGAACAGTATGCTAAGAGTGTTTTGGAGATGAACAGACTGTCGGATAGAGTGATGTATATGAAGCTGGAAATTTATGGTGTAATGATGAATGTTGTTAGTGCATATGGTTCACAAGTTGGGTGTGCGATGGATGACAAAGAAAAATTTTGGAGTGAGTTGGATGAAGTGGTGATGACTGTACTCAAGGGTGAGAGAGTGGTTATTGGAGCAGATTTCAATGGGCATGTTGGTGAAGAGAACAGAGGGGATGAGGAAGTGATGGGTAGGTATGGTGTTAAGCAAAGGAATGCATAAGGTCAGATGGTAGTGGATTTTGCAAAAAGGATGGACATGGCTGTGGTGAATACGTATTTTAACAAGAGGAAGTAGCATAGGGTGACATACAAGAGTGGAGGAATATGCACACAGGTGGATTATATCTTATGTAGAAGGGCCAGTCTGTAGTAGATTGGAGACTGTAAAGTGGTGGCAGGGGAAAGTGTAGTTAAGCAGCATAGGATGGTGGTTTGTAGGATAACATTGGTGATCAAGAAAAGGAGGAGTGTGAGGGCAGCGCCAAGGATCAAATGGTGGAAACTGAAAAAGGATAATTGTGAGGTGTTCAGGGAAGAGTTACGACAGGCACTGGGTGGCAGTGAAGAGTTAAAACCAAATCTGAGGATGGAAGCAAGCCAAAAAATGACCAAAACCAGCAATAGGGCTGGCCAGAAGTGCCCAAATAAAGGTCGAAAACCAAGAGAAGGTTTTTAAGTAGAAAATGTCTTTATTGAAAACCACAATAACGCCAGACCAATGTATACGTTTTCGACCAAAAAAAAGTCTTCATCAGAATAAGCAAGTTCAAGCACCAAATAAAACACTTAAATAACCATTCAATTATCCAAATTAATTAGTTGGCATTTTAATTGCTTATTCTGATGAAGACTGTTTTTTTGGTCGAAAACGTTTACATTGGTCTGGCGTTATTGTGGTTTTCAATAAAAAAATTTTCTACTTAGAAACCTTCTCTTGGTTTCCTACCTTTATTTGGACACTTCTGGCAAGCCCTATTGCTGGTTTTGGCAGTGAAGAGTTACCGAATAGCTGGGTACCTACAGCAGAGCTAGTAAGGGAGATGGCTAGAAAGGTGCTTGGTGTGACATCTGGAAAGAGGAAGGAGGACAAGGAGACCTGGTGGTGGAATGAGGAAGTACAGGAGAGTATACAGAGAAAGAGGTTGGCGAAAAAGAAGTGGGATTGTCAGAGAGATGAAGAAAGTAGAAAGGCGTATAAGGAGATGAGGTGCATGGCAAAGAGAGAGGTGGTGAAGGCTAAGGATAAGGCATATGAAGAGGTGTATGAAAGTTTAGACACTAAGGAAGAAGAAAAGGACCTGTACCGATTGGCTAGACAGAGGGACCGAACTAGGAAAGATGTGCAGCAGGTAAGGGTGATAAAAGATAATGAGGGAAACATACTTACAAGTGAGGAGAGTGTGTTGAGCAGATGGAAAGAGTACTTTGAGGGGCTGATGAATGAAGAGAATGAGAGGGATAAAAGGCTGAAAGAAGAAGAATATCCATGGCAAGAAATGGTGAATTTCTTGGCATCCATGTCTTGAACACATAACAAGTCGATTATTATTGATGGCCCACTCATAATTCTGTATATAATTATTGCAGGATTAACCACCCACCAACAGAACTAGTAAAAACCTACTTATTGTAACACAGCTACCACAAGGAAAGAAAGGGGAAAAAAGTGGGATTGCCTTCAATGAAGTGGACCCCTCTTACACCATCATTCCACACTACCAACCACATTTACCAGCACTGATAAGCTAAGGAAAAGGGATAAGGCAGGATCACTGTGCTCCATATGCCAATGCCAAAGAGGCTAGCCCACCCACAGACCTGTCTATAAGTATCCTTCATCTTCTTAATTCTGTCTGACTACCTCATGTCCCATAACCTTTTCCTTCTAAACCTAACACTTCCTGCCACCAACTACTCTCACTGTCTACTCAATTTCTCTCATTCATACAGCCTGGCAAGCATATATGGACCAATTCATCTGCTAGGCTTACTTAATTTAAGAGTAAATCTGGTCAATAATTCAAATTATTCTATTTAAATGCATTTAGGAAAACAAGCTGACAAGTATTACTTTAGAACAAATCAATTCAAACTTCAAGTAAGTAATGTGTGACAAACAACTAAAAGTAAGGGGAAAGGGTCATAATGGTCTCGTATCAATAACTTGACTATTTCAAATAAATGAGAATATGTGTACACAAGAGTAGTTCAAGTCGTTCTCTCTGTGGTAACAGGTAAATAACTCCTTTAAACATATTAGAAATTATTGTTTTGCATACTAAGAAACTCTTAAATGTTCTTCCTGTTTATTAAGGGGTAAGCAAACTATTAAAACATAAATAGACAAGGCTCAAATTTACAGTTCATTGCCTCCTTATAAAGACAATGTTCCATAAGTGTACTATCAGCTTGAAACAAACCTGTTAGAGCTGCAGAATGCATTAAAATTACAAATATTTGCTGCACTAATTCTCGTGCTTAAAACAAATTGGGTGTAACTACAAATTCCTCTCAAAACTGCACACCCTTAAAATTAGCTGGGATGAGGAGTTCTGCTTGAAAGAATGTGTAATTGCAATGCATTGATTAGATAAAAAGAACATTTTACCTGGCCTTTTCTTCTCATCTATATTACAAAGAACAAAGTAGAAACATTAAAAGCATAAAATGTTATAATGAACCAATATATTACAGCTGGCAGTCAGGAGCATTTGAGAAGATAAGTGAGCAGTTGTCTTCTTCCTTATTCTTTTTGTTGTCAGCTACTTTGCATAGCTCATTGCCTTTTCAATGAAGCACGCTGTGGTCCTGATAACAATTTAAATTCGCTCTTGCAAAAATTGTGGTTTACCTAATTCATTTCAATTAACAACTTCATTTTTCTTTAACAAGCTATATGTAGTCTGAATGGAATAAAGCATGCATATGACATTTTGAACTAAGGCACAGTTTAGACAGGCAATGTTTGAAGATTCTCATTCATTTGGAAGGCCACTCACAAAAAGAAAGGACAAAAAGAAAACTCCCATATCTTGGGTATATGTCTATGTGCATGAAAGCAAGAATATTAATCATGTTTGAATACAGATACTCCAGGAATATTTTACTCAATTTAATAGGTATGACTGGCACTGAGTGTGTGTGTGCATGTGTGAGTCTATGCACATGTGTGAGGGCTTACCAGTCCAGATTGTATCTGAATATCTAATCTATATATGTTAGATATAAACTTATCTATCTGTCTCTATCTATTTAGTTATATATACATATGCCTATATTCATCTGTGTGGGTGTGAAGGTGCTTATGAATCCAGGTTGCACTGGGGGATACCTGAAATATAGTGGGTGGAAGGCAAAGAAATGGATGCTGATGAAGATGCCAGTCTGTTTCCCCTTAAACAAACATGCACTCTCACACCTGCAGAAAACTTGAAGAGTCTTCAACATACATTGCAGGCAACAGGAAATTAAATTTAACCTTACACACAGGGAAGAAATGTAAAATTAATAAAGAATATATGGCAACAGATAACTAAACTGGATAACCAACTGCAGACAGGGAGCCACTATGCCACTGTGCTGGCCTTTATCATATGTGTGTGTGTGTGTGTGTGTGTGTGTGTGTGTGTGTGTGTGTGTGTGTGTGTGTGTGTGTGTGTGTGTGTGTGTGTGTATGTGTGTCCATGTGTGTGTGTGTGTGTGCGTGTGTGTGTGTGTGTGTGTGTGTGTGTGTGTGTGTGTGTGTGTGTGTGTGTGTGTGTGTGTGTGTGTGTTTGCATGCGTGTGTCCACGTGTGTATGTGTATGTGTGTCCATGTGTGTGTGTGTGTGTGCGTGTGTGTGTGTGTGTGTGTGTGTGTGTGTATGTGTGTGTGTGTGTGTGTGTGTGTGTGTGTGTGTGTGTGTGTGTGTGTGTGTGTGTGTGTGTCTATGCTTCACCCCCCCACTACCATACCCATGTGTGCTAACCCTAACTGTAACCCTTACCTTAGTCCTACCCATTCCGTTCCTAAAAACACATTACCACTATACAAGACAAAAAGGACACAGAAATCATACAACACAACACAAAACATGCACAACACTGAATCTATCATGTTCCCTACCCTTACTCTAATTCTAAACTGTGAACACTTGCAGATCCACACCAACTACTGTAGCACAGTCTTGCCCATGTTCTTAACCACCATTTTTTCAGTCAAACATTAATTTTCCTGCACACCCCTGCTTCCCTACATTGATTAAAATTAAATGCAACCATATGTGTTTTACACAAATGAGCTTTCAGTCATTTATGCATTCTCTCTTTTTTCACACTCACAAGAACATTTCTGCCTCATTGACGACCTTTAGTAAAACTTCCATAACATAACTTTGATTACCAAAATTTGTTAAATGCAACTGGACATAGTGTAGTTGATTCTAACACAGCATAAACATCTTTGCAACGTTAATCAGGACAGCATATCTGCTCATCCTGGCCCAGTAAGCAGCATCCATACCTTTGCTCACTTACTTTACTTATAAACCTCCTTATAATGTTAACCAGGACAGCATACCTGCTCATCCTGTCCAGTAAGCAGCGTCCATACCTTTGCTCACTTAATATACTTATAAACCTCCTTATAATATTAAACAGGACAGTGTACCTGCTCATCAGACCCAGTAAGCAGCATCCATACCTTTGCTCACTTACTAAACCATTCACTGAATTACCATCAAACCAAATAAACAAACAGCATCCTTGCCTTCGCTTGCTTATCTATTCAACAAAAACTCCTTGAAATGCACCACCAGACACCAGAGTGGGACAGAAGAGGGCAAGCCTGTCCCTCTTCTCCACCACCAGCCTGCCCAGGCTGGTCCCCCTCACCACCAACTTCCATCAACTTGCCACCCTTAGGGGATAAGGCCAAATATCATTCAGTGTACAATAATTATCAGGACATACCAGCCCCTGGCAATTACCTAATGCTTACCAAAGCATCGCCTGCCACTGGACCAAGAAAACTCAACCCCAACCACAAAATTAAAGCAATTCCATATCACCCTTCCCAAATAATTCCTTTTACTTGCCCAATGCCATGCAGAAACTGAAGAACTTCAAAATGCCATTTAACAACTGCCTTGCCAACACCAGCTACCCATATAAAAAGTAAGGCACCTAAACCTCATGATGGGTTTAGCAGTCTGACCCCTCTTTACTCTATCAATGCCCTTGAATGCCACCAATAAATCAAACTGAAAATGCCCTATGCCACAGGACAAAACCAGATTATACCAGAATGAAAATATCCTATGCCACCTGGTCAACACAAGATTAGTGACCTGCCAACCCCATCCTGCATGTAGAATTTAAACTACATCAACTATTAACCCTACCAATGTAACCCACTCAGACTGGCCAAATAAACATGTCTTACATCAGCAAGAAATCACCACTGCCCCAACCATAATGTGCCTTAATGACCACTGAATGAAATTACCTAATACCCTATAGCCTCTCCAGCACTCAAAACATCCACAAAACAAAACTCATTACGTTTCAAGTCCATTTCCATCAGAGCATTGACTGTTACTCATTCAATACTTCATCTGTGACCTCAATGTGCCCACCCAAGTGATCAGGACTTCCACTGAAGCATGCATTCAGATTTAAAACATGCAGCAAAACCATTCTCACTATGACGACCATCTAACATATGTGATCTATATGTCTTCCTGTACAAATATATCAAATATTCAGTAACTAGCAATTTAGCAGCATGGAGAAAAACCCAGGAGTACCCAGCAAAACCCACACAAACACAAGGAGGACATGCAAGGCCCATAATACTGGCTGAGAATCAAACTGAAGAACCTCTAGCTGTGAAATGACAGAAACTGCTGTACCACAGCATCCCATGATATTTAAATATTAAAACTCAATTCTAACATGGATTGTACATTAACCTGAACACAAAACTTAGCACACCATCATCTATTCAAATTACAACCGCAGCATTCCAACACCCCATTTCAGTCAGTAACTGTTTCCACCTTGCATTCCCATGTGTAACCTCCTTGCTCACCACTGCTTCCATCACCTCCGAATTCCCTGTATATCACCACAGCTGGTACTCTGCAAACCACCATCTTTCAAATTGCCTTCCAAGCCACCGCATGCATAATTCCTTCTGTGCTTCAGCAATCTACAAAGAAAAGGACAAAAATTAAACCCTCTAATAGAGAAGGCTCCACCTTATACTCACCTATTCCAAATTACAGCTGCTGCATTCTAAAACCCCATTTGCAAGAAAGAAAAGACATGTAAATCAACCAAAATACATAGCACACTTTACAAGACATCCTCAAGGCCAACCTATCCTACCAACACAGGAAGGAATATATCATCACCACTCCCATCTATTGCAAAGCAGCCATGACAGAAGCTATGCTTCTAATGACACTATCAAATACCCAAGATAAATTTAACTACCAGTCAAGTATGTTAAAACTAAACCCTACCCATGAATGGACCTATCAGTATCCACAACCAGAGTAACCTTGTTTTTCTAGACCATATCAATTAGCGCCAAGTATAAGCCAAGCTAACGTATATTGTAAAACCATCTGCCTAGCCCTTAACCTTCCCTCTCCAAATGAGACATGCTAGCCAACATAATATGGAGCAATTGAACATAATGCAGCAAGCCTAACATCTGATTAGCAGCTTATAACATACAATCAAGTAATATTGATCATTCAAAACAGAAATATTTAAGAAGTGTCAGAATATGTAGTATGCTAACTGCGCCAAAGCTACTTCACTGTCAATAAACTTAATGGAGGGACAAATCATACTGCTCAGCAATTGTACCTCTCTGATAGAGCAATGCTAACCACACCACCAATGAAATAGTACCACTCTGCACTCAGAACAATGCTAAACAACACTCTATGGCAAACATTGACGCTTGCAAATGCCTCGAGGCCTGACCACACCACTGAATGTAACTCAGCCTCCTGTCATAACCTGAACTGGCCAGAGCCATGAGAGAGGCTAAAAACTACATCTCACTTCTCAGGATAGATATGTTTGTCTTCCCTGTCAGCAGCATCAGATTCCTGACCTGCGAATCAAGCTTGGGTTGCCTGGGTCATTTCCTGAGCTTTATCCCTCTATGAAGGCTGGGCAGTGATCTGGGTGTATATTGAATACAAATCCCTCATGATATTGTCTCTGATTACTTACCCAGCTACACTCATCTAAATCCCTTAAGCACCTCCCACCCTTATCTCATTTTCTTCCAATCAACTCTCCCACCGTTTAAGCCTTTCACCTCCCCAACCCATTGAACTCCCATTAATATCAACCTAATACCCCCTTGAAGATGTCCCAGGACAACTTGGCTTGTGCCAAGTCTCATTTCTACTTTATGAGATACAACAATGCAGATATATGTGTGTGCATACATAAATCATAATTCCCAGTGGAATTAAATAAATTTGCACATAGGCAAAAATTTAGAATTATAGTAGGTATCAAATTAATTAAGTGCACTTTTTTGAAATAATATTCTATGACCAACATCCCTATTACATGTATTTATTTATTTATATACAATTTTATTTAACAGATTGGTCCCTTTGGGTCTATAACTGTTTTCCAGGGGAAATCATGGTAGTTTTCATATACGCTAAGGGCTATTCAGGTACCATGCAATGAAAACTTCTCCACTCTTTTCCCATTACATGGTCAGGAGGTCTGTGAAGTGATGGACAGAATGATAGAGGTAGGGGTAGCAAAGCAGGTGATGGTAAATGTGACTTAAAATTCACCAAAAGAAATAGCTACACTTTTGAGTTAAATTGAATAATCTATTAAGCAAATAAAAGAACTGCATGCAGCTATGGGCTGTCATACAATGGAATCTCAGGGGGATGGTAAACTACAAGTTATGATGTGGAACTGGGAGACATGATGAACGTGATTGATAAATGGTAGTGGTAGGTATTTTCTAGGGGGCGGGGCGGTCTCATTACTCAGTAAGTCATGTTTTACAAGTATATCTTTATACAGGAACTACTTCTGGAGGTATGATGTATCCAACTGAGCATGGAGAGGAAAAATATGACCTTGGTAGACAAAGTGAACTATGCTGTAATACTTTTGAGTAGAGGCAGCTTGAGATACTATACTCCTGGACTACAATAATCTTAAATGAAAAATACATTCTTTGTTTGTTCTTAGGTATGTTGTCTTTAATAAAATATGGTTAGCTTTGCAATTTTAGTCTCAGACCTCCACATTTGAACAGCACAAGTTCTGATTTTTATAAAGAAAAAAATCATCTTACTTGTCTGGGATATTTTTGATACAGCCCACAATTTATATGTAAACCCATACAGAAAATAAGGAAATGGAGGTTTATTACAGGTGCTCCTGACATTTCATGGTACTGAGAAATTATGTTTCTTTGGGACTGTTTGACCTGCTAGATGATGCAGTGAGTAGCCTTTCTCATTATCTCACTTTGAATCAGGTGACTAGTGGCTGAAGCAGTCTGAATGGGAAGTGAAATAACCCACAGTGTCTTGCAAATAGGACTCAGACTCTGTAATCATTTAAGAAAACTACTTTTTTATTAAATATGTTTTAATTAGACAGTACTCTGCTAGTCGGCAGTGTCTTGAGATGTCAATGCCAGCAGGCCTGTAGGATGGCATTTTTTTATACATTTAATAGAGTGTGTGTGTGTGGGGGGTGGTATGTGTAGGAGTGTGTGTGTGTGTGATAGGAAGTGTTAAAACAGATTTTACATAAATATAGTTTTGTTAAAATCAATCCTTCATAAATGCTGTTTTCTGTTTGCAAACACTTGGAAATGCAGCCATTTAAAGCACGCCCATAGCTTCATTTAATATTTTATATATTGCATACAGCTGCTGTAAATGCAGTTTCAGTGAAAAGGTGCAGATGAGCTAGTAACCTTCATGCTAAAACACTGACAAAAATAAGGCATGGAGAACTCACTGTTTCTCTGAAGAGCATTTTCTTGTGTGTCAGAAGGGCCTTACAAAGGGGGCGTGGCCAAGGATGAACACAGGATAGCAGCAGATTTCTTCAGCTCCACCAATTTCATTACACTGACAGGAATTAATTACTTAAAAAAATATTTTTTGAAGTAATTTTCTTTCTAAATATGTTTGTTTTATATAGTTCTTGAACTATATCTAAAAAAGAGAGGAAATTTTAACAATATTCCTGTCAGAAATCACATTGGAAATTTTCCTGTCAGTTTATCAGTCTGAAATGAGTTCCAGTAAGACAAATTCTCAAGACTCCAGCATCAAGAAAGAACTTCAGTCTCTGATAACTATAATCCAGCAACTTACTGCTAAGATGGATAAAATGGATACTAAAATTGATACCTTCATAGAAAAAACTACAAAACAAATAGACTTGTTACATATAGATCTGCAACAACAGAAGATCCAGATGACAGGTATAGAAGAAGCTGTGAATGACATGGAAAATAGAATCCAAGAAGAGGAAATCAACATTGAGTTTCTGCTGAAACAAAATACACATTTACAAACAAAGCTGGATGACTTGGAAAATAGATCTAGGCGCAATAACATTAGGATTTTTGGACTGCCAGAAAATATTGACGGTAACAGTATTACTTCTTTTTTAACAACATGGCTCCCTAAAACTTTAGACTTACCAGAAGCATTCTCTTTTGGTATCGAAAGAGCACATAGATCTATAGCTAATACTAACTCTAACAAAAACTATCCTAGATCAGTTATAGTTAGATTTCTATCATCTTTTGATAAAGAGATGGTTCTTAAATCTGCTTGGGCTAAAGCTCCTGTTAAGATTAATGAGACAACTGTGCGTTTTGACAATGACTATTCTTCCTTGGTAATAGCTAAAAGAAAAGTTTTCTGCCACTAATAAGGGAGCTTAAAAAAGCACAGTTTAAAACATACCTTCTGTTTCCTGCCAAGCTAAAAATCTTCCTTCCTGATGGTCCTAAAATTTTTGATGACTTAGACTCTGCTTTACTGTTTATCAAAAAAAATAAGATTTTGGATAAAATAGAGGAAATGGAATGGGCTAGTCCTTCACTAAAGAGACTGGCAACTGAAACTTTGTGGAAGACTTCAGAGAAGAAGAAGAGACTAAAGAACAAATGATTTGTTCTATCCCCGGGATTCATGAACCTTGCGCCAGGCGCACGCATGGCGTAGGCGCCACAACGCCAGACATGGCCACCAAGCGATTCAGGTACGATCCAATCCCACGTGCACCACCGGCATACGCCTGAGTTGCGCCGCCTCCGGCGTAGGTATGTTAAACACCCCATGTGCGGTGTTGCACCATGCAAATGAAGGCAAGTAGCGATTCACGAAGTGGCGCAGGCGTAGCATAACAGCACGGCAATGTAAACCAAAAAAAAACGGTTTACATATATCCAAACATGACATAGGAGTAACGGAAGGCTGCCAACGTCTGGTGTCATACTGGTGCAACATGGCAATGGGGAAAGACACCGAGAATGTCAAAAGAAAACATGCATAAAATGTAAATAACGACATAAATGTTATGTACGCAAAAACCACAGCAGAACCCCAGGACATGTCCGCGGAAGGTGAGGAACAATGAAATAATATGACAATGTCATCAAAGAGCAGTATAAGACACATCAGCATCACAGCCACAATAGACCATAGTATGCATGGAAAGCCACAACCACAGCCCAAGGGTTGCCAAGGAGTGGCGGCGGTGTCCGGCGCCGTAACCATGTATTAGTAGTCAATGCCATGCAAATGAGGCAGATAATAGTGAATCGCAAACCCCCCGCCGGCGTAAGGCTGCACCAAACGGCGCAGCGGTAATACACCGAGGAGTGGCCTAGAGGGAATACATGTCAATCGCAGAGGGGTGTGCCACTGTAGGAGGAAGCACATTGGAGCCCAGCAAACATGGGCTGTACAATGCACATCACAGCATCAGGACCGGCGTGTGAGGAAATAGATGCGCTGAGAGTACACAATGCGCGCACAGATGCATGTGCACGAGGAAGACTACGTTCCCCAAACCAGTCATGTGACGGCTGCTCCATCAACAACCACGGATACAGGAAGGTGATGCGGAGAATATGAGGAAATGAGGAAGCAGTGTAATTGGAGTCGTAATGAGCAATTAACACCAATCAACCCACGAAGGGCAATCGGCGGCAGCTGACAACTCTGCATGCAGAATCCCGCAAAACGGGAAAGGGGAGGCATATGAATGCAAAGAAAGTAGCGGATGTTGCAGAATTGCAAAGAGCGAAGAACCGATACAGCACAGCCAAGTAGAGAGTTAGCATAATGGCGGCGGCAGACAAAATGCATGAGATGACATGTGCCTGCAGGATGCACTCCAGGAAATAGTAGGTGCAACGTGCAGAAACAGTAAAGTAAGGTGTAAAGCTAAACCAATGCAGGCAAGTGTAATGTAACACCAAAGGCAACAGCGTTGCAGTGCCAACGGTAAAACACGGAAGATAACCCACAGATACGGCAGCACAGACACACCCAATGACATCACCAGGTGTACAGCACAACACTATAAAGTGGGAATGCACACAACACACAGCGCGTATTCCCAAACGCTGCGCCTTACAGTGTAATCACATGGGGAACTTTTAAAATGTATATGTTGGGTGCTGCCGTGGCCGTGATGCATCGGCATGTGTTAGAGACAGACGGAGTTGCGGAGGAGGGTGCCGACAACTACCGTAGGCCTCAGAGGAGAAGGAGAGTGTTCAGATCAAGGGTGACCTACCAGGGGCTGCAAGACCTGGAAATAGTAGAGCGTTACAGGGTGGACAGGGACACGTTACAGCAAATAGCAGAGCTGTGCCGGCCACGCCTGAGAACAAGAGACAACAGAGGGGAGCCCATCCCAGTGGACACAAAGGTATGTGTAAGCTTGCGAATACTGGCAACAGGTACATTTCAAAGGCCAACCGGGGATATAATGGGCATCTCACAGGCATCAGCATCCAGGGTACTACACCAGTTTCTGGATGCCATGTTACGACATGCCCATGAGTATATATACTTCCCCAGATCTCAGGAGGAGTTGGCTAGCAATATGCGCCACTTCCACCGTGTGGCACAATACCCGGAGGTACTGGGTGCGATAGACTGTACGCACATTGAAATCAAGTCACCACCCGGGGAGCAGGGTAGACGCTATATAAACCACAAGGGATTCCCCTCCATCAATTGCCAGGTTGTGTGCAATGCGCAGGGCATTATCATGGATGTGTGTGCTGGCAGCCCTGGAAGCTACCACGACTCCCATATCTGGCATGCCTCACAGCTGTATCAGGTATTAAGCCAGGGGACATCACACAAGGTCACCTTGTGGGGGATGCTGGCTATGCACTGGAGCCGTGGATGATGACACCCATCAGAAATGCACACACACACATGCAAGAACGCCATAATGAGGCACACGCACAAACCAGAATAATCATAGAGCGTGTGTTTGGGATGTTGAAATCACGGTTCCGGTGCTTGGATACATCCGGTGGAGCCTTGCAGTACTCTCCAGGCACATGTGCCCACATATTCATAGTATGTGCTATGCTACATAATATGATCCTGCGGAAACAGCTGCTGCAGGGACATAATGGTGTAGGGCCACCAAGCCCGCCACAACTGCCAAGGCAAGCACAGGCACAGGGCGTTCAGCGCCATGAACACACTGTGCCAGCCCCAGTAGGCAGACGGAGGCGTACCCAATATGCCTATGCCCTGGCAAAGAGGGAACGTATAGCACATACGCTGACAGCGTAGGCCCCATGGACTGACACCTCCCTACCTGCACACACAGTGAAATGGACGGCACACAAACATGGGCGCCTGTAATGTGTACTGTATGGGCGGTCCCATGTGTGACTCCAACATATGTAGCACCCAAACACTGCACACACAACAGCTAGCGGAGCATGGAACACCAACACCTCAACAGCATGCGGGTCCGACAGCAGACGGCGTAGCCGTATGCTGCCACGTTCGGCGCAAGGTGTCTACATATGTACATATGTGCATACACAGATATGGAGATAGATATCATTACACATGTAGAAATATATGTACACATACACAGATATAATGTACAACAGGTTAAACAGGGAATCACAGGGATGCAAGGTTACAGAGAAGTAAGACGCGAAATCTCTACATAGTAAACATAGTGAACGCCAACCCGACTATCCGGGAGGGTGGACAGAGCAGGGAACGCCACCCATGGAAAGGTCAACCCACCTAAATGCATATTCGCGAGTCGGGATGATCGCCAGGCCACGATACAGTAACAGGACATGTGCGGGTAATATTCCTAGGATATGAGGGCGGAGGTAGACACCACCGCTGGTGATGTGGTCAACGTAGGTACTGTGTGCAACCGTCCCTGCGAAAGCGGCAGTATGTGTATGTGTGAGGTGAGGGTGTCATGTGTTCCGCTGTGCGAGTGTAATGTGTGTGCCACTGTAAAATGTGTATGTAGGTGACATGTGACAGGCGGAGTGGAATAACATGTGTAGGCATACAGTATAGGAACCACAGGCGTATGTACAGCAGTACCCACAAAGTAGTACTGAGAGCTTCTCACTGGCTAGGCGCGTGGCGACGTAAAACGATGCAAAGCGAAAATGTCCCAGAATGTACCACAGGAGTATAGCCAACATGTGATGCAAAGGACGCATGTACAAACTATGACCGTATGTATGGCGCCGATATCTTAATTTCAACACGATACATCGCCAACGTTACGCAGCAATAGTTACGTACCGCGGAAATACGCATGTGCTACCCTGGCACCGATCGTGGACACGTATCGTCCCGTAAACACCGCTGTGTGTTCTACGAGTGTTAAACAAGCAATCGCCACCCGAATAGGTGGCAACCGGTAGCATACAGGCCGTCCCAAGTACAGGACTACAATGACCGTAAATATCCGTGACAAAATGCCAAGGGATAGTCGGCACGTACGAACAGCCGCAGATATACTACCGATGTGACGGAGGAACACATGCAGGAAGCACACAAGCAGGCGGGACTGACACCAGACGACATCAACAAAACCTACACTCCTAGAACAACACACAGGTAACTTGCAGCTCCCCAGGCAGGGATGGAGTACACACACAAGCATACCGTGTATGTACAAATGCAAGGCCCACGACCCGTACCCGTCACCCACAGCCGCCGATATACCCCATCGCACATATCAAAGGGATACAAGCCGAAATAGCAGCAGAAACATCTCGCGTGGGAAACACTATCAGCAGCGGATGCATACCTGCATCCGTTGTGTACAGGAATACAAGAGCTATGTTACACATCAGAATGCAAAACGCCATCGACAGACGCCGCCAGGACACGGACACCCACATGTCGAACATAATACCATACCCAACACACACAATCCACGGCTAACACCACAGCGAAATGTACCTGACGCCACACATAGCGGTTGCAGCCACACATAACATAGCACAATACATACCATCCCCACGAAGGTAGTGCAACTAACCAACGCCCAGACGAGGAATGAACCATGCCCTAGTTCCGGCCACGTGCATCAGAATGGAGGAGATGCACAGGTGATATGCGCATAAGTACACACTGAGGAACAGCTATTGGTGTGATGAACCCACATGCCGCAGGTGACGATGGATATAAGGAAGACTCCCAGGATATTCAAACTGTATGTTGATACCGAACAAAGACTCCATTCCCACACGAGCCGTTCACTTGTTACTAGCGAGATTCAAACGGAATAGGGAAAGCAACACAGGAAAGGTATGTAGAACCCACGAGATGTACTGGTGTGTAACGCACGATATGTATGATGAATCTGCACTGTATGTGAACGGTGTTTGTAAGTAAAGATACCTGTCCATAAAGCAGAGAGTGGTGAAAGGTGGTTATGTAGTGGTAACCCGATGAGCATACCAATGACTGTGGACACCGTGTGCACAGCAGCGGGACATCATGTACACAGCCGGGATAACCCAAGGGCTGCCATAGGGATTTAAAGCACAGAACAATGCCACCACCCACGCTGATGCTGGCAGTGGATGTCCAACAATGAAGTGCCACAGCAGGGGATAGGACATGTATGTATAGTGTCACAACACACATGTGTATGGGCATATATCGTCGATGTCATACATAATGTGTGCACGACGTGCACGTATGCCTCGCAGTAGGGGTGACTATGTCAAGTATGTGTAATGTAAAGCTGTCATGATGGATATGTTCAGACATTATACACAGGCATAGCATGCATGATGGAGGTATGGCCTAGTGTTATGTACATTAACAGGATATGTATGGCCTGCACATATGGGACAGAGTAGTAGCAGAATAGCCACCTGAAATGGAAGAAACAGCAAGTAACCATGTCCAAACGATCTGTAGCAGGTGCAATCTGTGCAACAATGACGTCTGGCAGGTGCATGTGTAAACACATGTGCAATGTACACAGTAGTGTCACCCCCCCATGGTAGTGTCCACTGAACAGCAAAGGTGGATGTCAACTGCATGTCTACACAGTACTGCCGCTGTGGTGGTCCCATGTGTATGTGTCACCCTATGAGCAAGGGAGCTATCACATGACCAGTGCCACAGTGTGTCCCTGTGGGATGTGCACAGGACCTATGTTCTACAGCATGGTGTGTGTCTAGTCTGCGGAGGTAACACAGAAGGCCAGGCTAAGCAATGTGGCATGTGTGCACATATGCAGGAGTGCTTCATTCACCCCGGCCACTGCAAACACCATGTAGGAGTACTACATGCATCAGTAATGCGGAGGACATGGCCCACGGCAGAGTAGAGGACACCCCTGTGTAAGTGGTATGCAGATGAGTACAGATGTGTTCCCTGTCTGTCATCTGCATATGTAAACTGTCTGAGCCTGGTATACATCACGGCATGACTATACCATGACATGTAAAGTTGTAGCCATTGTGGAAGGTACACCACGAATGTGTTATTGTAACCCTGCCCATGTGTAGATGTGTGTATGGCACAAGTACAAAGGCTACCAATGCCCAGCAACACACATAGTCCAGATATGTGTGGCCCTGCAGATGTGTACCCACGCCACAGTGGAATATGGCAACCACAGCACCATGTGGGGCATGTGTGTGTACAGCAACCATGTACAATGTGATATGCATGTATAGGGACAGTATCCATGTGATACCCAGTGGATGACTGTCGCTATGCAAAGGTGATGTGTATGCACCATGTGTGATGTATCTGACGCAATGACATCTACACGATATATCTGCCACACCAACACCTGTATGGTTGTTAGCAGTATGAGCTGGTGGAGCTAGAATGCTGCCAGGTATGTAGATGTGGGATATGTAGGCATGGACATTAGTCCGTGACAGCATGTTGTGTATGTAAGCAAATAGTGAACATGAGGGGCCACATGACTGAGGACTGTGTAATGCCACATGTACCTAACATGTCGTAGGTAGCATGATATGCTTGCACCACTGTGTGACCTGTCCAGGAGTCACATAGCCTAACATCCTGAGACACAGGGTATGA